>NW_006298272.1:2212635-2240152 GCF_000327345.1 Myotis davidii
GCAGGACGGGGGCCACTCGGATGTCGCCCACTTAGACGTCGCTGCCGACCCTTTTCCCTGTCCTGGGGTGTCGTGCGGCCATCTGACCTGGGGCTGTGTGCTCGTGAGCAGGTGCCGGGAAGGCCCACGCTCTGAGGAGCTGGAGCTGAGCCTCGGGGCGCGGGAGGAGGTGTGGGGGTCCCTCCCTGGCTGCTACCAGGGGGACCCGAAGCCAGCACTCACCCGTGAGAGTAAACGAGAGGGAGGCTGAACGTGCTTTACAGTCTCAGAACGAGAGACCTGAGGCTGGAACGGCTGGAGTCTCTGCGGGAAGGTGGGGGTTGCGGGTGGGGGGAGATCAAAGGACTTTATGGGTGTAGCCCAGTGATGGCAAACCTTGTGAGCTCGGCGTGTCCGCATTTTGAAAAACCCTAACTTAACTCTGGTGCCGTGTCACACATAGAAATTTTTTGATATTTGCAACCATAGTAAAACAAAGACTTATGTTTTTGATATTTATTTTATATACTTAAATGCCATTTAACAAAGAAAAAACAACCAAAACAGTGAGTACGCATGTCACCTCTGACACGCGTGTCATCAGTTCACCATCACTGGTGTAGGCATAACCCATGGACACAGACACTGTGTGGTGGGGGTGGGGTGGGCTAGAGGGGTCATTGGGGGACAGGGGACATCGGTAATACTTCCAACAATAAAGCTTTTTAAAAAGAATTTTAGAATAGCTTCTGGCCTCTGAGCTGAGAAGGTCCCATGCAGGCATCGTGCATCACCATAAACTGCAAGCGTGTCCTTTACGTGAGCTCCTGTGAGAGCTCAGGACAGTCAGGTGACCTGGGCTCCTGTGAGAAAAGGACTCTGCAGCTCAAGTTCATGGGAAGAAGGGCAGGAGCCCGAGCTGCTCCCAGCGCCTGACACTGGGCGTTGTTGCTGCTGAGAGCTCTGCTTTGTTTTCATAAAGATGCCCCTGCTGTTGTCTCAGTTGCGTTGGAATGTGTTACATTTATTTTTGTTTTCATTTTGATAAGGGGCATAGGAGCCCGTGTTATTTATAAAGACGCTTGGCCTTTGTGCGTAGCTGCTGGCGGAGGCGGGGTCGCCCTGCTCTCTGCTGGTGGGATGTAAGGCGTGGCTGCCAGGCGCGCGGAGCTCGCCAGCCCCAGAACAGCGGGTCGGCATCCTGCGCGTCACCGTCGCCGTGGGCCGTGCTGCCTGCGGCTTCCCCGCTCCTCCATCGGAGGCTCAGTGTTTGTCCGCTCACATCTCTTAAAAAGGGAAAGCGTTCCCAGCTACTTATTTTTAGGCCGTTTTTGCTTATCTTCTCTGTCGTCGTCACGTAGGTCCTGGGGAGGCCCTGGTTTAGTGCCACTTTGGGGCCAGCTGCGTGGTGCTTTCTGAGCCTTAAAGACACAGGAGACCAGGTCTGGATTCTGTAGGGCTGGGCCCCAGCTTCTTGCTTGCCACCAGCTTGCGGGGACGTGGGCAGCTGGTCCAGGACGGCGCTGCCCAGGGCGGTGCTGGGGACAGCAAGCGGGTGGGGGTCGGGCCGCTCCCAACCACGTGCGTGGTCCTCACCTAGGAAGTTCTTGGCTCGGAGCTGCCCTGTCAGGAGACCCGCGCACACCCAGCGGGCACAGTCATCCTGGGGACCCGGACGTGCATTCGTCCCAGCTGGGATGTTGCTGGGGGTTCAGTCACCGGCTCACAGTGCTTGGAAATGGGGGGTCTTGAACTTGAATTCGACGTTTCCCCAGTTCCAAGCCCCTGTTCCCCAGGCACGCCCCCCTTCCCAAGGTAGCCTGGGTCACCCTCCCTGCCCCCCGCCCCCAAACGCCGGTGTCTTTGTTCCGTGACTGCACCTAGCCTGTGTGAGTCTGAACGGTGAACGGGTGGGAGGTGACTGTTAGTGCCGACCTTGCCCGTGGCAGGGAGGCCCTTAGACCCTCCGAGCTGCTTCTGTATCCATCAGCTGCTCAGGAAGCTCTCAGTGCTGCTCACGACCATCACATGGAAGCATCGTGCAGGCAGGGGAGCAGGCGGGCACGTGCTGTGTGTCCTTCCGTGTGACGTGTCCAGTGGGTGAGTCTGGGGGTGCCCAGTGGTCACCGGGCATGCCCCTAGTGCGTGAGAGGCCCTGAAGCTGGCGAGACAGTGGCTGCGCAGCATGCGCGTCCGCTGAAGGCCACTGCCCTTTGGATAGTTCGTGGGTAGCGTGTGAGCTGCAATCCGTTACAGAGCCTCTCGGAGGCAGCCTTCCGTCTGCTGCATAGCTCTGTGTTTTTAGAGAAACCTGATGAATTACAGAAAATCTTCCTTGGTTCTCAGAGTTGGTTGGAAAGAGGAGGAATGGCTTATTTTGGAACCCACGTTACTGCCTTGAAACCTCGCCAGTCCAAGTGGGTATTCTCGGAAGTCTAGATCTCCCTGACTCCTGGCTCCACAGTGTCCAGGACATAAGCACTCGGCTATTTAGTCTTGAAAATTATACGATTGACAGCGGTCTTCCTCCCGAAGTTTGACCTCCGTGTAGCTTCTGTGCACGACTATTCCCTGCCCACAGGGACGCTTTCATTCTCAGTGACGCGTGGTGTTTCCATGGGACAGACTTGTCTTTTGTCACAAAGCTGTGGAGAGGGGAGATCGGTTTAACCCAGGTGTGTGGGTTCTGGGTTCTTGGCTCACTACACTGTCTAGTTGTGGGAGCGACACACACTCTCCCTCTAGAAAAAAATAAGGGTCGTGTGCACATAGCAGATTCTCTGGTTTGAGAACATTGTGACCTTCACAACTGAGACAGAGCCTGAAGTCTGATGAGAAAAATCCTGTAATTTTGGTGTTCGCTTAAAATAGAAAAAAATGGCAATTACTGTTTGAGTTCTTCTTCTGTAGGAAAGGCAGGCTTGGCAAATGCAAGTGTTTGTCCTGCACCTGCCCAGCTGGAGCAAGGTGGCAGGAGAATCAGCCGGTCACTCCTGGTGGTGGAGTGAGGGGAAAGCAGACGCGTGAGCTGTTGGAATTAACGGGATCCCCGTGGGTTAAATCCGCGGCACCGGTGCTCAGTGTCAGCTGGTGTTTCGTATAAGTTCTTCTTACGCCAAGAACATTGTTGGCGTATCCCCTCCAGCGGCCCCCTTTTTTCTTTTTTTAATATATTTTTATTGATTTCAGAGAGGAAGGGAGAGGGAGAGAGATAGAAGCATCAATGATGAGAGAGAATCATTGATGGGCTGCCCCTCGCATGCCCCTCACTGGGGATCGAGCCCACAACCCAGTCATGTGACCTGACCCGGAATCGAACCCTGACCTCCTGGTTCACAGGTCGATGCTCAACCACTGAGCTATGCTGGCCAGACCGGACCCCCTTTTCTGTACCTGCTGTGTTCTCCCATGTGCTCCTGGTGCCATATTGCTGTGCGAGTTAACAATTACATACGGCAGGTAGTGTGCTCTGGACACAAGGCCACAAGCAGCGATGGATGCAGCTGACCACTTAGGAATTTAGAGTAAACCTAACAATGCGATTATAATAGCTCACACTGAGTCCTCGTGTTGAAATATTTTCAACATGATCAGTAAATCAACTTCATAGTGCAGCTGTAATTCTTCTACCAGGAGTTGGTCTTTATTACACGGAGTGTTTCATTTTTTCAAGTACAACCTAAAATCCCCCTGTCGGTCGCTTTTTCTTTAATCCCAGCTTTCTCTCATCACTCAGACTGAAATCTGTGTTGTTTTCCCTGCTTTAAATTTTTTTTTTTGAGAAGGCAAAAATTAAGTGTACCTTGTTTTTGTGACTACATTAATCTTTTTTTTTTTTAAATATATTTTGATTTTTTACAGAGAGGAAGTGAGAGGGATAGAGAGTTAGAAACATCAATGAGTGTGAAACCTTTCAGTCCGCAGGCCGATGCTCTACCCACTGAGCCAAACCAGCTAGGGCGGTCTTTTTTAAACACTTAAGAAGAGTTCTTAGGAAATTAAGAAAATATTAAGAAATTAAGGTGAATGTTAGGAAAAGGTAATTTGGTGGTTTTTGTCCTGGAAAGGGACACTTGTGGATGTTGAGCCGTAGTACTTTAGACCACTTGGAACTTTCTGATTCTCCGGGGAACAAGAAGTTCAGGCGGTTGGCGAGAGCACCATGACCATTCGCCAGCACCAGGACTGGGTAACAGTCTATGCTTTTTTGCTTAAAAACAGATGAAACGAAGGGGGAAAGCCTCCACTTTCCGTAGAAACACGAATTGATACACAGGACACGGTTTATGCTCTTCCCCACGGGATGGGGATGTCAGATCATCCCGGTCTTATAATCCACACGAAGCTGCCTCACAGGGTGGGTCATGCGGCTTGGCTGCTCCTGCTGAGGAGCCCTAGCTGAGGCAACAAGGCGAGGAAAATAAAGACGCCTATGGGGCAGGGGGCATAGACTGCCCACACGCAGGAGATGCACAGAGAAGCTCCCACAGCTCGTAGCCCGAGCCCAGCGGGGTTACAGGCAAGGTCATATGCACAATTCAGTTGTATTTCTGTCTACGAGAAATGAACAACTGGAATTCTAATACTTTTTAGCCCAATTTACATTACACCCAGAAATGAAAGTACTTAAGTTTACATCTGACAATATTGGCAGGATCTGTTCGTTGAAAACTACAAAACTTGTGAACGAAATCAAACCAAACCAAGGTAAACGGGCAGAGGCTGTGCCTTGGAGGGTGTGGCACCCTCTACACGTCTGGTCTGTGGGTTCACCCCAGTTCTGGGGACAAGCCCAGCACGAGGTTTGTGCAGATCTCGACAAGTGGGTCTGGTCAGCAGAGCACTTTTGAAACGAGCCAGTTGGAGGGACCCACAGGGGAAGACTCCAGGGACGGGAATGAGGACGCTCTGAACCGTGGGGGCGACTCCTGCACGGCTGACGTTTTCCGAAGTGCAGTGTAATCTATGAGGCTTATCATGAAACTGCCACTGCCTGCCCGTTGTTTCCGAGCCCAGCTCCCCCCTTAAAACAGCCTTCCGATGGTTTACCTGCGTGTTTCTAATGGAAATGCCCTCCTGCTGTATTGGGGCATTATCTGTAGACGTCTGAGGAAGACTGAACCAGGACCCCGTCTGCCCCCTGTGGTGACAGTTTCTGTGTGAAGTTCTATAGAGGAGTATGAACACGCAGTCACACGCGCACGCGTGGGTCTGATGTGAGTGCTGTTTGAGCTGAGCCGTGTAATGTGCTGACTCCATTCCTTTTGGGTAGTTTTGTTTGTTTCTCCTGAGGTGACCGTTCACACTGTCTCGATGGCTTCCTTCTCTGTGTGCCTGTCGAGTCGCTGCCGGGATGGGGATGTCAGATCATCCCGGTCCTCTCACCCTGCCTGCCACCAGGGAGCCTTCCCGTCCCGCAGGCTTTGCTGGGCACCACGACCGGGACCCCTGCCGCTCCCCCCGAGACGGGTCCTCGCGAGGCTGTGGCTCCGCTGGTACCGGGCCTGTCAGGGAGGTCCTGGGAAGCCCCTGTGTTTGGTTTGGCCCATGTCTTTATTGTAGAGACGTAGCTCATGGCATGAATCGCGGGTGATGTCCGGCCCTGCCGCGTGCTGTGAGCTGCGTGCCGGGCGGCGTGTGGACGGTGGGATGTATGTGGGTGGGGTTGGATGGAGGGAGGCCACGTGTCGTGTCTGTGTGTCTGCCTTTTCCGCGGCGGTCACTGCCCTAGGAAGGCACACCCGTGTCCTGCTCAGGGCCTCGCTGGTGGCCAGCGTGAGGGCCGACCGTCCAGTTCTGCTTTGTCTGGCTTCACGTCTGCCTCGTCCCGGAGGGAGTGGGCGGGGAGGAGAGGCCCCTTTTCCCTGTTCGACACCCTTTTCAGGCTTCTCTCCTGCCGCCTGTCCCCGTCTCAGGGAGTCGGGAGCGGTCACTGGACACTCCCTGTCGACCTCCTTCTCTGGACGCTTGCCTCCCAGCTGTGCGCCACCCTTCTGAGCCCTGACCACGGAGCCAGCTTCTCGGCCAGCTCTCTGCTGCGGACCCTTCCCTGCCTTTGACCCCATCATTTCAGCTGCCTGTGGGCGTGTGCTGAAGGTGCCGTGTGACCGGAGGCGACTTTGTTCGTCCTCGTGTGGGATGCTCTCCCTGCCGTGCGCTTGACAGCATGTTTCCGGCTGGTTTGCAATCACTGCCCCCACCCCCACCCCCCAAGTGGAATGATGTACATAAAGCGAGGAGAGCATGGATGCGGGCGGGTCTGGGCTGCACGGAGTCAGGGCTCCCACATTATGGAACGTGGTATCATCAGTTGCTGTCGATCAAACAATAAGGCAAGAAAATGGTTTCTCGTTGAATTCACAAGGTTCATGCTTTACGAGTGTGAGAAATATGTTCATGTGTGGTGAATCTGAAATACCCTCCTGTCAGGGCTGTGACTCCTGGGGTGCACCCTCTGTACCCCTTCAATTCCATCCCTGCTTTGCTTGGCTTCTTAGTGACTTTCTGTCACGTATCTGATGGGAAATATGTTGGGTTAACTTTTCATTTTTAAGGTCACTTATGGGCCTGACTGTTGTCTGGCAGAATATACTTTCTCTGTTTTGAATACGGAGGTAAAGATCAGTTTGGCTGGTGAAGGCACTAAAGGGAAAAGTGTGTACTTCTTCCTGTAGTATATTTCTGATTTGATTTCCTTACAGTGGAATCTATTTCCTGCTATCTCTGTGAACTTCATTCTTTGAGTACGTAGAGAAATGAAACACAGTTCACTTACCAAAGCTGTACTGTCGATGTCCTAGGCTTTATTTCCGTAACATTTAGAGGGACCAGCTCAGAGAACAAGTTTCCCCGGAGGCTTTTGAATCGGTGGCATTTTTGTGTGGCTCCTACTGGAACTCAGTGCCACTCTGGCTCGGGCACTGTGTGCTCCTGGCCTCCTGCCGGTCACGCTGCCTCCGGTCCACGCCGAGCCCGGGGCCTGGGCTCAGCATGTGCCTGTGAGGAACCACGCAGCTGGCGTGTTTCTGTCAGTGACACGGCCGATAAAGTCAGGAGAACAGTGATTCTGAGTGTTAACCTCCCAGAGAGAGCGGGGAAGCAGGGCTTCAGTGTCGAGTTTCCACACTTATCAAACCTCCTTTCACTGACCTTCCCAAGTCTTTTTTTTTTTTAATGTTGGTTAGGCAGTGAAAACCAGGGACAACCAAAAAGCGGCCTAATTGGCAAAATGCTCGTGGCCTCACAGGACCAACTGGAGACAGAGCGGGTCCCGAGCACACAGCCTGCCGACCCCTCTCCCACGGAGGCAGGTTCCCTGGGCCTGCTGCTCCCCAGGCCGAGGAGGCCCAGCCCGGGTGCTCGCTCCTGGCTTTTCTCCTGATCCTCTTGCCCCGAGCCGAGGCCCCCAGCACACGGGGAAAGAAACAGCATCTCTCATGCCTCCCCAATGGGCCCCCCCCGTCTTCCTACCCTTCTTCCAGAGCACCCCACTCCAGCCGGAAAAGGGCCGTCTTGGCTGGCGTCCCCTCCCCCCTGCCTGCTGAGCTCCGTGTGACGTCAGCTCGTGGCCGACCCTTTCTGGGTTCTCCTAGGCCAGGGTGGGGAGCCTCGCGTCCACGGATCGAAGGCCCGGGAAGTCGCTTGGTCTGACCCTGCCGAGCTCATTAAATGTTGGACCAAGTCAGTTGCTAATGTGTGGCCCGAGGATGATGCTGTAAATCTCCCAACGGCCCTTGGCGAGAAAGGTTCCCCGCCCCTGCTAGGCAGCCATTTGGCTTCCCTTCTGGGTTCCCACGGCCTGTGCTGGAGCACCCCATGTGGTCCGCCCCCCCCGGGCGGCCTCCTCGGGGTCTGGGTGTATTTCCAGGACTTGGCATGGGATCCTGCTCATGGTCACAGATGAGCGATACATGAGCCAGGAAAGAGCTGTGGGTGACTCCACGTGTCTGTCAGGCCCAGGCCAGTGCTGGGGGTAGCATTCGGACCCCGTGCCCTGTGCCCGACCTCCCCGCCACACGCACTTGCTCTTAGAAACAGCGTGGCCGTCCCATGTGGGTCGTGCTGGCTGTGCTGGCAGGAGGGGATGCTTCAGGCCGGCTCCCGTAGGTGGTGCTGAGCTGTAGGAACTCCCAAAGGGAGCAGCACTTCAGCCACAAGGACTGTGTAGCCACTGCGGGAAGAAGGGTATCAGACGTGGTGTGACCGACACGTGCGTTATGTGGTGACTCCGGTTGTGAGTCCTGCCGGAGCGAAGAGACAGGCTGAGGGATTCGGTCACAGAGCAGACGGCGCCCGAGCCTCAGGCGTCTGAATCAAAATGAAAACTCCGTTTTGATGGTTTGAATGAGTGGACTCAGATGCTGCTGCTGATGGAAGCGTGTTGATGAGACACTTCCTCTTCACGGTCTGGGAGTCTCACGTGTGCTCCGGGAACTTCTGAAAGTCAGGCGACGTCAGGAACAGGCACACACCACGGGTTGCTGCATACGTTTAGGCCTGTGGTCTGTCTTCTCCTGATTTGCGTGCCTTTCTTTTAATAAGGCCGTGGAAACACTTCCTGAGCCTCGTCTGCCTGCCTCCTTAAGTTGGAAACGTGTCGTCTTAAAGAAACGCCCTGTTCCGTGTCAAGGAGCAGGGTGGTCTCTGGTCGTATGTGGCCTCCATGGGACAATGGCCCTGGCGTCCAGTCAGCACGCGACGTCACCTGGCCAGGCCCTTACCCGTGTGCCGTGTGTGCCGCTGGAGGTGCTGGGGCCCTTCGGGGTGCAACACGCCTGCTCTGATCTGAGGGTGCACTCGCCGCTGGGTTTTCCTTTTGCTCGATCTTCGAGATGGCTTGTTATTCACGCAGAATATTTAACAGTAAATATTTAAAATGCTGCTTTCTGTGCCGTTGCAGGTCCTGTGGTCTTTGGAGCTGGGTCACTGGATTTCTGAGGAGCCCTTCGAACTCTGCGACTCCTTTCCCGCAGCTCCGGTGAGTCACGCGTTACCTTGTGGTGGAGCCACAGCTACAATGTCCTGAGAAACTGTTATTAGCCAAGCTGAGGGCTCATGTTTATTAAATCAAGAACACTTATGCCCATAACTAAGAAAACTAAAAACATCCACAGAACTGAGTACTTTTTAATCTATGTATCTGTGAGAACAAATGTGAAAATCTTTGCAAAAAGTTGTGAGAATGCATTCTCAAAAAGTCTTAATTATGGAGCCCTAGGGACTGAGAAACAGAAGTGAGAAGGCGGGGTCTTGAGAAGGAACTCCGTATCGCTCGCAGCTTTGAAAGGTGATGCTGTTGCTGCCGTAGAGACAGGACTGATGGGTGTAGAAACGTGGCCTCCAGCAGCACGCCGCGGCTTTGTTTTCCCGTTTCCCTAAACTCGGCTTGGATCTGACCCATGCGAACGGGGAGGCTCTGGGGCCCGGTTTCCAAAGGCTGGGGCCTGATCCCGCAGGTGGTCTCGGGCGGCTGGGGAGCAGGACTGCGCAGCTGGCGGCTGGTGTGTGACGGTTTGTTCACGCAGGAGGTTGTGACCTGGAAGACGAACGGCGATGGTCTCGGCACCAGCCTTGGTGCGTTTTGGCCGCTCGAGTGTTTGGGGTGATGATCACATGACAAGACATTGACCTCTGCCCTGAATCGCTGTGGCTCTCAGGTTGTTGGGTTGTTTTGTTTTCATTTGTAAGACGACTGCTTTGATTTCCTGTCCACTTCATAAATGTTTTCTTAAGGAGAGAAAAATGTCCTCTCGGCGCGGCCCTTTGACATCCATGTAAGGAAGTGAAGCGTAGAGTTACACACCAGGTCCCCTTCGCACGAGAGTACAGGCAGCCCCGCGGGCACCGGGCGGGTCACCATTGAAATGCGCCTGACCTACCTGCCTGCGTGGGTGAGCCGTGTGCGTGGTGGCGTGGCCGGTCTCTCCCATGCCGGCCTCCCCTCGCTCTGCCGCGGGCTCACTGAGACCTGGAACGTGCTGCCCTTCCAGCCGTGCGTCTCATCAGATGCTCTCTCTCCCACACACAGCGGGCGCCTCTGGTGGGTTATAAAGCCTCACGCTGGTCAGAGGGACGGAGCGAGGAGCGCCCCCAACCGGCCAGTCTGTGATGAGCTGCGGGGGCGGGCGGCCTGTGGGGCCACAGCAGTTAGAGAAGAGCGCGGACTAAGGGACACGGCGCTGGGGGACGGAAGAGGGTGAAGACCCGTGAACAGTGGCTGGTTGTCCAGCTGGCTGAGCTGCCTGGCAACTGGGTGGAAACCAGATGCCCGAGGGCCTCCCAGCTCAGAGCGGCCGTGCTCACCGCGGGGCAGCTGCCGCGTTAGACCAGGTCGGGGCCTGGGTGCGGCCTGGGCCTGGGTGCGGCCTGGGCGAGCAACTGCGCGGTGAGCACCAGATTTCGGTTTTGTACGTCAAAACCCCCTTTTCAAAGTTTCCTGGTAGACATTTGTAAATACCGTACTAATACAGATTACTTTTTCCTGAAATAACTTAAGGAGGGCGTTTAGCTCGAGCGGTACAGGTTCGTGCACGCCCCACGTCTGGGCTTCCCCTCCTCGGCCTGCCCGCCCAGGGGCTGGTGGGTGAGGGCGGGTCTGTCCTGAGAGGGAGAGTCCTGGTCAGGACGCACGGTCGTTGTTTTGGAATTAAATGGGATTGTAAATATTATCATGAAAGTTCAATGTCGTCATCTCATAAGTTATATTTAATTACTAAAATAACTTCATAGTTAACAGGCAGCAAAAAAAGTAGTACAATCTTTACATAAAATAAAAGAATACATCCTGGGAATTTCTCCATATAAACTTGACATCTGTTTTTGAGCATTAGCTTAGAACTAAGCTGGCGACACCTATGCAAATACGCTATTTTCAAATGAAAATGTAAAGCACTCGAGAGGAGGGCACAGGCACTGTGACCCTCCCAGGGAGCCCCTGAGTCTGTGCACGGGGCGGGGCGTGGATGCAGACAGACGGCCCCGGAGCCCAGAGCTGTTTCCAGTTATTCGCTGATGCGCTTGACACGGCGTGACACGGAGCCCGCAAGCCGCCTTCTCATGTGCAGCTTGAGCTCATCTGCGCAGACGCCTGCAGGTCACGGGGCGAAGGTCGGGCTGTGCTGGGGTTGCCGAGCAGGGCAGGTGTCCGTGGGGGGTTTCAAGGGCTCGGACTCAGGCCCGGACGTGACCCTCTGGGTGGAGGGACGACGCAGCCGTGTCCCCCGGGTTCAGGCGGAGGGTGCCGCGGGCACCGGCCTCAGAAGTCCGCAGGCCGGATCATCATGGCCGTGGCCTTGAGCGAGTAGCCCGAGCCCTTCCAGTAGTACCACTTGATGCCATTGAACCTGTTGCTGCTCTGCCTCTGTGGGTAGTACATTCCGTTCAGGTTGGAGGGGCCACACGCGTCGAACCACCAGCCTGTGAAGTGCAGCAGAGGGTGAGGACGGGACCGCCCTCCCGGGAGAGCCACCGCCGGTCCACGCAGCACACTCACTGCGTTTTATGTGAGGGTGTCCTGCGTGCCCTGGGCGGGGCCGCGGAGGGGCGGGTGCCCCCTGCACTGTGAGCAGGGCTCGGACAGACTTCTCCCTCTGCTCTGGCGCTGGGTGGGGAGGCCACGGCCATGCGTGGGAGTCAGAAAGTCTGGATGGGGTCGCCAAGGCCTCGGGGTGGCTCTTGGCAGCCACACCCTTTCCAGTGCCCCCGCTCAGTGAACTGACTGATCCAGGCTCCCCGCCCCCTGAGAAATTCTTTTTGTTTAAAATATAACCCCAAGTTTTAAGTGTCCAGTGGAGCTAGATATAAAAAGTTTAAAGCCGTAGCGGTGCTCCCTGGGTGAAGCTGGGTGAGTGTGTGGCACAGCGGGGGCTGGGTCCCCATCCGCACCCAGTGGCACCCAGTGCCTGGCACCTGCTCTCACCCTAACCCAGCCCACAGGTGCCCAGGTTTGCAGGGAGGGCGTGGATCTGAGTAAATCCTGAAACATCGTGTTGGAAGGACAGAGAGAGTGATGCCATTTATATGAAACTAAGACACGGAAGGCGGGAGCATGGCTGTTGACATCCCGTATGTAGGAGACATGAGGTGAATGAACCTCGCGCAGAGTTAGCTCGGGCGGGGTTGGGGCAGTGGCTGTACTTGTAGCGGGATGTTTTGTTTCTTTGGAAAATACTCTGGTGCGGTGTTTACATTGTTATGTTCTGCGCTGTGGCCCTGACTGAGTCACCGTCCTCCACCCCGGTGCCCGAGTGCTAGCCGGTGGGAGCAGCTCCAGGTGGACAGGCGGGAAGCGAGCGTCTCCCGCGGGCAGGCCTGTCTACGGAGGTGACGTTGTCATCTCCCGGCCGGTGCAGGGCCCTCGCCCACACAGGCAGGAAGGCCTACCTCCCGTGAGCATCTGCGCGCACTTGCAGATGCACCGGTCCTTGTCCGCATCCTTGGTGCTGAAGTCACTCCCCGGCTGGCTGATGCTGCTGATCTTGCCGGCTGACCCCGTGAGGCCCTTCAGGTGGATCCTGGGGGCACGGAGGGGAGAAGAGGGGGATGAGCGGGGTTGTGCCGCCGAGGAACACTGCCCACAGAGAAGCCGTTCTGCCCGAGGGCGCCGGGCCCCCTGTGCCCCAGCAGCCTGGACCGAGCATTCCCGCGGGAATAAACAGGAACCCGCGTGGGCCCTAGGCAGAGCGTGTCTGGGGAAACCTGCCGCGGATATCACTTGCACAGGCCTCGGCGGGACTTGGGCCCTTCCACTCATTTTCCTGCCGCTCTGAGATAAACAGGAAGGAGGGGGCTCTGTCCAGGCCTGCAGGCTTCACCCAGACAGGAACGTGTCGTGGTGACGGGACGACCTCAGCCCCGTTGTCAGTGGGAGTGGGCGGGAGGCCAGCAGGCGCAAGCAGGGGCACTGGGTCTGGAGCAGAGCCACAGCACCGAGCGGCAGGCGAGTCCTCGTGCTGCTCTGCCGGTGTCTGTTCAGTGGGTCAGGCACCCGCTGGGCACTGGGGAAGGAACGGAGGTGCTGACCGTGAGACAGTGGGCACGGCCCCTCCTGTCGAAGGCAGCAGCGTCTGGCTGGCCTGTGCCTGTGCCTGTGCTGGGAGGGGCATGGGACGGGGAGGCGGTGGGCAAACCCCCGTCAGGGGAGCCGTGGGCGGAGGCTGGCCCAGCGGCCGAGGGCAGGGTCCACGTGCTGGGTGGGTTGGAGCCTGGGCATCGGGTCTGCCCGTCCTGGGATCCACAGCACAGACCCTGCGAAGCCGGAGGGAGGACCGCACTCCAGCCCCAGGTGACGGCGTCCCTGACGCGCGCTCATGCCCGCTCGTTTGCCAGCCACGACCTGGGAGATCATTTCCAAGAACCACGTTGGGACGAGGGTGGAGAAGGGATGGGTCAGGGGCCGAGTGACCAGGTTCCACCAGACCCTCCCGCAAGCGTCCACGCCGCACAGCCCAGGAGCCCGCGCTCCCGTCTCCACACGCGGGGTGGTTGCGGTTCCGGGTGGGACTCGTCATGGAGCAGGGCAGGCCCGCACTCCTCAGGGTCCCAGGCACACACTCCTGGGGCGGGGGGGTGTGGGGGGTAGGCTGTCCACTGAGGAGGCGGCCATGGAGGCCGGGCGGGAGCCTGTCCCATAGAGTCCAGGAAGCACTGGTCCCGGGCACCTTCATGTGAGTGACTTAGATTTCAGAGTTTTTAGATGTGGCAGCTCTGGACACACGATCATAGGCATTGACTGAATGTCCGAATTTCAGTGTTTCCTTGTTTCCAAGGTGCCCTGCACCGCCCAGCCGCACGGCCCCCACATGGTCCCCACGTGGTCCCCGCATGGCCCCTGGCATGCCTGCTGCACGGCCGCCCCATGGTCCCCGCATGGCCCCTGGCACGCCTGCCTCACGGCCCCTACATGGTCCCTGCACGGCCTCCACATGGCCCCCGGCACACCTGCCACACGGCCGCCCCATGGTCCCCACGTGGTCCCTACATGGCCCCTGACACGCCTGCTGCACGGCCGCCCCATGGTCCCCGCACGGCCCCTGGCACGCCTGCCTCACGGCCCCTACATGGTCCCTGCACAGCCTCCACATGGCCCCCGGCACGCCTGCCACACGGTCGCCCCATGGTCCCCACGTGGTCCCCACAAGGCCCCTGACACGCCTGCCACACGGCCCCTACATGGTCCCTGCACGGCCTCCACATGGCCCCCGGCACGCCTGCTGCACGGCCGCCCCATGGTCCCCACGTGGTCGCCACAAGGCCCCTGACACGCCTGCCACACGGCCCCTACATGGTCCCTGCACGGCCTCCACATGGCCCCCGGCACGCCTGCTGCACGGCCAACCCATGGCCCTTGCATGGCCCTTGCCTGCTGCACGGCCCGCATGGTCCACACACGGCCCGGCACGCCTGCCACAAAGGCTCGTGCAGGTCCTGCTCGTTGCTGGTTTCAGGTCCTGGGTTTCTCGCAGGCCCTCCCTCAGCCTCCCACAGCCTGGGGCAGCTGCCGCCGCCTCCTCACCCTCCTGCCTCCTAAAGGGGAGCACACAGGGAGGGCTGTGCTCTTGGCCGTCTCGGAGACTCGTCTCTGGGAGACTCGCAGGTGGGGCCCCGGCAGGACGTCGCTTTCTCTGACCTTGGGATTGGAGGACTCGGCTGCTCTGCTGTCCATCCCTTTCGCGGAGCAGAGGAGTGAAGGCTGAGGGACACGCCGGTCACATGACATCTCCGTGTCCACGGAACTGCCTCAGGGCCTGACCAGTGGCCAGTGATAAAGTTTAATGTGCAAATAGTTTCAGTTTTAGTAAAAGAATTGTCTTTTACTGATGCGTTTTTCAGTTTCCTGCCATTTGGGGACCATACATCGCAGCTGCCGTGGACGGGTGCCTTTCTGAGCCATCGGCAGTTCTGATAAAAGGAGGCGTGTTTTACCAGGACGGTAATGTTTTCAGGGTGACCTCTGTCTCATACCACCAGCGCGTTAACCTGAGCTTTAAACAAACGCGGGCTTTATAGAACGGCACATTCAGAAATGGAGTTAATTTCTAAAGGAAATATCTGTTATGAACCAACTCAGATTAAAATGTTTTTATAATGTCAGCATACGAGGGTAATGACCCGTTTTCTAAAATCTTACATAAACAGTCTAATCCTTAATTTCTGTGTTTCTTTTTTTAAATTCCTCTGTTGTAGATTCCTAACTGTTGCCAGTGACAAAATGTTTAGCTTGGAGGTAAAACAGTGACCAACCGCTGGTGTCTGAACATTCCTCGCGGCTCCGATCTCTGGAGCGTCCTTGGTGGGGGGTGAGGCCCGCCACCTGTCTCGCCGCCGCCCGCGGGGGGCAGGCTCTCCGGGAGCCGCTCTCCCAGTGCGTCTGTGGACTGTCCCTGACTCCCGACCGCGGTCAACGCTGGCTGGGTGTCACTTGCCTGCTTTCGGGCGTGCCTCTGCCTCTGCCAGGCCCTTTACAACGCCGCAGGCTGGGCGAGGGGGCAGCGCTGGGGAGCTGCACGGCCCGCATGGTCCCCGCATGCTCAGCTGCTGGCCATCCCTCCCCTGGGAGCCGGCTCGGGCCCGAGACTGTCCTGGTGGCAGAGGGTGCGAGCGGCCCCGGCAGGGTTCGCGTGGGGCTGTGCCAGGCAGTGGCGGTTCCCGTGAGGTCCCCTGCACGTGGTTTATCTCCGACCTCAGCGTGGGCAGTGCATGTGGGCTGCGTGGTTGGCACTCACTCCCAGTCTGCCCTCCAGGCTCCTTGGGGCGTGGGGGTGGCTGACATCCACAGGGCCCTCAGACCAGCTCCTGGGACACCCCTGCAGGTCCCCCTCTCCCTGGTCCCATCCCGGGAACCACACACCCATAAGTGCCTTCTCTGCAAGCCTCACCCACCCGCACAGCCTCACCCACCCGCACAGCCTCACCCACCCGCACAGCCTCACCCACAGCCTCAGGGTCCTGGCTCTCAGAGCCCCTGCTGCCCTTCCGCTCTTACCGCTTTTAGAGCCAGAGAAAATTCTGGGCCGGGGTTGCCCTGTTTCTCAGAGCGCTCAGGAGTAGTGCCACCAGCTGGCGCACAAGGTAATGTGAGGGAGCAAGGGAGCCATAGCAGAGCGCTGCAGGAGTGACTGCCCACCGTCCCCCACCTTCCCCCCAATTCTGCCACTTTTGAACTTGGCAGGCACCCTGACCTTGGGCTGAATCATACAACTGGATGTGTTTAACCTGCAGAAGACAGAGTGAATAATAAAACAGGCCTAGGTGCGTGATGAAGGATGCTGTCCTGACACTGCCCTGTAGGCCACACTCCACGCCCACGGAGGGTGTCGGTGCCCGGCACCTGCCAGGCGCGCGGTTGGCTCCTTGCAGACAGAGCAGGGACCACAGACAAACCTGTCCTCACGGCGGCCCCTGTCGTGAAAGCCAGTTCGACGTCCCGAACCCGAGAAGCCCACCGAACAGGGCGGAGAGCTCCAGGAAGCCAGAGGTGTTCTCGGGGCGGCCTGGACCCGTGACCGCAGGGGACGTCACCAAGTCCTCACCTGTAGTTGAGGTCCTCGCCCGAGAGGGAGAAGTGCTCGTACAGGGCCTGGGCCTCGTTCCCCTCCCAGTCGGCCAGGCGGATCCTCAGCACGTAGCGCTTCTGGGTGGTCACCTGGGCGACAAACTCGTTCCCCAGCCAGTGCTCGCCCGCCGGGTTCCCGAAGCCCTGCAAACCGAGTGGGAAGTCAGTCCCCGTGGGCTTTTCGTGGACTCCCGTGGGCTTCCCTGTGGGCTTCCCCGTGGGCTCCCGTATCTGAGATGAGTGGCCCCTCCACCTCCCTCCCGTGCAGCGACCTCAGATGTCACTGTGCTGGGAGACATGGGGTCCTCCAGAGAAGAATGGGGGCCCGGGTGAGGCCAGTGTTAAGGAACTGAGCTGCACGGGAGGGAATTCGTGCTGGGATAGCGGCTGGTGTGTGCACAGCGAAGCGCACCAGACAGCGGGCTGGCCAGCCACGAGCTGCCCTGACGTGAGCCCCGTGCTCACGCGCTCTGTCTCGCTGCGTGGCCCACGCTGTACCGACAGGGCTGGTCTTTAATGGGGGGTGGACGAGGGGGGCGGACACACCCGGTAACAGAACCCTTTGGTTAAAAACTTGTCCTGAGTCATTGGTTAGTTTGCGTTTGTGGTGCAAGTTGTGCGGGTCTGGAAAGTTACTTTCACAAAGAGATTTTCAGGTGGCTCAGTGACTGTTCATACCGCTTTGTACTCGTTCCACGTCCTCTGGAAGTCCACGCTGCCGTCCTCTCGTCGCTGGATGAGGGTCCACCCGCCCCCGGCGGACTCCATGTCGCAGTAGGCCTGCAAGGGAAGGGCGCGGTGACGGGTGTGCGGGTGTGACTGGGTCTCCTGCTAAATGTGAGGAGCGAGATGCGTGTAGGTGCCCAACAGCATATGCTGGTGGGTTCTTTGGGGTGAATCTCATGGTCTTCCAAGAAACAGATGGTTTTAAGTGAATTGAAAGCCATGACTTAAAAGGACAAATGTAAACAGTGATACAACGTGGGCTAGTGATGGATGAAGGGATGACCGTCCTCTGTGGTAGGCTGAGACCCACCAGCAGCTGACACGGAGCGCCCTCCTTGGAGTTGCTGTGAGGGGGCATCGCAGGTGGCCCTGCCCTCTCGCCTCCCCCCTGCAGACATGCATGGACCCGTCCACGTCCCTGAAAACCTTGGTGACGGCAGCACCTCTGTAGGAGGGATAGAGGGGTCCTCGTGCAGCTCGGGTTCCTGGGACTTCCGTGATCTGGTGTGTCCTGGGGCCACCCCGCTTCCCCACGTGGGGTCAAGACTGTCGGCCGTCCCTCAGCACCAAGCACCAGGGACCTGAGGGCCACATGCCTGGCGTGATCCAAGCGTGGCCTGGCCGCTTGCCTCCAACTCGCGCCAGGCTCTGCCCTTTGCTCACTGCCCTGGGCATCCCCCCCTCCGCCCCCAGCGCCTCTCAGCTCTGCTGCCACGCCGGCTCGCAGGTTTAAACTTTGTCAGAACGGAATTCTTTGGGGATGGGAGCATGCATGCTCCATTTCAGCTCAGCTGGAGGTTTCTTATGAAACTAAAACCCCTGAGATAAGATCACAAAAGAAGCTCTAAATAATGAGATTATGATGGAACTAAATGTTTTCCTGAAAATGAAGAGAAACTCTCTGCAGCATACCAGGTAGTAAATGTGGAAGTTAAGGTTCAGAACAATGAGGAATAGTCTTGCTTTGATGTTTTCCGTGGTCCTTTCGGTGATGATGGTGAACATTTTGACAGGCGGGTTTAAACGTGCTGCTCTGTGCGCTAAATTCCCAGCGAGCTGGGCTGGAGCTGGGACTCTCCCACGTGAGGGCTGCCTATGCTGGTGCCTCCTCCCTCTCCCAACCTCTCCCTTAGGAAACAAGTCCATTGCAAAGAAAAATGCAGCCTCGCCTGCTAGGTCAGCGGGTGGAGTGTTGGTCGCGGACAGGAGGGTTGTGGATTGGATTCTGGCCAAGGGCGCACGCCTGGGTTGCAGGTTCATCCGGCCCCGTCAGCGCGTGTACAAGAGGCAACCAATCGATGTGTCTCTCACATTGATGTTTCTCTGTCTCTTCCCCTCCCTTGCTCTCTCTCTAAAAAATCAATGGGAAAAATATCCTTGGGTGAGGATTAACAAATAAAAAAAGAAAATTCATCTTATCTATGCATACACGCACATGCACATACATGTACATTTGTGTATGTGTATGATGTATATGTGTGTATATACATATACATATACAGGCCTAATATGCAAATTGTCCCCGGGAGTTCAATCGCTCGCTATGACATGTGCTGACCACCAGGGGGCGGCGCAGAATGAAGCAAGGTCCAAGCCAGCAGCCGGAAGGCCCCAACCGGCCCTGATCCCCGGCCAGGCCTAGGGACCCTACTCGTGCACGAAGTTCATGCACCGGGCCTCTGGTTAAGAATAAAACGATCTCCCATCTTCGGGTCATCGGACATTAGATTTGGTCTGCTTAGGGAACCCCTCGCCCTGGGCTGGCAGCAGCCTTGTTCATCATGGTTGGCTCTGTGCACGCCTGTGCTGAGCTCCGTGGGGCCCCAGCTCCTGTTATCCAGTCAGACAGCGGCTCTGCGAGGCTGTGGCTGCCTCTGGAGCGGAGGAGGTGTAGTCGGGTCCAGCTATGAAGTGGGACACAGGACTGTCACGGAGTATTGTCCACCTCATGCGGCCCCAGAAATGGGGACGTGGCCTAAGGCCCCGCAGCAGGTCTGCGTCGACATGGGTCCGCACACAGTCCTCCCCCGTTCGCTGCGGGCCAGTGGCTCGGCCGCTCACGTCCGTCGTGTGTCCTGTAACACCCACCGGGTGAGCTCACTGCCCACGCTGCCGGGCTGTGAGGCTGAGATGCAAATTCTGGACCCGTCCCCAGGCAGGGCAGATGGTTGGCCCTCACTGCTCCTGCCTTGTTACAGGGTGGGGTCCTTTGGCGCCCACCCTCCGTGCGGAAGTCACTGGGTCAAGTCAGAGCCGTCCATCTTGGTTTGGAAATCAGAGCTGAGCGTCTGGGATGGGGAGGGTCCCTGCGTGTGCGTGAGCAATGCAGCCCCGGTTCTCTGACGCCCGAGACTTTGTCCAGGTTTCAAGGAACAGAGCTCATGGAAAGCGAAGTTATTGTGGCCAATTAGGTCGTGAAACTGTCAGAGTCATCCACGCAGCCAGCGGCAGTGGGGGGATGCGGAGCAGGTGACAGGGTGGGAAGCAGGCCGCTCAGAATGCTGGCGCCTCGAGCCGGGCCCACAGCAGGGCTCCGGGCCAGCCGGCTCTGAGCTGGAGGGCTCCGCAAGGCCTCAAGCAATTGCACGGTTGTGGTCAGCCTGCGGTCACGGTGCGGGACCCGCGAACAGCTCACAGCACACAGACAGCCGTGGAGACAGGGATCCCATGAGAGTGGAAGGTAACTGTCAGTCTCCAGCTAGCAGACGCTGCAGTGCTTTCCAGTCTGCCCCTGAGCATCTGTACCGAGACCCCGGGCGTTTTCAGAAACGAAGTTGAAATATTTAGGCCGTTTTGGAAAAGATCTCCCAGAAATCTCCTCGGCGTCCGTCGCTGGAATGAGCTGATACAGGGCGGAGTGGGGTGCCCGCCATGCAGGCAGCTGGCGGCCTGGCGGCTGAGGGCACTCCCGGGTAACAACTCCCGTCTGTGGGGTGGGCGGTGAGCACCCGCCCCGGCCTCGGGGGGAACATCACGTTACAGAGGACAGCCTTGGGGGGAGCGGGGGAGGTGTGGCCCCTGAGCCTTTGGGGTGCCCCATTGATACTTGAAGTAACTACTGAAAGGGGAACTGTGGCTGTTCATTGGGAGGTGTTTTCTTTAAACTTAATGAAAGGGTGTCACACTTCCAGGAAGACAGCAGACAAGCCGGAGGCCAGGAGAGGGGAGTGTGAGAAGGAGCAGTGCGCCGTGCGGTCAGCGCGGACCTGGAGCCCGTGGGATGGGTGGAGTGCCCTGCCCGCAGCTGGGGGACCCGGGGGAGCCCTCACCTTTGTCTCCTCCGTGGAGTTGGGGAAGGTCAGCGTGTAGACGCCGCTGGTGGTCAGGCCGGACTTGAAGGCCTCCGCGCAGTCTCGGAAAGTGACTCGCTCCTCCTTCGCGGCTGGGGCCGGCCTAGCTGCTTCCAGAGACAGAAGAGCGTTTACGTGGGGCTCGTGGCAGATGGAAGGTGGGTTCTGAGAGGCACTCCTTTGGGGAGTTTATTATGGTTGGATTCTCACAGTGAGTAGGAAGGACGTGCCGGTTTTCCACCCTTTCCAAAAACCTTACTCCTGCGGCCTCAGTGGTCATTACCTGCAGACCATGCTCCCTGCTTCATCATCAGCTTCACCATCAGCTAGAACAAACTATTACTTTTCAGATTCTTCCGTCTTGAGTCGAACCAGATACAGTTATTACAGGAGAATAAAAGAACGTCCCCCAAGCAGTGTACCTTCCAGGGCTGCACGTACCCCTCAGCCCTCGCCCCATGTTAGCTGGGATGAGCAGAGCAGAGAGTCTGGGCCTTTAGGAAAAGAACACTTTTCCTAAATGACATGAGTTTGAAACTTCTGGAGGCGGGTGTGGTACCCTGGCCCCGTGAGAGACCTGGCCCTGTGTATCAGGTTGGTCCTGTGTCCCCGTGTTTGCGTCCTGGCTGAGTAGGATCCGTGTCTACGTGCTTCTGCTGAAATGTGGGTGTGAGAGGAGGGAGCAGCGTTACCCAGTGACTGACAGTGTCTCCTTCAGTCTCACACAGTCCTCAGGTTAAGACATTACTTGCCCAGCCTCATATATCCAGCGATGGATGGAATTAACTCATAGGCTCTGTGAAGCCCATGGATCAAACGTATGTTTGAGATGTTTTGCTTCAGAACAGTTATTTTGTGTAAATACATCCCTCTCCCTTCCTTCCATTTTGTCCTTTTTACTTGGTTCTGTATTGAGACCCTGTAAAGCTTTTATATCAAACTAGAGGTCTGGTGCACAACATTCGTGCACTGGGGCGGGGCATGCCTCCGCTCAGCCTGCACCCTCTCCCAGTCTGGGAGCTCTCGGGGGATGTCCGACTCCCCGAAGGCCTGAGGGGACATCCTCAGTGCTGCTGTGGAGAGGCGCCTCCCACTGCCTCTGCACTCGCTCGCCAGCCATGAGCCCGGCTTCTGGCTGAGCAGCGCTCCCCCGTGGGAGCGCATTGACCACCGGGAGGCAGCTCTTGTGTTGACCGTCTGCCCCCTGGTGGTCACTGCGCATCATAGTGACCAGTCGTTCCGCCATTCGATCAATTTGCATATCACCCTTTTATTATATAGGATATGTAAGAGAAGAAATGCCTTTTCTGAAAGATGAGAATTTTTTAGAATGTTGAGAATTTCATTGACTGAATTCCACTGCACTGGAGCTAAGGTGGGTGTGGCCACCAGGGTGTGCATGACTGAGGGGGGGTGGGCACCAGAGTGTGTATGACTGAGGGGGGGTGGACACCAGAGTGTGTATGACTGAGGGGGGGGTGGACACCAGAGTGTGCATGACTGAGGCGGGGTGGCCACACTTAGCGCCCGACGTGGACACGAGGGTGTGCGTGACTGAAGGGGCGTGGCCGCACTTACAGCCGACATGGACACCAGGGTGTGCATGACTAGGGGGGTGGCCTCCCTCACAGCCGACGTGGACACCAGGGTGTGCATGACTGAGGGGGGGGGGACACCAGAGTGTGCGTGACTGAGGGGGGGTGGACACCAGAGTGTGTATGACTGAGGGGGGGGTGGACACCAGAGTGTGCATGACTGAGGCGGGGTGGCCACACTTAGCGCCCGACGTGGACACGAGGGTGTGCGTGACTGAAGGGGCGTGGCCGCACTTACAGCCGACATGGACACCAGGGTGTGCATGACTAGGGGGGTGGCCTCCCTCACAGCCGACGTGGACACCAGGGTGTGCATGACTGAGGGGGGGGGGACACCAGAGTGTGCGTGACTGAGGGGGGGTGGACACCAGAGTGTGTATGACTGAGGGGGGGGTGGACACCAGAGTGTGCATGACTGAGGCGGGGTGGCCACACTTAGCGCCCGACGTGGACACGAGGGTGTGCGTGACTGAAGGGGCGTGGCCGCACTTACAGCCGACATGGACACCAGGGTGTGCATGACTAGGGGGGTGGCCTCCCTCACAGCCGACGTGGACACCAGGGTGTGCATGACTGAGGGGGGGGGGACACCAGAGTGTGCGTGACTGAGGGGGGGTGGACACCAGAGTGTGTATGACTGAGGGGGGGGTGGACACCAGAGTGTGCATGACTGAGGCGGGGTGGCCACACTTAGCGCCCGACGTGGACACGAGGGTGTGCGTGACTGAAGGGGCGTGGCCGCACTTACAGCCGACATGGACACCAGGGTGTGCATGACTAGGGGGGTGGCCTCCCTCACAGCCGACGTGGACACCAGGGTGTGCATGACTGAGGGGGGGGGGACACCAGAGTGTGCGTGACTGAGGGGGGGTGGACACCAGAGTGTGTATGACTGAGGGGGGGGTGGACACCAGAGTGTGCATGACTGAGGCGGGGTGGCCACACTTAGCGCCCGACGTGGACACGAGGGTGTGCGTGACTGAAGGGGCGTGGCCGCACTTACAGCCGACATGGACACCAGGGTGTGCATGACTAGGGGGGTGGCCTCCCTCACAGCCGACGTGGACACCAGGGTGTGCATGACTGAGGGGGGGGGGACACCAGAGTGTGCGTGACTGAGGGGGGGTGGACACCAGAGTGTGTATGACTGAGGGGGGGGTGGACACCAGAGTGTGCATGACTGAGGCGGGGTGGCCACACTTAGCGCCCGACGTGGACACGAGGGTGTGCGTGACTGAAGGGGCGTGGCCGCACTTACAGCCGACATGGACACCAGGGTGTGCATGACTAGGGGGGTGGCCTCCCTCACAGCCGACGTGGACACCAGGGTGTGCATGACTGAGGGGGGGTGGACACCAGAGTGTGCATGACTGAGGCGGGGTGGCCACACTTAGCGCCCGACGTGGACACGAGGGTGTGCGTGACTGAAGGGGCGTGGCCGCACTTACAGCCGACATGGACACCAGGGTGTGCATGACTAGGGGGGTGGCCTCCCTCACAGCCGACGTGGACACCAGGGTGTGCATGACTGAGGGGGCGTGTCCACACTCACCGCCCGACGTGGACACGAGGGTCAGCAGGCTGTGCACGGTCTCCATGAGGTCGTGCTGCTGCTTCTGCAGGACGGAGTTGTTCACCGTCGCCGTCACCAGCTGCTTCTCGAGCTCCTCGATGATGGAGTTCTGCTTGGACACCAGCACTTGCAGCTGGTCCTTCTCCTCCCTCATGGACTGGAGCTGCACTGTGTGCTTGCCTTCCATGTCGAGCACTTTCTTCTCCAGGACGCTGGGGAGGGAAAGCGAGTCAGCGATGCAGGTGCTCCGCGCCTCACAGCCCAGGCCGTGCCGTCGGTCACTCTCATAACTCGCCCAGGGGCTCGTGTCCTTGGAGTTTCTGCTTCTCCAGGCACGTTAACGTGTCAGAGGAGCCAGCCCGCGTGGCTCAGTTGTTGGGCATCGACCTATGAACCAGGAGGTCACAGTGCGATTCCCCGTTGGGCACAGGCCTGGATCGCGGGCTTGATCCCCAGCTGGAGCAGAATATGTGTATAAAGCTTCGATCAGTGGTTCTCTCTCATCAGTGATGTCTCTCTCTCTCTCCCTTCCTCTCTGAAATCAATAAACGTATCTTTTAAAGATGTCAGAGCAGGCAGTTGCACGGTGATGTGGCCGCAGCCCTGGGGGAGCTTTCAGGCCGCTCCGGGGGCAGCAGGTGGCCGTGCCAGCCCTCTGGAGGGATTTGAGGAGGAAGTGCCCTAGTGAGAATGTCAGGGCCGCGGCAGGTCATCTGTCCCAGGACGTCTGTGGTAGGAAGGCTGGCAACCACGGCCTCGTGGAGAGGAGCGTGGACCACGCAGAGGCGCCTCGGCATTGGAGCGCAGGTGGCAGGGCCGTGGGAAGAGCAGGCTGAGCCCTGCCTCCTCACGTGACCTCGCATGTTACCTGGGCTGGCCTGGTGCTCTCTGGCTCTCAGTGAATGCCCTGCCTATCACAGTGAACATCACTGCACACAGGGACGTTACAAACGAAGGCACGAGGTGCATGGCCTTAGAGGCCCTTCTGCTCTGTGGTCTGACTTGGTTGCGCTTCTTTGGGGCAGCACATCTCCATCTTTACCCCAGTGGACATTACTCAGCCATGGAACCGGCCACCCAGTAAAGCCTTCACCGTGAGCGTGAGCATTCAGCATGAACAGTTACCATCAGACGCTCAGTTGTATCTGGTAGCTGCACCCCAGCCCTCGGTCCCTGGGAATCGGGACAGTAGCTCCTGTCCGCGCCTTGCCGGCATGTAGCCCGTTTCTGCACGCGGTCACGTGCACTGGACGTGCACCGTGTCCCATATCCTTCTCAGTGGTCATTCCTGAACAGGTTCCTTGGTATCAGCCAAGTCACTTTCAGTTGAACGTCACCATCATTAATTAAAAACCAAGGTGACGAAGATAAATGCGCAAAGCGTCGGCGTTCTGCCTGACCCCGGCCCCAGCTTTGGAGCCACTCCTGCGGACGCTCCGTCCTGCCTCTGCCGCCCGCACACTGTTCCACGGGGGCGTGAGAGATGGGGTCACGTGGCCCAGAGCATGAGTGGATGTGGAGACACACGGGCTGGAGTTTTCTCAAGAAACAAGTTTATTTCTCCCCAAACTGGACCAGCATAGCTGCAGAGGCCGCCACATGCTGATCTCAAAGGCCTCCTCTCAAAGGCAGGAGCCATGCCAGGCTCGGTCCTCCCCGACCAGAGGACCAGCCTGCCCCCCCCACCCCCCCCCCCCCCCCCCCCCGAGTGCGGGCACAGATGCCCCCAGCGCTCCAGGTCGCTCGTCCTAGTCAGAGCAGCGCTGCAGGTGCAGGGCGGGGCCCAGTGCTGGCTGAGACCTCAGCTCAGGGAGCCGCACCCGGCACTTTCAATGAAAGGAAATCAATACAGTGGCCCTGGAACAGCACGAGTCTGAACTGCGGGTCCACCTGTGCGTGGACTTTTTTCAGTAAGTGCCTGTGATGTTTAAATCTTAGTTCACGCACACTGGCTGAGCATTACTGGGAAAGCAGAGTTAATTGGGGAAAATGGGAAGCATGTTCACGAAAAAGTGTGGAAGAATGTGGAGGGTCCTGTAAGCCAGATGAGTCAGAAGGCCCAGCCAGCCGGTCCATATGTGGTAAAGCTTCACACACAATCCCACCCACCAGGGCGGCTGAAGGAGTGGAGTCGTCACGTTTGAAACCACTCCAGCTGTTTCAGGCCGTGGGTGCAGGGCTAGGGGTGTCTGAGCTCGGGAGCCGGGTCCCACGTCTGTGGGGAAAGGGCAGTATGATTGGACAGACCTTTACCCGGATGGCAGCGGGGTAACATGCCCGCGGGTGCTAGCCCTGCATAGTGAATGCGACAGAGCGGGACAGTGTCCACTGCTCGGTGTGCCCGCAAGCTAGCCAGGGCTCGCACACCCGCCCCGGCTCATCGGCGATGAATCTTACTGTAATCGTAGAGGTGTGTTCCTCCAGAAAACAGTTCTGCTTCAGCCCTGTTAAGAGGCCTCAGCACGATGCACCCAGAGACGCTGTGGCTCAGTTGTGGGTCTCGCTCGTGTGTTTCCCGCTTTGCAGAAGCGGAAGCTTGAAACATTAAAGATGAACACTTGGACTAAACATGGACTCACTTTTCCAAAGTACACGTTTTTGTGCCTTCTTACCTGTTCTTGTCCTGCAGTTTGCTGATCTCACTGGTCTGGTCCAGGATCTGTTTCTCCAGCTTGTTGGTGGACAGGGAATGTTCCAGGAGCTGGAGCTCGAGTCTCGTCGTCTGGTTCAGCACCTGTGTGCGACACAGCAGACTCGCGCTGGTCGATGTCCCCGTGGGACACGGGGCCCCCTGGAGGGGACCAGCCCTAGCGCGCGCTCACTCCGGGCCTCGGGCCTTCCTGGGGTCAGAGGCGTGGCTGCCTGGTGACGTCAGGGGTGTGGGAAGGCCCTGTTGCCTGGCCTTTACTGGGCGAGTTTCCCAGGTCCGGACAGTGGTGTTTGTGTCACGTAACAAAGCGCTGTTTTCCTGGTCCTGCGTGCTTGCCGTGTACAGTGAGGCGGTGGGTGTGGAACGCTCACACCGAATGCCGGGACTGGTGGTGACGACAACGGCCCTGCCTCCCGCTGTCCGCAGCCAACCGGGTGGACGCCACCTGCTCCACTCGACACATAGAGCTCGTTTTCCAGCGTTTCCTTGTCGCTGGTGGTCTCGCGGTTGGCGTTTTCTGCCTCCTCTGTTTCTCTTTCTACACCTGGCGTCAGCCGGTCAGGAGACAGCCCACGTGGGAAGGCGGAGCCCGGCTCTGCGGGGGCCTCTGGCACGGCCACACACACTGTCGTGGCCCCCACCGCGTTCCAGCACCGAGGATGCATTCTTCCGCGTTTGGCTGCCTTGCGGCAGGAAGCATCCATTGTCACATCCCGCGTGGGTGGCCTTACAGGATGAGCGGTCACGTGGGAGCTGGGGCAGCATGGTGCCCAGGAACCAGGGTCCTTGACAGAGGGAAGCATTGTTTGCTCGGTGCCCATGACATTCATTAAAGGCTCGCCCGGCCGTGGGCAGGGCAGGGCCGGGCCCACTCCTCGGCGACTGCAGGCCCTGGCCAGCCTGGGGCGGGGCTTGAACACACACTTTCCCCTGTGGCCCCAGCATCCTGCGTGGGCTCTGACTCGGAGGGAGTGGAAAGTCCAGGGCCCCGGAGAGGACAGTGGGGAGTGCGGAGGGCAGCGTGTGGGTCCCTGCTCGCCCGGCACCCAGCGCAGTGCCTCATCGCCTGCGCGGGCTCAGCTGCAGGTGCCTGTCGGTCGCTGAGTCTCCAGGACCCCAGGCCCCGCTGCCCCTCGGCCCAGCTGTCGCCTC
>NW_006298272.1:2240907-2246560 GCF_000327345.1 Myotis davidii
GGTGTGCCCTGCCTCGCACGGTCCCTGCTGGCGACACAGCGCAGCCGTGTGGCCCCGGCTCGGGCCGCGTTCTCACGTGTCCACCCGGACATCGGCCGTTCGCTCTCGCCGTCCCCGTGTTCCAGCGGGGCTCTGTGACCTGTGGCTTCACAGCAGATGTTTAGAAACCCTGGGCCCGACCACAAAAGGCTTGTGAAGAGCCGGC
Organism: Myotis davidii; assembly: GCF_000327345.1. Classification (NCBI taxonomy): domain Eukaryota; kingdom Metazoa; phylum Chordata; class Mammalia; order Chiroptera; family Vespertilionidae; genus Myotis; species Myotis davidii. Next base: position 2,241,113 of record NW_006298272.1, read on the forward strand.
AGGTCCTGCACAGGACGTAGGAAGGTGTGCGCCCTGGCTGCCTCTGCCACTTCTATTGCTGTCGCCCGGGAGCACAGGAAGAGGCTTCCGGGGACACAGGGGTGAGCCCACACCCGCCAGCCTGCCCTCAGACCGGGCAGCGTGGCTTCATCACAACCACTTACTGTAATAACGGGCTGGGGATCCTGACACTTTCCCTTTAAAAGTTTTACACATTTTCATTCTTACCTTTTATCACCTCTTTGGATTACAATTTTTGGTCCCTTGTGATCCATCGTGTAAACCCTCCTATTTTTCCTAAACTGTTCAATAAGGTGGAAAGGTTAGGTGAGCGGGTCCCTTCTTGCTGTCCTCACATGAGCTGACGTGGGCTTCTCCCACCGCCTGCTGTGTTCCTTTCCCCTCTCTCACAGTTGCCAGGGAGGCAGCAAGACGCCTGCCTCAGAGCGGCCCAGCTCAGAGGGAAGGGAGGCTCCTACCTCCGGGCTGGCCCTTGAGCTGAGGCGGCCACTCCCCCTGGGAACTGCACAGGACTTTCCTGCATTACGACTGCTGCTCTCTTGAGCATCACCATCCTCAGGGCAGGAAGGTGCTCGCCCAACAGCCCCAGTGGAGCGGCCTGGGAGCTGGGAGCACGCGGGAGAGGCTGGTGCCGGGGGGGGGGGGGCATTCTTCAGCAGCACTTCCCCGCACTCACCTGCTGTCCTGTGTGTGCCGCTAGCAGCTCCATGAATTTTGGTTTGCTGTTTTGCAGTTACTCTCTTAATATTTTCGTGTTTCATGGTCTTTTCTACTATTAACCATTAGCTCATAGACTCTTAAAACTGGAAGGGACGTAGTCACTCCTGTGGCCCTGCCTCATCCGTAGCCACACAGCTGCGGTCCCGGGGCCCAGGGCCTCACTCAGCTGTTCACCCAGCAACGCGGAGCCGGGACCATCAGAGCCTGGCTCCCGGCCGGAGTGAGCCCCCTGTGCCTGCTCCCTCTGTCTGCCTCTCTGTGCTCCCTCTGTCTGTCTGCCTCTCTGTGCTCCCTGCTCCCCCGTGTGCCTCTCTGTCGAGTCAGACGGCAACTATATGAACCTGTAGGACAGGTGGTGTAGACTCGCACCAGGAATGGCACTGACTTCTACCACAGACTGTCGGGACAGCCCCTGAGATCAGCTAGAAGAGCAGCTCCTGGCATCTGCCTGGGGCCTCGTTCTCTGCACAAGCAGCTCAGGACTCGGAGGAAGAGACCTCGAGAGTCCAGAGGCATGTGAGGCAGACGCACGTGTGAGGGGCGGGCACAGGACGCAGGGCCTTGGGGAACAGCCGTCCTTCACCCTCAGCCCTGACCGTGAGGCTGCGTGTCCTGATGTCACTCCTGTCTAGCGCGAGTCCTGCCCTTCCGGCGTCCTCCCGTCCTGCTCCCCGGCCTCCACTCGCCTGGTGGGCTGCCTGCCCGCACACTCACCTGGGCCTCCACGTCCGTCAGCTTGCGCGTCTGCGCCGCGGTCTGGTTGAGGAGGCTGGAGCCCATCTCCATCATGGCGGCCGTGTGGTTGTGCGCGGCGCTCTGCTGCAGCGCGGCCACGCCCCTGCGCATGCTGTCCTGGATGTAGCCCTCCAGCTGCGGGCACAGGCAGGGAGGAGGGGCATTAGTCCGGCGGAACCTCGGCCACCAGCAGTCAAATAGGAGGCATCGTGTGTGCAGAGGAGGCCACCTGGGTGTCCGCCCCGCGGCAGGCGGAGGGAGCAGGGCCGCACTGGGGGGCACAGTGGCGGGGTGTCCGGGAGGGACCCCAGGGTTGCCCTGCCACGCCCTGGCGCTGGGTCCCTGTGCTGCAGGGAATGGAAAGTTGGTCCTGAGAAGCGTTGTGTGCGCCTCGTTCTAGATCTGTTTCCCAGAATGCAGTGTAGATGACGCGGACGGAGCAGGGGAGGCTGCCTTCGGACTTGCCCAGACTGTCAGGACCCCCCCATTCTGAGCCCTCCCCCTTACTGAGTTCATCACACATTAGGTTGCTCAGGTTTTTCAGCCGGGGTGCACGGCCAGCCCCACCCCAGCGCTCTGTCTGCTGCTCGCCTCCCCTGCCTGAGTCGCCATGAGGGTGCGCACTCGTCTCCCTCCCGTGGGTGTGGGTGTGGGTGTGGGAGGCTGGCCCGGCAGCCGAGTGACATAGGGAACTGTCCACGCAGGACAGCGGGTGGCAGGCCATGCGGTCAGGCATGGGCGCCTGCTCCCCACACTGCAACCTTTGATCAGGAGCTGGCTGACCGTCGGGCCCTGGGTCCTCATATAGAAAGCCATGTTTCTGATGGGCCAGAGGCCTGTGTTCAGGATTCATTGACCAGGTGGTTAGATGGTATGTAGTTCACAAAATGACCCCCTATAGCAGGCCTGGTGCCCACCTGGCACCGTGCCTAACGTCCCTGTGCTGTGCTGACATCCCCTCGACGTCCGAAACCCCGATCTGTGCTGCTCACTGCCTCACCTTCCCCACTCGGCGCTGCCCCAGCCATCAGTCTGCCCTGTGTCTCTGAGTCTGTTTCTGTTCTGTTTGTTTATTTTATTCTTTAGATTCCACATCTGAGTGAAACCATCTGGTATGTGTCTGTCTGACTTAATCTCGCTCAGCACAACACCCTCTAGGTCCCCCGACACTGTTGCGAAGGGTAAGGTTCCGTTCCTTTTTATGGCGGATTAAGTTCCATGTGTGTCTGTGCCACAGCCTAGCATCCCTCCCACACCCATGGGCACTAGGCTGCCCCACAGAGCTAAGCTGTGCTGTGAAAGCCGGTGTGCGCATAACTCGGGCACTTGAAGTTCATTTTCCTTTCTTCTTTGTTTTCTGTAATGACTAGTGACGGAGCCACAGTTCCACTCCTTGGTCTAAACTGTAAGGTCATGAGGACAGAAGCCCTGTTTAAGTTGAATGAATAAAATTTGATCACAAAACTGCTTATCATGCCTTTCTCTCCTAGTAAAACCCCAGAGAATCCTTTCACTAGACAGTCCCGGGCCAGGGGTCCTCCTCCTGGTGCCTGCCTATCGCTGCGCCTGCCTGAGGATACAGGTGGGGGCGTCCATCCCTCCTCCATGCACCTGCCTGAGGGTACAGGTGGGGGCACCCGTCCCTCCCTCCTTGCACCTGCCTGAGGGTACAGGTGGGCAGGCGGGAGCTCCTCCTGGAGTTCAAGGGCGGTCGTTGGTGCAAATTGTAAACTGTGACTCTGGTGGCCTTAGGTCTTAGGATGCTCCTTGGAGCTGTACCTCCTGGCTCCCTTGGCTGGCTCACCATGCACTGTCCCCACTCCCGGAGCTATATGCGTGTGCGCGCGGGCGCGCGCGCGCGCGCACACACACACACACACACACACACACATCTGGATGCTTCCTGGTCGCCCCCGGCTCCCCGTGGGCCGCTGGGCAGATCCCAGGGTGGGACCCTGACCAACGCTGGGCTCTGACCATTTGTAAACCTTGCTGAGGCCTGGGCTTCTCCATGTGAGTGAATAGACTAGACCGGCATGAGCATGTCAGGCACTCTTCCTGGGCAGCCCCACAAACCCTCTCACGGGGCCGCACCAAAGCCCAGAGCAGCGCCTGTCGCCCTGATGACGACTGGCTTTTGTGGTGAGCTCTTTCCTGGTGCGTCTGGCCTCCCCACTTCACAAACGTCCATGGTTTGATGCCCAACTTAAGAGAACTTCACATAGCAGTTTGTCATCCCCCTCCCGCCCACGCTCACCTCGCTCTTCACCATGGGAATAGTGGGATTTTTGAGGGTGAAGTTACGGCTATATAAGTCATCCGGAGAAGTCATCTTGGTTCCTCTAACACCCTGCAAAAGTCATATTTAGAAAGCCTTCTCCTGGGAAGTTTGGAGCTCGGGAAGGCATGCTTGCGGGAGTTTGGGTCACGCCTGTGCTCCGAGGAATGGTCTGCCAGCTCGGATAGATAAAGGGTGTCATCTTACTGAGTCCGCCCTGAGGAGCGAGATAAGGACTGTTCCCTCCCTGTCCCTGTGTGTGTGGCCAGAGGGGACGGAGCTCTGTAGCCCTCCCAGCCCCACTCTGCAGCTGCTGGGTCAGCTGTGTCTGCACATCGAGAGTCATGATGTCGGCGCACGTTAGACTCAGGAGCTTTAGAAGACGTTAAAGACCTAATTTTAAAAATGAAATTTCTTAGCATTGTTGCCATCACTTTGTCTAAGCTTGAAAATGATAGAATGCAAAACTCTTTTAACCCAACTGCTTTTCAACTTTTCAGGATGACAAAGTACATGTATAGTGTGTGTGTGTGTGTGTGTGTGTGTGTGTGTGTGTGTGCACGCGCGCGCTAGTGTATATAGGTCCTCATACATTGAAGCAAATTACGGATGTGTGTACATGGGATGTGTACGTGTGACGTGTGTACATGTGATGTGTGTGTACATCTCGTGTGTGTACATCTGATGTGTGAGTGGATGTCATGTATATGTATAGTTTCCGTATACAATGTATGCAGCAAAAGGAAGTGGAATTCGCTCTGCACTGGCCCAGCTGCTAACTAGCCTTGGGAGAAAGAGACCGGATACAGAAACGTCAGGTATTAAGACATGTTGTGTTGATTTTCAGAAAGACTCGTGTCCTCGCCCTTGAAGCCATGAGATTAATGACGGTGTAGGAGACGGGGTGATGTGCGGGGAGAGCTCCCTAGAAGGGGAGGCAGTGACAGCCGCAGTGACTGCGGTTCCAGTTTGTGGATTACTCCCGCGTCTCAGCCACCAGGACTCCGGGTGCCTGGCATTGCGGGTGAGCACTCTGAGGGCTGGCATGTCAGCAAACAGGCGCTCCGCCCACCAGCCACCCCACGCTTTCCTGCCTTTCAGCACCTTTCTGGGTGGCCTGTGCCCAGGCTGGCATGAGTGTGCCGTCCCACAGCCCGGGTGGCAGCCTTGAAAGCCAGCGACCACCTACCCTGCCGTCGGCGGGCGGGGCCATGTTACCAGCAGAGAAGCCTGGAGTCCATGACCGCCTCCCGTCTCCTGGGAGCTTCTTGACAAAGGCATCCGTTTCCCTCCCAAGACGAGCAGTAAATTTTTAGGGGGGACTCCCTCCGGGGGCCGTTATGGGTGTGGAAGTGGCCTACAGAGGCTGCACCCACGAGGTGCATCGTTCTCCGTCCCTCCCTCCCCCGCACATCCCGGGGCTGGAGGCCGAGCCCTGGGCGCCTGCCTGACCCCATCTGCTGGTCGCTCCCCCTGAGGGAGGGCCACCAGGACCAGTGCGTTCCCTCCCAGTTTATGGCCCTGAAGTGCCTTTCTGTGTAGTTCCTGGTTTTTACTGTCCACAAGGGAACCCACACATACAGAGACCCGCCCGCGAAATGCCAGGCTGGCGCGAGGGAGGGACACGGCGAGCGGAGGCACAGGAGCCCCCAGGCAGAGCCCCCTGGCCTTTCCTGCGGCTGTTCTAGAGCCGG
>NW_006298272.1:2246610-2246966 GCF_000327345.1 Myotis davidii
CCAGGCGCTTGGGGAATGGCGGAGCCTCCTGTCTGCAGGCACCCAGGCCCAGTGCCGACCGGGTCCCAGTCTCTCTGAGGCCCCAGGCGCGTCTGAGGGGCCGCGGGACGTCACTGTCCTCTGGGAATTCGTGCCTTGTCCCCTCCCCAGGACGTGGGCGAGCGGCCCACATGCCGTGGGCGCGTTGAGGCGACTGTCCCTTCGATTGTGCTGCTGCCTGTCCTTGTCATTTGCTAAAAGAAGCAGTTGCGCCTCAGACACAGTCTTTGCAAGTTGGCACCACATGAAGCTCCAGGGACAGAACAAAATGCCTTAACACAGACGTCTGTCCTGGGCGTGAAGCCGTCCTGACGGGC
>NW_006298272.1:2247020-2252599 GCF_000327345.1 Myotis davidii
TGCAGTGACCAAACCTGAAGGAAAAGAAGTCCGTTTGCGAGGCCGCGGCAGATGGAGTGCACGGGGAAGTCATTCCCTTGCATTCCCCTCACCGAGGTCCTCGTCTTCGTTTTTCTACCAAAAGGAAAGTGATCTGGAAACTGGGGAAAGGAAGACCTTTCACAAAGGCCCCAGTTCGAGGCTCGGATGTGGTCCCTGATGTTACTTAACCAGTTAACTGCCACGACATTTAGAATTTAATTTAAAAAGTCCACCACTTGCCTCTATGCAGCGGTTCCCAACCTGTGGGTCGCGACCCCTTTGGTGGTCGAACGACCCTTTCCCAGGGGTCGCCTAAGACCATCCTGCATCTCCGATATTTACATGACGATTCATAACAGCAGCAACATGACAGTTATGAAGTAGCAACGAAAATAATGTTATGGTTGGGTCACAACATGAAGAACTGTCTTAAAAGGGCCAGAAGGTTGAGAACCACTGCTCTATAGAGCTTGTGGCGTGCACATGGTTCGTCTCTGCTCACCTGGACGCCTTAGTTCCTAGCGAACTGACAGATACCTGTGGTTTCGTTGTCAGCATTTTACCCTCCAGCTTTGCAACTTAGAGACGCTTGATGCTTCTCCCTAGCAGCCCCGGCTCACTCCCTGCTTCCTCAGGCGCCGCCACCCGTCCTTCCGGACTTCACGCAACCCACCTGGGCGCTGCGGGCTCCGTGCAGGCCTGACCCTGGTCATAGCCAGTCGCCCCCTACCCCTACCCCCGTCCTCCTACCCCTGTCCCCCGTCCCCGTCCCCTGCTGCGTGGACCCGCCGCCCGGGCTCTAGGAGCACCTCCTGGACTGATCGGCTCTGAGTGCTTCTCGCTGTTTTCTGCGAGGATCAGGGGACGACTTCCCACTGACACTGCTGGGAGCCCTTCCTGCATTCACTGCTCTGCCGGGACGGAAGGTCACGCTGGTGACCTTGAACTCAAGGGCATGAGGAGCAGAGCTGCGGGCACCAGCGGGGCCTCGTCGCTAGTCTGCCCCCTCCTCCTGTGCAGATAACGGGTAACATAGCGTAGTGTCCCTGTGCTCCAGCAAGTCACATACGCGTCCTCGCTTCTATCTGAGGCTCCGTGGTCGTTTTTGTTACATAATTGGGGTTAATCACACGCACTCACGTGGCTCTGCCTCTTCGTATGTTTCCTCACCATCAGTCCAAAGTCTGAGGGAAAATGTAATTTCCCCTTAAATGTTGTGCTCATTTCCTGCCGATGAAATGACTGTTTTTCCCTTTAAAACCTATACAAGTTGGAGGAACCGCGTGTGACAAATGTGTTGTGTGTCAGTCACGAAAGCTGTAGAGGCTCCTGGGTCCATGAACATGGGCCCGAGTCTCTGCTCCCTGCCGCCCCACTCGGCTCGGCCACAGCCCCTCACGGCGGGCAGGCCGGGGCGGGCGGGACAGCGATGCCCCAGGCCCTGTGTGTGCAGCTTCTGCGAGAACAGTGAAACCCGCTTGCAGTTGCCGATGCCACGTGTGTATCCATCTCAGACTCTCACGGCCTTCGCATGGGTTTCCCCCAGGAGAGCCCGAGACACAGGCCACATGCAGGAAGTTTATTTAGGACGCGGTCCCAGAAGCCGCGGACAGGCCGGGAGGCGGTAGCGGGGCCACGTGGTGACCAGGGGAGCCCCCGGCTGTGTCTGAGGAGCCGCCCACCTGGCACAGAGGAGAACTCCATCCCTCTGGGCCAGGGCAGCCCTAGGCACCGCCCGCCACACTCAGGGGTTCCCACCAGGCCCCCAGGCGCTGGGGTCGGCTGCATCGCTGGGCGGGAGCAGCTGCCCTCCACGTGCTGCAGGAGCCTCCGGGCCTGTCCGTGCGGAGTGGGCGGGGGTGGGGAGGGATTGAAAGGATGTGTGTCCCCCCAGAGGCCCTGAGACAGAGCAGGGCCTGGGGACAGATGGCCCCGCAGCGTGGGGTCTGTGGGTAGAGCTCCCTCAGCAGCCAGGTGCCCTGGTTGACCGCTCGGACGGCCGGAGGAAGGACAGGCGGGGCTGAGACCACGGAGGGGCCGTGTGTGAGGAGGTCAGCGCGAGCCCAACAGCCGCCGGCCAAAGCCATGGAGACTCACGCCTCTCTCCGTGGCCCCTGTGTGGGCTCTGCCCACCTTCGCCACCATCTGCTCCCTGGTGATTCTCGCACCTTCTCAGCTGAGGAGACGCGGGTAAAGGGACCTACAGTCTCTCCATGAAGTGAACAGGATTGTCGCTGGTGCAGATGGGCACGGCCGGAACGCAGCTCTGGGAAGGGGGGGATGAGTTTAGGCGACAATACTGGGCTTTCTTTTTTATTTAAATCCTTGCCTGAGGGTGTGTTTATGTTGATTTGAGAGAGAGAGGAAGGGAGAGGGAGAGAGAAACATTGATGTGAGAGCGAAACATTGACCCGTTGCCTCCCGCATGCACCGGGGATCCAACCGCAACCCAGGTGTGTGCCCGACCGGAACCGAACCTGCACCTTCTGGTGCACCGACGATGCTGTGAGCTGAGCCACCACCAGGGCCGGGCATGTCTCTTTAATGAAACTGAAGGTCTTGCCTCAGATCGAGGTGCCCGAGAGGAGACAGTAGACGTTTCAATGTTTCTGTGGCAGACGGGCTGAAACGCGCCTTCAGAGGCACGCATGTTACACACACACGTGTCTCCCTGTGTGGACATGGATGCGAATATACCCCCCCACTTTCAGTTCACGGGGGGCGGGGGCGCTTTAGATTCAGTAAATCAGTAGCATCGCTGAGCTCGCATTTTGTGAATTAGGGCCTAGGCCTGGGTCACCGTGAGAGCTTGTGGGAGAGTGAGAATGAACACGCTCGTGCTGCCTCCTCGCCCTTCTCTGCCACCGGCTTCCCACCAAAGGTCGCTGTCTGACCGGTCGTTGTGTCTCTGCCTACATGGCGTGCGTTTGCCGAGTCCTGGTAGACGGCTGGCGGCCTCGAGAGCAGGCTCTTTTCCTTCTTTCACATGAAATAGTTACACGGTAGCAGCTGGTGGGAAAGGACAAGACTGCAGGAATGTAAGCGACTCTCCTCTTAAGGTGCGTCCATGGCAGACGGGCTCCTGAGGAAGCGGGCGGCCCGTAGGTCCTTGAGGCGGGCGTGGGGGTGGCTGGGGAAGCCCGAGCCTCAGAAGCCAGACCTCCTGCTGGCCACCTCCTCCTGCCACCAGAGGAGGGTGAGGAGGCTCCGGAGCAGCGGGGACCCCGCGGCGGGCCTCCGTCCTGGACCCCTCTTCCACGTGGCGGTGTGCACTGGCCTCCCGGGCGTGCCCTCCTGCGGCCTCGGCTCCCGAAGTGCAACCCTCAGCACAAAGCTCTCAGGAGAGCGTGTGAAGAGGGAAGCACCACACCCGTCGCTGCCACCCTGCGACCTCGCTGCTCTGGGCGTGCCCTGCCTCGTCGGCAGCCTTCACCTGCTCGCACCGGAGAGATGTCCAGAGGAATGGCCTCGGACCCGTGATTTGGAAGTGACTTCGGAGAGCCTGGCTGCAGCATGGCGGCCGCCACAGAGGGGAGAGCGCCCCATTAGGTGCATTGCTGGTGGCAGCGGTGCTCTGTCCCAATCAGGCATAAAAGGCATTTGCTCTTGGAAGACCAAGGAGAAGTTGTGCTGTTCCCATTGATCTAAAAATAAATAGTAACTAAGCAAACGTCTGCGCCACGGCTCGCTCTGCTGGGCGCGGTGGCTTCCAGTGCAGGGAGACATGATTTATCCTCTGAGGGGACAAGTTCAGAATCACTCTGGGAAAGTGAAATCAGTGAATTAGCCTTTTGAACGCAGTCATATTTTGAGTTGCTCCAGTTCAAGTATTTCCTACTTTTAGCATCAGTGGAAACGCTCTGTGTGCCTGGGGGTGAAGTGGGGACTCGGCCACCAGGGGAAGTCAGGTCAGCTCAGGTGCGTCATCGGTAAAGGGCGCTGTGAGTGCCTCCTGAGCTGCGTTAGTGTGAAAGTTAAGTGCAGCCATTTAGCACAGTTCCCAGACTGTGTGCCACGGCACCCTCACAGGAGCCCGGGAGACAGTTGAATGTGAGGGTCACCCAGCAGCACGCTACACCTGCCGGCCCTGGAAGAATCAGCAGTTCTGCAAGGGCTCGGTCCTGACCATGGCCATGCAGGGCTGGGCTCGGGTGCTGTCGTGAACGCAAGGCCTGCACGGAGGTCAGGCTGGAGCTGGAAAGAGGCTCCCGGTGTGAGCAGCTGCCAATGCCCAACGGGCAACCATATTCCACTCTGAGTGGTTGGGGTTGCTTAAGAGAGAAATAAAGTTCATCCCTTTTCTCTCTGTTTATGTGTCTTCATGTTTTTAACTGGCTACGAAATTGTCAGGACAGAAATACTGAGTCGTTTGGACGTAATTACTTCATAAATGTGAACGGTTCAGTATTCGTCTTGGCCCAGAGGTGCCATGAGCAAACACTGCTGGGAAAGAGGGGCCGTGCCTGCAAGTCGCCGGCATCTCAGGTGGAGCCTGGCGCCCCCCAGGACAGATGCGCAGGGTCCGTGGTTGCCATCTCCGCGATGTCATGTGTCTGTGGGACAGCCAGTGAGGGGTCAGGAGCTGGTACCTGAAGTGAGCTCTTCATCAAGACGTGCACTGGAAGGTGCTCCCGACCTCGGAAACCGTTGAGGAAAGCGGCCCTGTTTCTTGCGAGTGTTGATTGCCGCGTCTCCTGCTGGCTGACGTGGCCTGGGGAGCCCTCTGAGCATGCCCCACGCAGCGCCGTGGTCAGCCTGGGGGCATGGGTGGTGCTCGGTGGCGTGGGGGGGACAGGGCACGTGCCTTTCACATCGGTGCTTCGTTTCCGCATGTGGCTGGTGAGCTTGCGTGCTGGCCGCCTTGCGTGGTCCAGGCGAATGAGCCCGTAGCTTAGAAAACCCAGTCACCGGACACCCGAGCCGCTGGGGGAGTTCTCAGTGCGAGTCTCCGAATGCCTGTGGTCACAGCGCGAGCCCTCGAGCCCTTTCCCAGAATCAGTCTCAGTTCTGGAGTCCGCGCCTCCCCCGCCCGCCGTTCAGGGGAAACTAGTGGAAAATTCCTGGCCCTGCCAGAGCCATAAAAAGCACGTCGTTCAGAATTGACTTTTTTGTCCACATGGGTGGATTTTCACTCTCAACTTGAGGGGAAGTCATTTCAAGAGACACTTCTTTAGCAGTGGGCTGAGCATCACCGGCCACCATGGCACCGTGGGCTGGCCTGGCTTGGTCGCTAGGGAGTCAGGTATTTGCATGTATCCGTGCTTTCTGAGTGACAGCATGACAGGGCCGCACACCACCCCCTCCCTCGTCTTCAGAAGAGTGACTCTCATTCAGTCACTCAGGACTCACATATGACTCACTGAGTGGGAGCTACAAGCTCTCGTGGGTGCACACAGGAAGTGGGATTGAGGGTGAGGGTGCACACAGGAAGTGGGGTGATGGGGGAGGGTGCATACTGAAGCAGGGGGAGGGAGGAGAGTATACACAGGAACCAGGGTGATGGGGGAGGGTGCATATTGAAGCAGGGGGAGGGAGGAGGGTGCACACAGGAAGTGGGG
>NW_006298272.1:2272146-2279504 GCF_000327345.1 Myotis davidii
AAGTGGGGGAGGCCACGGGGCTCATGGTGGGTTTCCCAGTGGTACAGGCACTCGCTGAGGCTGGACTGTTAGGCCGGCTGGGACGAAGGAGGGTCCCGGTGCCCCCAGAAGCAAGCTCTGGCCTGGGGAGGTGTGGGGGGCCATCTGGCTCTGCTGATCCTGGGATTGGGGTGTTGGGAGGGGAAGACAGAAGGGCCCAGCGGGCAGAGGATGGGCTGTGGGGCTGGGTCCCCTCCCAGTCCTGCGCCCTGTGCCCTGCAGTGTAACTGGGCGGGACACTGTGGGCGGGACGTGCGGGCTGCGGGCGGAGGTCCCTTCTCCCTGGCCCTCGGAAACCCAGCCCAGGCCTCGCCAGCCCCGCGGAGGAGGGGGTGCTGAGCCGTGGGCGGGCCGGGAGGGCTGAGGCAGCTCCTGTCAGCCCAGCTGCTGGGCTCCTAGGACAGCAGACACAGGACAGGGCTGTCCACCTGGAAAGGGCTGGCTCCCGTGAAAGCACGGGCACCGCCCGCAGTGGTGCAGCGAGACGCAGTCCGTGTGCTGACCACGACGCCCTCACTGCCTGGGGAGGGGAGTTTATACTGCAGCATGGACTCCCCAGGCTGATCACTCAGGCCTGCGAGACTCACCCAGCAGATGACGGCACTGCAGGCTGCTAACGGGGCATGAAGTCGCCCAGGCAGACACCTGAGTTATTCCGAGTGTTATTCCGAGTTACGCCTGTGTGCACCCTCCCCCTCCCCCTTCCAATGTGTGCCCTTCCCCCTCCCTGTATGCACCCTCCCCTGCTTCCTGTGTGCACCCTCCCCCCTTCCTATGTGCACCCTCCCCAAGAAAGGTAAGTGGGGTTCATTCTGTAATGCAGACGGGAAATCCCAGAGTCGGGCAGGACGGACGGATGGATGGATGGATGAAGAGGGAGGCTGGCGGGGAGCGGGGAGCGTTGCACCTGCTCACGCGTGCGTTCCTCCTGAGGCCAGAAGCCGTGCCACGATGGGGCTGCCAGTGTGTTCACGGGCACGTGCTTGCTCCCTGTCACGGCCGTGTTTTGCCGTCGCTGTCAGTCTAGGTTCGTCCCGAGAGTGAAAGGCGAAGCTGGGGTGGACAGGGCCTTCGGCGTGGGACCCTCAGCTCTCCCCGCGCTCCCCAGGGTAAACCGGGGGCGAGCCCTCCTCCCGGGGTCCCTGGCTCTTCCCCCTACCCCCCATGTGGTTCTCCCCTGGGGGTGGGTGGCTCTAGCGGAGTGCGGAGTGCGTGTGGGTCAGAGGCTGGGTGCTGGGACACCTGGTGGTCTGGGAGCTCTGCTGATTCACACAAAGGTGGGTCTTCCTCTCCATCTTTGGAAAATCTGACATTGTACAAAGGTCCCAGACCAAGAACTCGAGTGGAGGTTTGCCAGCTGTGCGCTTCCCCTGCCATGCGGAGCTCGAGTCTCTTCTCCACGGAAAGAGCGTCCTCGATGGGTCAGGTGGACATAACTCAGCCCGTGTCGCCGTCGCCGTCACCATCGCCATGACGATGGCAGCATCCTCACGTCATCGTACAGAGACAACCAGAGCGCCAGGGGCGCGTTCTCGGCTCTGACTCCAGCCATTGCTGTTGTGTGAGCAGCATCCTGCTGCGAGGACTCTGAGGCTTTTTGAACAAACAAGCAAAAGCTGCTGGCGCTGTAGCCGTGAGCTGCTAACCCCTTGTTCGTGGGGAGGGGGACAGTGGGCAGTGGAGCCGGAACCTGCGGGCGGCTCGGGGTTCTGAGTCCCTGAGAACAGACAGGTCGAGAGCGAGTGGTTTATCCGTCAGGCACGGCCGTCCTCCCCTCCTCAGGCTCTTCATGTGGACGGTGGGCACTGGGGAGGGGAAGGGGAAGCAGCTGTCTGCCAGTCCGGGATTGCAGCTGTGACCTCGGTGTGGGGTGGCTCGTCTTGTAAATACCGCTGCGTTTCCGACATCGGTCCGTCCATCGGAACAGAGGGAAGCGAACAGGGGAGCGCGGAGCGACCCTGCGGGAGCCTTACGGGAAGATGTGGCAGTTCCTACGGATCACAAACCGCCCGTTGTCGTTTGAGGAGATGGGGTTCTGGTTCATCTCGATTCGTTAACTGGCCATCGAGTTGTCCCAGCCATCGCTGCTTTTAGGAGCACCTCACTTATGGTTGAGTTAAAACCAGTTCTGGTCAGGAATTCCTATCACTAACACTGTATTAGGTTAAAACTGGGTAAGCTCTTTTTAAAGGTAATTTCAGAATACTCCTTTGTAGCTGAAAATGATTAGGAATTGCATACACTCCCACTAAATGTGAAGCATAGGTCATTAGCTTGTGGTTGGAATTTGGTTAGTTTTTGTGATTCAGCAAAATGTCTTCTCTCTAGCAGCATTTTTGCACCAGAATTTCTCATTAAGTTTTGCTTAGGGAAGTTTTAAGCTACATCTGTTTGTAATAACTGTTCAGAGACTCGATCGTAGTTAATGAAACTCCAAGGAATACTTCAATTAGCTACAGACGAGTGCTATGATTACCCAGCACATAGCCAAGAGCTGATCCTGTCTGTCGATCCCACGAAGTTAACGATGGAGAACATGCTGTCGGGCACTCAGAGGAGTCTGCCTCCTGGGAATTGGACCTTTCCTGCCAGGAGGTGCGGGCTGATTAGCTGCCACAGAAGGAGGCTCGGGCCCCAGTCCCTGCTCCTGGACGAGCAGCAGCAGACGGTCGGGCGGCATTGCTGTGGCCCCGAGAGCGAAGCACAGACGCCGAGGGTCACGGGAAAGCCTGGCTGCTTCGATGGGCTCACGGGCGGCCTCTGGGCGTGACGGGCACGGGCAGGTTTCAGAGCAGGCGCTTCTAGGGGCCCAGTCCGTGCGATGGAAATCATAGAAGTGCAAGCGTTGCCACCACTGCAGGCGGGCTTTTCTGTGCTGGGAAGGTCACTGTCGCAGGGCGCCTCCACGGGCGGCCTCCGCGGGTGGGGTTGGCGTGCAGCAGCGCAGGTCCTGACCCGGGTGCTCCTGCTGCTACACGACCACAGTCCCTGGCGACACCTGGCAGCTTCAGGCACTTTACACTCACCACCCCTGATCCGCCCGAGGCCCCACGGCAGGGAGAGGTGCACATGAGCCAGCCAGCTCCCTGAGCGGAGAGGCATGTGGCGGAAGAGGCCATTGGGGTGCCATGCTCACGGTCTCCCGCGTTGGGACCTAAATGCTGCACCGGGGGAGACGCTGGGACACACGGGCATCTACAGGCAGTGAGCAGGCTGGGCCGGGGGCTGTGGGCTCCGCGCTAGGGGCCACCCAGTTAGCCACCTTCCTGGCAGGCCTGCCCCTGTGCTGCGACCTGACTACCAAGCTCTGGGCGAGAGGAGAAGCTCCAGGGGAGAGAGCCCGGTGCTGGGGGGCAGGTAGAGACCACAGAGCCAGGCCTGCCCTCCCGCGGGCACGGGCACAGGCGCGGGGAAGGCTGACTGGTGTATGTCCTAGGACTCTTGAGTCCTGGAGGCAGGGGCAGGGGCAGTGCCCCTGGGAACCGCCCTCACACCAGGGAGACCCTTCCTGTGAGCAGCGTGGACGTGGTCCCGACAGGGGAGCCCCTTGGGGAATGCCGTCGGCTGCACGCCTCCTTGAAAGACTTTCCGAATGTTCTGCACGTGTAACCGCTGGGAAGCAATGTCCCCAAGGCCTCTGTGTCTCACCATCTCTCCCTTAGCCATCACCACTGTCCACACACACACCCATACTCACACACTCACACACACACACAACACACAACACACTCAACACACACACACAAACAACACACTCACACACACACGCACACTCACACACACAAACAACACACAACACAAACACAACACACTCAACACACACTCAGACACACACAACACTCAACACACAAAAGAACACGCAACAGTCACACTCACACAACATACTCTCACACATGCACACAACACACACACATACGCACTCACACACATACACACACTTGCACACACAACCACACATGCACTCCTGTACACACACATACACACACACGTGCACGCACACATGCTCACACACACAACCCACATAAAATTGAATATTAAAATGGTAGGTTATATTCGTAACATGTATATTTAGTGTGCTTGATTGTTGGTTCTTTCAAGAAGTATTGGATGTGGACACTTAGTTGTGGTAAGGCGTCTCGGTAAAGGTTCTGGAGGCACGTGGAAGTGTGTGCAGGGAGGACAGCGGTGCCCCTGGGGCGGGCCCAGGAGACTCATCAGGTTCCCGATGCCTCGGGGAGGGAGAGAGGATGTGTGGCAGCTGGAAGAGTGAAGACGGGCAAGGGCAGGCCCCCTCCCGAGGGTCACACCCTGGCAGTGCCATCCAGATCAGGATGAGAAAGGGAGGCGATTTCAGGGGAAATATCTGCTTAATATGCTAATTAAAGCCGACAGCTAGCGCTGCCTCACTGCTCAGCGTGCCCGGACCCCGTCTCCTCGCTCTCAGGCCACACAGAAGCGGCCCGTGGTCACCCAGGGAGCGGGGCGTGGCTCGGCACGTTACCCTGAAATGCGCTCGTTGGTCCGTCGTCATTGGGCTTGTGTTTTTCCTCACTCCGCTCACCAGCGTCCTGCTGGTGCTGAGGCTGCTCAAACCAGCCGGTGGGAGACACCCTCGAGTCGTTTTTAAAAGCAGGGCTCGGAGATGGTCTGGGAGATGCAGGTGACGCCCTCAGCCACCCTCCGGGAAAGGGCTGCTGCCCGAGGGACGGTCTGTCATGATCTCTTGGTCGTCACAGAATGTGGTTTACTTTTCTGAGCTCCAGTGGAAAGGCATGTAATCGTCTTGCACAGGAGACGGCCCCGGTTGCCTTCTCCCCGCGCCCTCAGCCCCTCGGTGAGGTCGCCTCTCTCACCTGGAAGCACGGGGGACGGGGGCTGCCCACTCAGTGGCCCTCAGGTGCCCGGCTGTGCCCGGTCCTCATGCCCTGAACACCCTGCATGCATGTGGGTGGGCCGCTTCCATTCCTGCCCTAACCTCGCAGACTCGCGTCCTTTTTACTTTAAGATAAAATATGCAAGTGACCCGGTAGATGCGTGTGTGTGTAACATCAGTGTACACAGCCCCTCAGGGCTGGACACGCGTGGGCCTCCCGCAAATGCTTGCTGACCTGTTGACGAAGCAGGGAACCTGGTGACACGACCTTTCCGCTCAGTGACGAGCCCTGAGGCGTGCGGTGGCCCGACCTTTCCGCCCAGTGACGTTAACGCGCTAAGAAATCAGCCTCCACCCGCATTCACTCACACTCCTCTCCACAGCCCCCCGGACAGCGAGCGGGCGCGTGCTCCCCCGCGTTTACTTTTCCCTCCGCTGAGCCTGTGCTGAGCTGACGCCCTGGCCCGTGTCCCTGTGGGCCCGGCCGGTGGGCCTGCCGGTGTCGAGCTGTTTGCGGCGGGTGAGGGCGGCATCGCTGACCTGGCCTGTGACTGTCGCTGTGCCCTCGGGGGTGCAGTGTGGCCCCTCGTCTCGATGGGTTCCCTCCCGAGGAGCCGAGTGTCCGTCTGTCTCTCACACACAGCCTTTAACCCTGTCTCCTGTGCCTCTGCTCTTTCCCCTAATGACCGCCTCGCCCCTGCAGCCTCTCTCACGCCCTCCATGAGCCAGAGAGGGGATTCTGCAGTGTCAGGGTCACAGCAGCGACTGGGGCACTCCTTGGTCACGTGTGATGCAGAGAAAGCAGGAAGGGGACGAAGAGCAGGGAGGAGGGTGTGCCTTTTCTGCCGTCTCAGTGGTCTGACTGTCTAGCTTCAGTGCCTGCCAGTGGCTTCCGTGGTCTTTTGGTTTGATTTCTAAGTGATCGGTGCTGGTAGGTGGGTCAGAAAGGATTTCCACTCCAATGAGCTGATCTGCGGCTGCTCCGTGGCCTGAAATGAGGCCTGTGGCTCCGACGCCATCCTCCACGTACAGGAGAGCCATCCTCTGAGCAACTCTGGCCCCGGCCCGTTGGCTGGCCCCTCCCACGTGTCAGGAGGAGGCCCCGCGGGCATGGGGTTTCCAGGAGGCAGTCACAGCCCCGCTGTCGCAGCTCTCGGCTCTGCAGGCCAACGGTCACTCCGTCCGTGGTGCGGCCCCCAGAGCTGGTCGGCGTAGCACACAGCCCGCGTGACGAGCAGCGGCGGCGTGGCCGTGGAAAGCACGTGTCCCCCACACAGCAGTCACAGAGTTGCACCCCCCCTTCACACTCAGCTCTGTCGTGCACGTGCCTTGGCCACACTGGCCCTCCTAGTGACGCTTTTCGTCGCGTCCTCCCCGCCACAGGAGCCGCCGTGTGGTCAGTCACGGGCCCTTCTGTCGCCTTAAAGGGCCCTCCGCTCCTCTGGAAGCATGGCGCTTGCTTCCCTCTGAGCAGGCCCAGGCCGCCTCCCAACAGGCACAGCGGGCGCGGCCACGGCGGGACGGGCTCCTCCTCCCATCAGTGAGCCAAGCGGGAACGGGGTGCAGCCACACACACTCACACTGACACACACTCACACACCGTCATACAGACGTACATTCACACACATACACACACACATTCTCATGCACACAGTCACACACTGACATACACTCACACATTCACACAGACACACACACACTGACACTGACACACTCACACTGACACACACACACACTAACACTGACACACTGACATACACTCACACACAGTCATACATACACCCACACATTCACACACATACACACACACGCACTCATGCACAGTCACACACTGACATACACACACATTCACACACACACACTGACATGCACTCACACACACTGACACACACATTCACACACACTCTCATGCACACACAGTCACACACTGACATACACTCACACATTCACACAGACACACACACACTGACATGCACTCAACACTGACACACACACATTCACACACACACACACTGACATGCACTCACACATTCACAGACACACACACACTGACATGCACTCACTGACACACATTCACACACATACACACCAGTGCACACAGTCACACACTGTCATACACTCACATTCACACACACACTGACATGCACTCACACATTCACACACACTGACATGCACTCACTGACACACACATTCACACACATACACACTCTCGTGCACACACTGTCACACTGACATACACTCACACATTCACACACACTGACAGGCACTCACACACTGACACATTCACACACACACTCTCATGCACACAGTCACACACTGACATACACACACATTCACACAGACACACACACACTGACATGCACTCACACATTCACACACACTGACATGCAGTCACACACTGACACACACATTCACACACACACACTCGCGCACACACAGTCACACA
>NW_006298272.1:2280052-2281396 GCF_000327345.1 Myotis davidii
CACACTCACAGACACACACACACTGACATGCACTCACACACGCTGACACACACACACACACACACACTGACACATGACACAGTCCCTGGCGGGGCTGGGGAGGGGCTGGTGGCCGAGTGCCTGTGGGCCTCCCAGCCTCAGGGTCCCCCATGGAACGGGCAGCAAATTTGTTTCTAGGAGCAAAGCTGCTTGTGGCCTCACGTGGAGGGACGCAGTCTCACATCTTAGCCGCGCCCTCAGGCGCGTGGCAGAGAGAGGACCTACGGGCAGGTCTGCTTCCAGCCGGCTCTGCCCTGAGCGCCGCGAGGTAGCACAGGAAGTGTTTACGTCGGGTCCGAGCAGGAGCCGTGTTTTCAAACGCTCTGTTGTCGGGCACAATGGGCTCGCAGTTGTTTACGAGTGTAAGGTGTTCATCAGTGTGAAGTGGCTGTTTATTTCCGTTCCTGTTTCCGCTCACTGGGGAAAACATTTGGTCTCCCAGCAAGACACGGGCCATTCTGCGAAGTCATTTGTCTGTTTTTACAAAGTGTTTCACATCTGGGCAGAGGTGTGGGCAGTCGCGGGCAGTGTGGCCTCCGGAGCGGCTGTCCGCCCTCTCGGGGCCCATTCTGCCTCGCCCGCTGCTCCCACCCGAGTCCGACCCCGCCCGCTGGCTAGAGGGGCGCAGCGGCAGCTCTGACGAGGTGCGAGCTCCTGGGGCGACGCTGCCCACCCCAAGAGGCAGGGCTGCTCATCTGCCCATCACCAGGGACTTGTCTCTCTCTCCTCCTTGACAGGTTTTCTTGAAAGCGTCAAGGCCCCCCCTCCCTCTCTCCCCTTCCCTCCCTCTCTCCCTCCCCCTCTCCCTCCCTCTCATTTTCAGCATTGGTCAGGGAGAGAAAGGAAATATGGAAACAAAAAATATATATAAACGGCCCCAAGAGGAAGGAAGTGTGGGAAACGACGAATAACAGGGGTGGTTCTGTGTGATGGTCGTGAGGAGGCGCTGAGCGTGGGCCGACCCTTTGATCCTGCGGCTTGCCTGTCACCCGTTATCTCTGTTCTCTTCTGAACGAGCGATGTTTATTGTCACAGGTGACAAAACACAGGAGAGCACGCGGAGAGGTGACCGGCTCGCTTCCAAGGGGTCGTACTGGCTCTTGTGCTTTTATTCCCAAACCAGGAGCCCACGCCGAGGGGCGTGCAGGCTGCCGCTCAGGGCAGGGCCCACGGGCCGGGCAGGTGCCAAGAGCCAGGAGGGGACATCGTCCCTGGGCTGCTCAGCTCGGGCTCCGCTCGGAGGAGCTTAGAAATGCCGCTGTCAACACAACTGGAATTCCTTGTCCTTTTCCTTTAAACAGAGCC
>NW_006298272.1:2281559-2284820 GCF_000327345.1 Myotis davidii
GGGTATTCTGCTCCAACCCCGGCTGTGGGCGCTGCCCCCCGAGGTGCAGGGAGCTGCTGTGCTGACTGGGAGCAGGTCCCAGAGAGAAGGGTCATGAGCAGGGGGCTGGGCGGCAGGGGTGTCTGTCGTGTCCATGTCTGCGTTTTAGACGATTTAAAAAGAGCAGACAGGGACCTTCTCAGGGAAGTTACCCCGGGGCGGGGGGCGGGGGTCAGGCCGCTCAGCACTCCTGCTTCTGCTCTTTGAGGCGAAGCCGCTGCTCCCTGTGAAGCCGAGATGCGTGCCCCATTCATTCAGACCCTGGGCTCCTGGCCCCTTCCTCTCTGGAGGCCCAGTTAATGAGAAACGCAGATGAGGGCCAGATCGAGGCTGAGATTAGGATCCAGCAGCCTGAGCGAGCGTTCCTGTGACAGGCGGGCCTGACGGGGATGGGCGTCTCTGGGGCGAAGTTGTGAATGGAGCCAGCGTGTGCGCTCCTGTGTCCTCTGCCCGCAGCCTCCCGCGGAGGACGGAGCGGCGCCGGCTGACAGTCACCCGGGCACACACACCCCCATGAACGCAGCCCCCGGGGTTCTGAGTAAACAGCGCCCGGGTTTGCGTGGGAACACGGCCCCCTGTCCCGGAGTAAGTGCAGGGCTCCGGCCGGCGCCTCCCCCGTGGGCCGCCCTCACAGCTGGCGGCGCTGGCGAGGGGGCTACATGTCTATGCTCTGAACATCTTCAAATGTGACAGCCCCGGGGGAGCCAGGGCTCGGAAAAGCGTGAGGTCTGCGTTAGTGAATTTCCTCTCATTTACCAAGAGCCCCAGTCCGTTTTAGTAAATAAATTCAGGAAATTGGTAAAGCACTTTCCTCATCCGTTATGTATCAGCAATTAGCAGGATTGTCACGGCTTTCCTGACCCGCCTGCCAGCGTGGACGGCCTCCGGGGCTGGAGCTTAACCCCAAGCAGCAGCCCGAGCCCCTCCTCCGCGGAGACCCTCCCGCAGAGCTCGCTGTGGAGTCAGGCGCTTTCAAATACCCTCCCTCACCAGGACCCACGCCCCCAGGACCCGGGGAACTGACCCATGGTCCTGACCCGTGGTCACGGCGACCCCTCTCCCGCCCCCAACCCCGAGCTGCGGCCCTACCTTCATCAGCCACTGCGTATTGTTCTCCATGATGCCCTCCAGCACCTGCAGCCTCTGCACCGAGTCGTCGTAGTCCAGCGGCGCGTCCCTCTGCACCGCGTTGGACATGTAGGAGCCGGCGGGCGGGCGGCAGTTGTCGGTCTCGGGCAGCAGGAAGGTGTAGCTGCAGGCGCCGTGCTGCACCTGGTACTGCCGCCGCCCCACGCCGTCCATGGTCCTGTGGAGGCTGTGGGCGGAGGCCGGGACCAGATCCCAGCTCAGCGTGAGGAACACGAGCTGCCCCATGCCTGCGGCCGCGCTGACCCCCGCCGCTCAGCAGGCCGCCGGGCGCGTGGGACGGACGCCGGGCTCAGCCGCTGGGCTCAGGGTCCATCCGCGGGGCTGTGCTGTGCTCCGGGCAGCGGCGGCCCCGTCCTGCGGGAGCTGTCCCTGAGCCGGCCTGGACCCTGCTCGCTGGGCTGGGTTACCGGGATCAGAGTCGCTCGTCTTTCTCTGCCCAGAGCTGCGTGTCCGGATCCAGGCGCTGGCTCCGCTCCTTATATGATGAGTGATCGGCGCAGCCAGGCATGTGTGTGAGCTGCTCCGCCCCCGGCTGGTCCGTTATCTTCCTGTGGGGGGTCAGCAGCCAGGCAACAGGAAAAAAAACCGACCACAACTCTCCCCCTCCCGCCCGGCTGCGGAGCCCGCTGGGAACGCGAGGCTGCAGGACCCCGGGGCATGGGCACCTCCCTAATTGAGCGCTTCCTGGAGAGCCCGGCTCTCTGTCTGCCCGCCCCGCCCCGCCCCGAGCAGCTGGCCAGGTAGGGGAGGTAGCAGCTGGAACGCACGTGAAGTTCCTGCGTCCCTTCGGCAGCCAAGCGCTGCAGCTGCGACAGGGCTGGCTGGTGTGACAGCAGGAGGGGAGCCGCGTAGCAACCCACCTGGCCGGCCGGGCAGCTGGGTGCTGCCTGGGTTCAGACCCTCAGCTCAGGACGGAGTTTTCCTTTCCATTCGGTGGGAGACTGCACTTGGCTCAGTCCTGTGGGAAAGTCTGGTCTGAGCCCTGACGCCCAGTCTCTTCCACAAAAACCCGCCCCGATGTCAGAGCGACCGGAGAGGGTGCCTCCAAAGGCGCGCGGGGCAGCGGAGCAGCAGACCTGCGCGTGCAGACCGGCTCGCTCTCGCCCGCCCGTCGTGTGTGACGTTTCCAGGGTCCGGTCCTTCGCCCCCGTGTAATGAATGGCTCAGGTCCTCACCTGTGAGGCGGACTGGCCTGGCTGGGTTCCGAGGCCGGGAGCCCCCAGCCTCTCCGAGTCACTGAGCCCGGCCCTTGGGAGACTGGGCTCCGCTCACCCCCAGCAGAGGGCACCAGGGAGGTGGCTGTGGCATCTCTGTGCCGGTGGGTGCCCCTCACTGGGCACAGCGGCGCCCCAGGGACCACACCCGCCCAGAAAGCCAGAGCCGGGCAGCAGCATGCAAGCTCGGTTCCCCGGTGTGGCTCACAGACCTGCCGTGCCCCTGAGCACTTGCCCAGTCCGCTGAGACCCTGCTCCCCAGCCTTGTCATCAGTTTGGCTCAAATAAGCTCACAGAGATTCTGTTCAGGTTCGGGCTTCTTCGTCGCAGGGGAGCACAGAACTGTGACTAGATTCTTGGGTGAATGTGCATTTGCAGAGTGAATCCGTTCTGGGATGTGCTCTCAGGAGACTCCGTTGCACCTGGCAGCTCACCTCCCTCACTGGCCCCAGGGTCCCTGGTGGCAGGTCCCGCCCCGGTCGCGCCTGGCTCTCCCTGAGGCTCCGCCTGTCTCCGCTGAGGTCACAGCAGCAGCGTGTCTGGTCTTTCTCGTCAGCAGACGTCCCAGGTGCTTTTCATGGGCACCCAGGCTGTCTGCCACCGGGCGCCCACTGTTACCGCCCTCGTCCCCGACAGCGCGTGCTGCCCATGTCTGAGTAGAGAGCACCCGGGTCTTTCCGAGGGGCTGTGCCTTCAGCCGACTCAGGAAAGCTGGACGTGGAGCAGGACAAGGCACCTGGTCCCCACGGGGCACCGGTCACTGAGCAGGACAGGGGCGCCTGGTCCCCACGGGGCACCGGTCACCGAGCAGGACAGGGGCACCTGGTCCCCACGGGGCACCGGTCACAGAGCCGGACGG
>NW_006298272.1:2284889-2291520 GCF_000327345.1 Myotis davidii
ACGGGGCACCGGTCACAGAGCAGGACGGGGGCGCCTGGTCCCCACGGGGTACCGGTCACTGAGCAGGACGGGGGCGCCTCCCCACGGGGCACCGGTCACGGAGCAGGACGGGGGTGCCTGGTCCCCACGGGGCACCGGTCACGGAGCAGGACGGGTGAAGCCTGCAGTTTTTGAAGACTTACTAGAACCCAGATTCAGTGAGATCGTAAGCCAATGCTTAAAGCCTCAGTTTCCCTACTTGTGGCCGTCAGTCCCTGAGCTAGCTAGCGCTGCCAGGCCGCTAGGGCCCATGGTGTGCCTGCCTCAGCCCCTGGGCCTGTGGCATCCGAGTGGCAGAGGCCTGGCTGCGCCCAGGGCAGCGGACATGACACTGGCCTCGCTCTAGCCTGGAGCGTCCAGGTGCAGCTTCCCAGGGGCATCAGCTAAGCTGGTGCCCAGCTTTCCCGCTTAGACAGGTTTTCTCCTCTCTCTGCCTCTTCAGTGCCCCCGATGGAGGTGGCAGAGGGCCTGCTGCACCGTTAGAATGTAGGCGGTTTCTGGAATGAAGTGTGAGGCCTCAAGGAGCGCGGGCCCCTGTCTGGTTGCAGGTGAGCATGTCTGGCATCTGGCATGACTTGGAGAAGAACCTAAATGCCCCCTTAGTGGGGCTTCGGCTCCTGGCGCCCAGCTTGTGGGAGGAGGGACCAAGGACCTGCCTGCCAAGGGGAGGAGAGCCCTTTGCCAGGCGTGTTCTCAGGCCCCTTCCTTCCTGGGGAGCAGCCATTTCCCGGCGCTTCCAGGTGTTGCCATTCGCACAAGTAGGGTGAGCAAGCAGAGCGAGCGGGCAGGTTAGCAGGTAGGTGAGCGGGTAGGTGAGCGGGTAGGTGAGCAGGTAGGTGAGCGGGCATGTGAGCGGGCAGGTGGGCGGGCAGGTGAGCGGGCAGGTTAGCGGGCAGGTGAGCGGGCAGGTGAGCGGGCAGGTTAGCGGGCAGGTGAGCGGGCAGGTGAGCGGGCAGGTTAGCGGGCAGGTGAGCGGGCAGGTGAGCGGGCAGGTTAGCGGGCAGGTGAGCGGGCAGGTGAGCGGGCAGGTTAGCGGGGTGGGGGGGGGGGAGGTGAGCGGGCAGGTTAGCGGGCAGGTGAGCGGGCAGGTGAGCGGGTAGGTGAGCGGGCAAGGCGAGTGGGTAGGTGAGTAGGCAGGGCAAGTGAGCAGGTGAGCGGTTAGGAGAGCAGGCAGGTGAGTGGGCAGGGCGAGCAGTTAGGAGAGCGGGTAGGAGAGTGGGCAGGTGAGCGGTTAGGAGAGTGGGTAGGAGAGTGGGCAGGTGAGCGGGTAGGTGAATGGGCAGGTGAGCAGGCAGGTGAGTGGGTAGGTGAATGGGCAGGTGAGCAGGTAGGTGAGCGGGTGGGTGAGTGGGTAGGTGAGTGAGCAGGTAGGTGAGTGAGCAGGTAGGTGAGCAGGTGAGTGAATGGGCAGGTGAGCGGGTAGGTGAGTGGGCAGGTGAGTGGGTAGGTGAATGGGCAGGTGAGCGGGCAGGTGAGCGGGTAGGCTAGCGGGTAGGCGGGCGGGGTGGGGGCAGACTGGGCAGCGTGGGGGCAGACTGGGCAGCGTGGGCCTCATCTCCCCTGCAGCTGTGCCACTGCTGCTGGACAGGGAGGCACCGGCTGTTGGTTAGCGGCGGGTCCTGATGGCCGAGTTGGAGTAATAATCTGAGGGAATGTGTTTCTCAGGTGGTGGCTCAGGTGGCTGCCCTTCTTACTGAGGTTGTTCAATCACAAAGGAACCAGATGCACTCATCATTCTACTTGTCTGAGAGTTCCCTGGGAAGTGATGTCTAAAAGACATTGAGGACCCGTTTTTTAAAAAAGAAACTTAAAAGATTCCTGGGCTTTTTTCTTTGTTCTGCCAAAAACCAGCATCGCTCCCTCTGAAGAGCTGTGGCACTGAAGGCTACGTTGTTTAGCTCTGTGACCGTGAGGACTTGGGAAACAGCCAGGGAACTGCTTTTTTTGTTTCTTTGTTTGTTTAAGATTTCAGGATGAATTCCCTGAATTTTTAGGAATATTTTGGTTTATATAATTCTCCTGTTATTTAAAAAAAAAAAAAAAAAGCTATCTCAAATGCTCTTTGATTTTTAAATGTTTTTATTCTCTAATATTTTTGTGGAATGCTTTATCATCTCATCAAAAAAAAGCCTGAAAGGTTAAGGTACAAATCATAACTTTAAAAAGCCGGTGGGTGAAATTCTAAAACAACAGATAAGTGCTTTCTCCTGATAATGCTTTTGCCCGTAATTCTGTGTCCTGTTTTTTCCCCACAGAAAAAAATACCAAACATTTTCTTTTCGTGGATTGTTGTCGGTGGTAACTGCTTTACCCATGGCCAATGTAGGGTCAGTGAAGGCTTTCCTCTGACTGACTATGTCAGAGACTCTGAGGCGGGTTTGTGAGTTATAGTTTTGTGTTAAATGTTTTTAAATTTATTTCAACAGAAGTGCAGAGAATTCAAGTGCTGTTGCTTGTGAAAAATGTGTCTAGTCTGTTGTCATACTCACTCTACTAAAAAACCTAATTTCTCTCAGAGTGAATTTCTTTTGAAAGGGCTTAATGCCATCTAGATTACTCTTTGTTTAATATAACTTTACAAAATTTTTATCTTAATTATTGAGAAGCCTTTCAAAATAAGAGAGAGAAAAATGTCATGTATGCTATTTACATTATGATATATTATCACTCTTGGTTATCGGTTAACATAACTAAAATCACTTATGTCCAAGAAGTAAAAAAATAAAAGCACAGACCCCCTTTGGAGATTCCCATCGATCTGACTCGATATTAAAAAAAATCTTCCTTTGGGAAATGAGGCTTGTTTATGGAGTTACATGTACTAAAAGTGTTTTTGAGGAATTATAGTTTTTGGAGAATGATGTTGGAATAGTTGTGCATAAAAAGATGTGATGTTTGTATCAAGTGTATAAAAATACTCCGTCTCTTATTCCTTCCCAAATCCACGCGTGGCCGTCCTGTGACCTACGTCTTTCCTGATGACCCAGTCAATACGTGCACCTCTTGTCTTCCTAAGCCCCATCGCATGCGATGCCTTGGTACTCACGCCATTAATAATGAATCGTTTTCACATGGCCGGTGTGGCTCAGGGGTTGAGCATCGATCCATGAACCAGGAGGTCACGGTTCGATTCCTGGACATGGCACATGCCCTGGTTGTGGGCTCAATCCCCAGTGCGGGGCATGCAGAAGGCAGCCATCCATGATTCTCATCATGGATGTTTCTCTCTCCCTCCCTCTTCCTTCCTCTCTGAAATGAATTAAATTTTTTTAAAATTATTTTTCTAAAATAATGAATTGTTCGTCCCCAAATATTTTATTTCGAGGAAAGAGACTCAATGCAAAGAAAGGTTGATACAAAAGGAAGATGAAAGGAAGTTCATTTTGCCGAGACTGTCAGGGGAGAACATCGGTAACTGTGTTAAGTACCTCGTTTTGACCTGTTTGTGAAAGCCCTGACACTAGTAGGATGTTACAGAAAAACAAGTTTGCTGTCCCCAAAATCCTGATGCACATTGCCATGACCTTCTTTAACTTATCGTCAGAAAGTTTTGCTTGACTTCAATGAAAACTAAAACAAAAATCTACTAGCAATGTTACCTGTAGCACAAGCATGTCAAACTCGCGGCCCATGGGCCACATGCAGCCCACCAGGAATATTTGTGTGGCCCAGTCAATATGACGGTATGTAAGAAACATGCTACTAGAGACTTCGTAACTTAATTTTTATAATATCCTGTTATACATTATCTATAGTAAAAGCGTAATATGATAATTAGACCGGACGTCCTTCTGGACAAAACCCGGGCTGCGAGGGATGCCCAGGTCCCAGGTGCCAGAGGGAAGCTGGTGCCAGCAGCCGGGGGAAGGAAGGCCTACTCTTGCACGAATATATTGCATCGAGCCTCTAGTTATTAATAATGAACTACAATGGTCAGTAATGACTGATTACTATAAGCACGTTTCATTCATTTCCCTCATGCGCCTTAGTGCAGGTGCACCATTTCTCACCACTAATCCAGCAGCAAATATTTTAGCAGCCAATTGCCACGTCATTAGTCTTGTATTGACTTGTTTGGTGTGCCCAACAGGAAATATTTCGCTTTCGGAGAAGAAAAATAGGTTTATTTGTGTGACGCGTATTAATTTATACAGTTATTCAGTGCGTGTCATAACTACTGGCCAGTTGGCCAGTCACTTAGCCTTTTACATATAGGCTAGAGGCCCGGTGCACAAAAATTTGTGCACTTGGGAGGGGGGTCCCTCAGCCTGGCCTGAATAATTCAGTTCAAGAAAAATTAATTTTTAGTAAAATGTTCCATTTTTGTTAATGATGACTCATTTACTTCAGCCCTTTGTAGTCAGCATGTCTCTATCGAAATAAACCCACATTTCTATGAAAATGGAAGCTTTTGCTCTTCTGCAGCCACGTAAACTTCAACCTTGTTTATCTGGCCCGTGTGAGCCTGTGAGTTTGACATGCCTGCTGTAGGAGAATACAGATATCACATCCACTGGTGATGCTCGCTGCTCCCTCTGCTGGTCTTATAACAAACTAGAGGCCATCTGTGCACTGGTGGGGTCCCTCGGCCTGGCCTGCGGGGATTGGGCCGAAACCATCTCTCCGACATCCCAGTAGGTCCCGGATTGCAGGAGGCCGGTTCTCGGTGACACAACCCGGAATTATGCTCCCTGCTTTCCGGTTCCAGGTGCGGAACCCAAGAACCGCCACTGCCAAGGGACCGTAGCTCGGCAGCTCCTGCAGTGAGCATCTGCCCCTGGTGGTCAGTGCGTGTCATAGCTACTGGCCGATTGGCCAGTCACTTAGCCTTTTATATATAGACTGGAGGCCCGGTGCACAAAAATTTGTGCACTCGGGAGGGGCATCCCTCAGCCCGGCCTGTGCCCTCTCACAGTCTGGGACTACCTCGGAGGATGTCCACCTGCTGGCTTAGTCCCACTCCCTGGGGGATCGGGCCTAAGCTGGCAGTCAGACATCCCTCTGGCAGCCCGGGAGCCCTCGGGGGATGTCCACTTGCCAGCGGGCAGCATGCCCCCTTCAGGGTGGGGGTCCCCGCTGAGGTGCCAGGCCAGCCTGGGAGAGGGGCTGAGGGCCGTTTTCAGGCTGGCCACGTCCCCCAGCGACCAAAGCTCCAGTGTCTCCTTTTGGTATGGAAACAGGTATCTGGGATTTATCTCCTATAATTGAACCTTTGTAGCCTTGAGCAGAGCTGAGGGCTGGCCAGGGCAGGTGGGAAGCTTGGTTTCCTCCATCACTGGGGGCAACCCAAGCCTCCTGCTCAGTCCAGCTCCTTGGCCTGGCCGCCACCATCCTAGTTGGGTTAATTTGCATACTCGCTCCTGATTGGCTGGTAGGTGTGGCTTGTGGGCATGGCTTGAGCGTAGTGGAGGGACAGTTAATTTGCATGTTTCTCTTTCATTGTATCGGACTAGAGGCCCAGGGCATGAAATTTGTGCATTGTTAGGGTCCCTAGCAGCTGCTGGCCGGGCACTCCCTCCCTTCTCCAGGCCGCCTGCCACCTCGACCACCGCCAGGCCTCTTTCTTCCCCTGGCCTGCCCCGCCCCCTGGTCGAACTCCCAGTCGAGGGGACAATTTGCATACTATGCTTTTTAAAAAAAATAGATTTTATTCATTTTTCACAGAGAGGAAGGGAGAGGGACAGAGAGCTAGAAACATCGATGAGAGAGAAACATCGATCAGCTGCCTCCTGCACACTCCCTACTGGGGATGTGCCCGCAACCAAGGTACATGCCCTTGACCGGAATTGAACCTGGGACCCTTCAATCTGCAGGCCGATGCTCTATCCACTGAGCCACACTGGTCAGGCAGCATACTATGCTTTTATTGTATAGGATAGTGAGCAAAACTGACCGTTTTCATTAGTCAATTACAGAAATGAGGAGCAACTAATAAGGACGCACATCAGTAGCAACTAACGTACCACCCAGGATGCGTTCGTCACGTTTAAGGCAGGGGGACACCGCGCCACATGTAGACGTTGAGTCCCCCTCGTGCGTTTGTGCACACACACCAAGCAGCGGGGATCTCCCAGCCGGTTGCAGCCGCGGGGACTGTGGTCGCATGAGTCTTTGATGGAAAAGCCGTTCGGTGGCCCGTGGCTGCAGGGACCTCTGTGACGGCCCGTTTCCCATCAGGGACCAGGTCTCGGGCACTGGAGATGAGCTGGCGCTTACATCTTGGTGGGAGGTGGGCCACCATTCAACCCCTAACACTGACCAGGCTGAAGTACATGCAGTAAAATTTGGTAACACTTCACTGAGACAGAAAAGTAAAAAAGAAAAAATCTTACAGATATGAGAAGAAAACTCCCAGAACTAAAAAGTACAATTATCACCATTTAAGGTCGTGTTTAATGAAAGATTAGAGATTCCGTGAGCTGAGAGATAAGTTAAAACAAGTCACTGAGAGGGTGGCATGGCAGCTCCGGAGACGGCAGGAAAGTGGGAGAGACCCTGGGTGGGGGTAAGGACACATAAGTAATACCTTAATCAATAAAGAAAATAAAATTTTAAAAAGTCAGAATACACGCTTGAGTATTTTTTCCAAATG
>NW_006298272.1:2291723-2293642 GCF_000327345.1 Myotis davidii
AGGGACGGGGCGGGGTGAGGGGGCAGGCGGGAGGAGGGGTGGAGGGGGTAGAGGGGCAGGAGGGACAGGGCGGGGTGAAGGGGCCCAGGGTCGGGCAGGTTTCTCTGTGGTGACAGATGAGAGAAACGTCGACATGGAGAA
The DNA here is from genome assembly GCF_000327345.1 of Myotis davidii. Lineage (NCBI taxonomy): Eukaryota > Metazoa > Chordata > Mammalia > Chiroptera > Vespertilionidae > Myotis > Myotis davidii. The sequence continues at coordinate 2,291,865 of NW_006298272.1, forward strand.
AAGGTCGTTTTACAGAACTCGGGCTCAAATGACAGTTTTGTCACTTATTAGGCGTCTTTTCCTTCTGGACAAACAAGCGGTACCTGAACTTACAGGAATCTTCCTCGGCACAGACACACTGACAGGCGTAAGGAATGTTTGTTTGTTGGTCTCACTTCCTCTCTTTCCTCACATTCTGTGACTGAGGATATCGGCATGAAAACAGGATCTCGGATCCAGTGAGTTCATCCGCGTTTCCCACCAGGAATTCCAGGCTGGGTGACGTCAGCCCTCGCTCTGGAGTGACAGGACCCTGCCCAAGGGGGTTATTTCAGGGAGGGGGAGGGGGCAACCCTCCCCGCATGCCTACTGCGTGCTCGCCGGCCTCCTGCGCCTCCTGGGACCACAAGGAGCTGTGCAGTGGGAACAAGGGTGCCCAGGCCCGCGGACCCACCGCCCTCGGTGCTGCAGGGGCTGCCCGGGCATTTGTGGCAACTCGGCAGCTCGGGGTGTGGCCTTGGGTCTATTCCCGTGGCATCTGCGTGCGGCCGTTGGCACGCTCTGCGTCTCATTCATCTTCCAACGGAGACGGGGAGCTGCGGTGGAACACCTGCAGGAGGCGACCGTCAGTGCTTCTTGGATGAAAATAATTCAGAGGAGAAGTCTCGGTCCATCAGTGTCACCTCACGTCCCTCCAGGATGCGCACAGAACGGCAGACGTGCCCGCAGATTCGTGTAGCGTATGGCACCTGCCACCCTCCTCGCAGGCCACGTGGAGCCTGTTGTAACAGGGAAACGAGGGTGTGGGGACCAGGAGCCGTGAGGGGCAGGGACGGGAGCCAAGCGCCTTGGAGCAGGAGCGTCTCCTTCGCTCGGGGAGGGATCCCTCCCAGGCGCGTGGCAGTCGCTCTGGGAGCCGAGTGGACCCGCAGCGGGCGGTGTGACGGGGAGGGTGACCCGGACACTCGCATCAGCCAGGGACCACTTCCAGGGCAGGAGGAAGCCCTTTGCTGTTTTCTGTGTTGCTTGTGAGCCAATGTGGCCACAGGCAGAGCAGGGGCACAGCTCGGCGACCTGGGGGGCACGGGCGTCCTGGGGGGCGCAGGCGAATCCCATGCGTGGCCACCAGAGGATCTGCTGGGTCCTGGGCCCCCACTGGCCAGGGGCCTGGGGGAACGTGGCTCTGGAGCCACCTGTTCTCCGCGCGTCGGTGCCGTCTAAGGGGACGACATGGCAGGAGCAGGACAGGTGTCCGCAGGAGAGCGGGCCGCGTGTCAGAGCCGTGCTGAGCGGTTAGAGCTGGCACTGCTGTCCGAGAGGCCCCTTGTCATCGCGTGTTCTGTTCACTCCTTGCACAACTAACTCTTGAAGAAAAAAAATATAAATTTTAAAATTCTCAACTTGGAAGGGCAGGTTCCTTCTGGTGCATTGACTGCTCCTTCAGCTCCGTGGGGCGGGGCGGGGCGGGGAGGGAGCTCGGCCGGGGGTCACCCATGAGGTCACCGGGACCATGACCTCATGGCCAGTGGAGATGGGCTGCAGACGCCTCACACCAGGAGGCGCTGGGGAGTGAAGCCGCGGAGATTCACAGTGGCTTTGAGAGGAACGGACGGGCCCTGAGTCCTGACCCTCAGCCCCAGGGACCCAGCGAGGACCCCGGGCTCCGCTAGGGACGTGCAGCCCAGGAAGGTTAAAGGGCCCCGTCCTGCTCAGACCTGGGTTGGTGGCCCTTCAGGACCGGCAGCACCTGCTCCACAGGCTCAGAACCAGCACCTGGTGCGCAAGTGAGGGGACCCCAC
>NW_006298272.1:2293707-2294920 GCF_000327345.1 Myotis davidii
ACCTCGGTCCTCACCCTCTTTGAGTTAATCCAGACACAGAGTGGTTTTCCTGCAAGACTCAGTGTCTCCTTTTAAATCGGAGCCGCTCGGCGTTCGGCTGCACTTCGCTCCTTTAAAGGTGATCTAGGCGCTTGCTTTTCTCTCCTTTTCCCCAAATAAACAGCGAGCTTCCTTCTTGTCTTCTCACTCAGGTCGCGGCTCCAGGCTGGGGTTTCCCACCCTTGGGAAGCCGTCTGGGGTCACGGTCCCGCTCAGGGCGGGTGCGCTGTGCATGGTGGCCCGGCTTCTCCGGGAAGGTGCCTCGCCTGCTTCACGCAGATGCCGTGTCCTTCGCCGGCTGCGCCACAGTCCGCCTGCAGGCGACAGAGCGGGGAGAGGAGGTGAGGGGCCGCCGGCTCTTCATACCCCTCTGCCCCCGCCTGCCCTGCTCTCGTGGCCAGCACGGGAGGAGGGCAGAGAGCGAGGTGTGGCCGCTACCCCCCTCCCCCGCGTGCTCCCGGCCCAGGTCAGGGTGCTCCCCACACGGGATCTTGAGGGATCTGGACAGAGGGACGTGCCCTGGAGGTTGGCTGCTGCAGCCCCAGAGAAGGCGGGTGCTGGCCCTTGGGGAACCATCACCAGTTCCAGCCTCACGGGGGGAGCGGCCGCAGCTCTGTGTCCAAAGTGAGTGCTTTTCCACTGGAAGACCAGGAGCGAGGCACCCGCTGACCCGAGGGGGCAAGAGGACGTCAGGCCGTGAACCTCGGAAGCTGAAACCCATGCACAGCACAGACTGATGGACAAGAAGTCCAGAGGCACCGAAGCACGAACAGACAGACGGTCCAGCCTCAGAGGGAAGGCAGGGGAGGGTGTGGGGTAAGAGACCAACCGAAGGACCTGCCTGCCTGCCTGTGAGCTTGCCCCGTGGACACCGACAGTGGGGTGAGGGCATGTGCTGGGGGGCGGGAGCAGCCAGGGGTGGCCAAGGGGGGAAAGGAGACATGTAGTACTTTAAACAATAAAGAATTTACATTTTTAAAAAGCATGAACAGGTTCCCATGGTGCTGTGAGGAGCGGCCACGTGGCCGTGCGGAGCTTGGAGAGACGTGCACGTGCACGGAGCCCCTGCGCAGTGAGAAGCCCCCCCACCCCCCAGGCCGTGAAAGGAAGGCCATCTCCTCTCCCGAGTCCCACAAAGCAGCCTCCAGGCTGTTACGTGTCTCCCACAGGAATG
>NW_006298272.1:2294957-2296889 GCF_000327345.1 Myotis davidii
GACCGGGAACCTGTGACAGGAATTATCGATACCTTTGGAATTCGCTCCCAGTGACTCGGGCAGTACCTGGGCACGGGTCCGGGACTGTGCGACGCCGTCCCCATCCCCGTCCCCGGCCCCGTCCCCGTCCCCGCAGGCAGCCTCACGTGGAGCCGGGATGTGCTCTGCGCGGCTCTTATCGCGACGCAGGGATGCAGGGTGCTGTTTTCCTCTCCTGTGATTAGAGCGTTTCTACGTTTGCCAAAGCAAACGCGGGAGGGAGACGGCCCCTGGATGATAGGAACCGCGCCTGATGTCATCGCGTGTTTGCAGAGGAAACAACTTGTTTGGTGTTTTCTGGGCAGGAAGCGGCCGCGCGCATTCTCAGGTGCGGGCTGAGTCATTGTGGGACAGCCGGCGCCCGTTTCCCCGGTCCACGCGTTACCTTCGTTTGGGGTTTGTTTTCGTGTTTCTGTTGGAGGCCGTGAGCGGGGGTGGGGACCACGGAGGTTCTGTGGAGATGGTGCACGTCTTTAAAATGCCAGCTGCCTGTCCTTGTGCCCTGTCTGTGGGTGCAACACAGTGATTGTCCCGCAGCTTCTGCTGCCTCCAGGGCTGCGGGGAGGGGTGGGGACGGGCAGGGAGGGGCGAGGAAGGGCGGGGACTGCCAAGACCAAGAGAGGCCTGTTCCTTCTGTTCCTCCTCCGTCTGTGCTGCCAGGGAAGATTCAGCGAGCGTCTGGCAGCAGCAATGGGGGCCCCGCTTAGGGCTCGGAGCAGGGCTGGTGCGGACACAGCAACCCTGGTCCGGGTCATCCTGCCCGGAAGGATGCAGCTGTGGTGCTGCCTGGACACGTAGAGACGCCGCGGTCACAGGCGGGAGCCGCGTGTGAAACCCACCGCCGCCCTCACAGGTCCGCCCGTCACAGGACGTCACGGGGAGCCCAGGAGGGGCCGTGGACGGTTGGACGGACGGACGGACATGCTGGGGAATGGGGTCCCGGGAGTGAGCTAGCCCTGCCTGGCTGTGTGGCCCTGGCCAGCTCGCGCTAAACCAGGGCCATGCGGGCTCGGGGGGCAGGTGCTCACCGGCTGTTCTCACAGGCACGGAGCACGAAGCGCCTTTGTTTTTCTTCTTAAGACTTTTTTAAGAACAGTTACAGGTTTTGAGCAGAATTGAGAGGAAGGTACAGAGATTTCCTATATCCTGCCCCCACCCCACCCCCACCCCAGCCTCCCTCGTTCTCAGACTCACTCACCAGATGGGACGTTTGTCACAACCGATGAACCTGCACTTACATGGCGTCCCCCAGAGCCCACAGGGCAGCGGGTCCCTCTGTGCTGTGCATCCTGGGTGTGGACAGGTGTGTGGTGGCGCGTGTCCATCCTTATGGGGTCACGCTGAGGGGTCAGGTCTGGAAAAGCCTGGTGCGTCCGCTCACCCCCCCCACCCCAGAAACCCCCTGTTCCCATGTCCCGTGGCCTTGCCTTTCCCCAGACGTCACAGCGTGGGACTCGCACGCTGACGGGGGCTGTCAGTCGCACATTCAGGTCCCTCCTTGACTCCCCATGACGACAGCCCGTTCTTTTTAGCTGAGACCCGTCCGTGGTCTGGAGGGAGCACAGCCTCGCTGTCCATCCGACGGAAGGGGTCTCGGCGATGACGCTGCTACCAGCCTCCATGTGCGGGCTCTGGTGTGACACCAGTTCTCAGCTCTGGGTAAATACCACGGAGCGTGGTTGCTGGGTCGTGTGGAGAGCGTGTTTGGTTGTATAAGCAACAGCCCGCGGGGCCATACACCGTTGGCTCCGCGATGCGATCAAGGTTCCTGCTGCTCACGTCCGCCAACACAGGGTGGTGTCGGTCCAGCTCTGGCCTCCAACAGGCGCTGGGTGGTGTCAGTCCGGCTCTGGCCTCCGACAGGCGCTGGGTGGTGTCGGTCCGGCTCTGGCC
>NW_006298272.1:2297007-2305422 GCF_000327345.1 Myotis davidii
CGCTGGGTGGTCGGTCCGGCTCTGGCCCCCGACAGGTGCTGGGTGGTGTCGGTCCGGCTCTGGCCTCCAACAGGCGTGGTGTTGTCTCCTGCAGGTGAATTTGCTCCCTGGTGAGCTCGGTCTGTGAACGCCCTTGGTGAGGTGGCTGCTAGGGTCTCGGGCAGCACCTCTCTTTGAGGCTGAGGAGCCGCCCCTGTGGGCACCTTAGTGACCGCCTGGCATGTGGACGTGACTTTGGGAGTGTGGCCAGCCCCCTGCTGCTCCGCAACATCCGGGGTTCGGTGGGCACACTGCTCAGGTCCACCGTGAGCGGGTTCCCTGCTTCCCACCCGAAGGGAGGCCCGGCTCGCGATGCCCCGTGTCCGCGTGTTAGTCTGACCGAGACTGTCCATGTGACGGCGGGAACGTGGTGGCCCTCTGTGGAGAGGCCTCCCTTCATCACGGTTCTAAGTTACTGTTACTAACACTGAACAGAGGGTGTGTTTGTTACTATGAGCGGAAAGAATGGCTCCTCAGTGAGTGTAAGTACAGGTGGGCTTTGAAACACCGTCTGGATACATAAGCGATGCAAGAGCTTCAGAAGGTCACTGCTCCCGGGGGATGGGAGGTGCAGGAGGCCAGGCCCCCGTCTACATGGTTCAGGTGCCCCTCCTGGGCCGGGCGCTGGGAGGCCTGTGCAATCCAACCCCAACGAACAGCCCACACCAGGGGGAGAAGATGGCAGTGCCTGGTCACAGTCCGGGGGCAGATGTGGGGGTGGCCACAGAGAGGGGACGTGAGGCTGTCCTTGCTGCCGCCCCACAGGCAGAGACGGTAAGAAGGCAGGGACTGAGCCCCGGGAAGGCAGAGCTCTGCCTCATCTTCTGGGGGTGCTCCCAGCAAGGCCTGGGGGACATGGGCGCAGGCGAGACGCCGGCATCATCGCCCTCACGCTTCACTCATGCGTGTTGCTGAGCCGCAGACGGCTGGCCTCTCCGCCCACTGCCCCCGGTCACCTCCGACCCCAGGCTTCGGCGCGCTGCCCTCTGCTTCCACGTCTCTAGGACTTCCCTTGGCCTCCAAGGTCAAGGTCAGACCTCCTCCCACGCGGCGACCTCGGCCTGACCCGCCCTCCCTTCCCTCACAGGGCCCCCCACACAGCCTTTCCCTGATTCCCCAGGACGGGCTCCTCTGGGAAGTGTTCCCCACTCCTCGCAGGAGGAATGAGTCCCCCCTTTTGTGGTTGGGGTGCTGTTCTCACCGCACCAGCATCCACACTTAGAAAGAAGGACCGTGGGTGTCCTCTGGCTGGCTGGCTGTTCACGGCTGTCTCTCCCGCTGGATTCCGAGCTTTGGGAGGCGGGTGCACACTGTCCATTCCCTCAGCCCCTGCCCCTGCGCATCTGGAATTAGAGTCGCATCTGCCTGGAAGGGGCCGGGCCCCTGAGCAGAGATTCCAGGACAGGAGGTTCCCGTGGGGAGGACGGGCCATTCGGAGCTGCCTCGTGTCCCAGAGGCCTTCCGACCAACGAGGGAGGCGCGCCTGGGCAGGGTTTGTGAGGACCCTGAGCAGGGTTTGTGAGGACCCGGCTGAAGGGAGGCAGGGGGAGTGAGTCTGAGGCTGTGGGAGGTGCCGGCAGCACCTGTGGGTGGGAACCAAGGGCTGGGAGGACCTGACCTGAACACGGAGAGTCCTGCGGGAAGGGTGGGGGAGGGCGGGAGGGGCGCCAGCTTGGGTCCTGCTTAGCTGGGCCAGTGGGGCTTCCTTGCCCGTCCCTTCCCCCGCGGGTCCGCAGGCGACCTGGTCAACCTGAGGCCCTTTGCCCCGTGGCTTCCTTGCTGTTCACACAGCCAGGTCTGCGCACCCAGATCTGTCTCCTTCCCTCCTCGTCACCCGCCCAGTGCAGCTCGACTTACACTCTGCTCCTGGGCCCGACCTCCGGCCACCTCTGCGGCCAGTGTGTGCTGTTGGGTTTTACTCCGTCGCCATGGTGAGAGTGACCGAGACTCAGTGGGCCCCGGGTGTGTGGTCTTAGAGTAGAAAAGAAATTATAGAAGTGTGTGTGTGTGTGTGAGTGTGTGTGTGGTGTCTGGTGTCTGGTGTCTGGTGAGTGTGTGATGAACTGGAGTTTAACTTCATGAAAATGGAAAGTTATGTTCTTCAAAGACAGCGTTGAGAGAATTAAGAAACTGTCTAGTCCGTATATTTGAAAAGGAGGTTGCAGTCAGAATAGATCATTCTTACAACCCAATCCAAGTTCTTAAACATGGACCTCCTGTCCTGGAATCTGCTCAGGGGCACAGGAGAAGATGCTAGGAGAGTCGCCGTGGAAACCACAGAGAGCCACGTCTGCACACCTGCTAAGCCAGTTAGTGCCAAGCTAATGGCCACGGAGCCACTAGGACTCATGCTTTGCTTCTGGGTATAAGATGGCAGGAACTTAAGAGGCTGGCAATTTCTCGTTGAAATGTAACGAGTACTTACCATGGCCAGCACTCCGCTCCCGGGTTTGTCCCCAGGGAAGCAGACGCATGTCCCGTTCTGAGGAGAGGGAGCAGCCAGTGTCCATGCCAGGTGAAGGGATGAACACTGGTGAGTCAGAAAGTGATAGAACATGTGTAGCGTGAAGAGGACACGCAGCCACATGGCTGAGTCTCGACCACGTGCTGCTGAGCACAAGGTGCCAGGCAGCCTTGCTGTCTCCCCGCCCGCCCGCTCGGGAGCTCGGGGACGCCTCGTGCCCAGAGTTGGTGCAGAGGCGCTGCAGCGGCTGATGGACATGCTAGGAAGCCATACCATCGTTGCTTATGCATTTATGTGACTTCTCGCCCGTGCAGTCCCTCTGGGACGTGTGCATTGGAAGAGATAACCCTGGGGAAGGCCCAGCAAGGAGGGGTGCCTGCCCGCGGCACGTTCTGCAGGCAGCACTTATTCCTGAGGTGCCTGGCCATGGTTCCCGCTGAACGTGGGCTGTGGGGTTCTCAGAAGAGACCCAAGCTGATTCAGCCAGGAGCAAATCTGAACCAGCACCGGCTCTTGGACCCCCAGAGCCTGCGTTCTGTGTGCGGCGTTCCCGCTGCGTTGGGAGGCGGGCCCCTGCAGGGCTCCTTCTGCGGACATGACATGGTTTGTACGTCCGTCCGTGGCTGGCAGCTGGGCTGGGCTGGCCCTCAGCCCTCCGGTCTCAGTCCTTGCCAGGAGCTGGTCCATCTTTGCTGTTTCAAGGGACCTGCATATATGGCATACTGTTCTTAATATGTTTGCTCACCTTCTTGGCACTATGTGTTTTAACCAAGGTCACCTCTCTGAGAAAGGTTGTTTCCCCAGGTAGGGATTTTCCCCTGAAGTTAGGGAGGGAATAAAACCTCTTAACCCCTTCCCCAGCAGAACTAAACCGAACCTGGCTGGAGAACCTAGCGAGAGAACATGGCTACAGAACCTGGGGAACATGGCTACAGAATCTGGCTGGAGAACCTAGCAAGAGAACATGGACACAGAACTTGGCTGGAGATTGTGGCTAGAGATCCTGGTTAGGCTGCTGATCAACTGAACGCTGTCTCCTTGTCATTCCTTCTTCGCCGACTTTGTCCACACCTTTGGGGACCCCTGGACCTGCTGGGGTTGGACCCCAGCAAGTCCTCACTGCCCTTGGCTGCAGCACCAGGGACAGCGCCAGCCCATGGCCCAAGGCATGTGACCCTCCCGCCTCTGCGGCTTCCGCCCCTGTGGGAGCCTCTGAAAGAGAAGTGGGCACTGACCATGCTGGTCTGGGGTCTGCGGGGCTCTGTACCCCACAGATGAGAAGCCAATCCCCTAAGAGGCCGCCAGGGGGACCTGCTGGTGGTGAACTCCCCAGCACTTTGGTAATGTGGACAGTCACATGAGATGGAAACTCGCCTCCTGTTAATCCCCGGAGACGCGGCTGCCCCTTCCTCCCCGCTCTGGTGTGTGCTTTCCCTCCTCTTTCAAGCTTCCTAAGGCAGCGGCCTGTTCTGTGCTTGTGTGGTCGGTGGGGCGGGTCCATGCCAGGCAGATGGCACCCACTCCTTATGTCCTTGCAGATGTGTGTGCGGCTCCCGGCCTCAGAACCACCAAGAGCCTTTCAGGGCAGGACGCTGGCTGAGCGGAGCCCCTTCGACTGTGATGGGGTGGCATGGCTCACAGGCCACCTGGGAGTGAACTGCTGCGCCCAGGCCACACCCCCTTCGCTGACCCAGAACGTCTGGGGCCGCGTGCTGCCCGGGTTGTGGGCCTCTGCTGGGTCCTTCCGCAGCCCTTGCCCTGGAGACCCCGGGAGCTCTGAGGCCGCCGCCGCCCGCTGTCTGGCCCGCAGCCCCAACTTAATGGCACTACCAGGGGCCCTGAGGCCACAGGCCCCCACTGAGCCCCGACATCCACTGACACCACGGGCGCCGGGATTTCCGTAGGTTTACACGTTTCTTGCCACGTACCGGGCAGTTTAAGGGTCAGATAAAAAGCTCTATGGAATCCAGAGCGATTTCCGAATGTGTGTTTTGCCGGGATTTTTGAAAACTGAGCGAAAAGCGACCCAGAGGCGTGTGGCCGGCTTGCTGATGTCTTGACGCACAGGCAGGGCCGCAGTACTGACCCTCTCACCGCGATGAACGCTGCGAGGCATGGAGCCCAGGCTCCGGGCTCTTAGAGGCTATTTGTGGGTCCCCACGGCGACTGCTCCCATCACGCATGAGCCTTTCAAACGCCAGTGGCGCTTTAAGAATCCAAGGCCTCACAGGGTCGGCTCAGCAGCCTCCTGGGCTCACACTGCAGCCGCCTGTGGGGAGCAGGGCGGGCTCGGTGCGGGCTGGGGCTGGGCCAGAAGTGTGTCCGCCAGGGCCTGACCCCACTTTCCTCCCAAGACGAGAACTTCCAGAAACCATCGTCAGAGACCCCTGCATGCCAGGCAGGCCTTTCCCCGCTCCTCCGGACACCAGCACAGACGTTCCACGAGTGGACGTGCCCGTGGCGGGAGACACGCCCGTGCTGGGCCCCCTCCCCCTCTCCTTCCCCGGTTTCCATGTTTGGAGAAACATTTTGAAACGTGGTGGTGGTGAAGTCAGGACCGATTACATGTCCTGTCGCTCAGTAAAGCCAGAGAAAGTAACTTAATGCGACTCAAACACACTGACCCTGGGAGCGCCCTCCAGGCCTGGCTACAGGGTTTGCCGGCCGGAGGCCTCTTGGCGTCGTTGGCGTCGTTGGCGTCGCTCTTCCTGGCTTTGCGTCCACACCCTCCCGTCTCCCCTCCTGAGACCGTGAGGTGGTGTGTGTCTGCACCTCGCAGTCGGTGCAGGTGTGCGGGCGGCATGGCCACTGGGTCCCCCATCCCCTCATCTCCCGTCGTGTCGTTAGGAGCGGGTGGGGCAGGCCTCACTGCCTGTCCCGGAGCTCAGGCCCGGCCTCTCATGCGTGGGTACACTCGTCCCCCATCTCGCGGCTCCCCTTCACCAGCTCGCCCCCTGCGCGCTGTCAGTCTTCCAGGAAATGGGCGTCCTGGGCTCCCGGAGAGCAGGCGCCGTGGTGGCTGGTGCCATGGCCGGAGGTTCCGGAAGCAGCCGTGTGTCTGCTCAGAGCGGAGCGGCCTGGTGGGAACCGGAGGCCTCCACTTGGGCTCCGTGACCTGGCGGGACCTGGCCCTCTGTCTGCACTGAGCCGGGCACAGCAAGACTCTCTCCTCAGTCACGGCAAGCGGTGCCCGGGCTGGTTCCTGGCGCCAGCACACAGTGGGCCCCCAGTCACTGCGGCTGCTGGGTAAGGGACCGGGTGTGGGGTGAGGAGGGTGAGTGAGGACTCAGGCCTGTGGCTCGTGGGAGGCCTGCAGGTCATCGGAAAGGAACCAGCGGGTGGTTGGTCTGAGGGCTGGAGCTCTGTGCCGAAGCCGGGAATGAGCCGTGGTGGTGGGAGGGAGCTTGCGGTGGGAAGAGAATTCTCGGATAGCCTGGCCTGGTGGAGAAGGTGGGCCCACGCCCAGGGAGGGGCAAGGAGCAAACCCAGAGAGGGGTCCCGGGGCCCAGGGGCTTGGGCTGCGGGGTGGGAGGGGCTTGGGCTGAGGAGTCTATAGCTGCTGAGGAGTCCATCGGGCTGAAGGCTCTTCCGCCGGGTGCCCGTGTGAACACCTGGCAGCATGCCTGGGGCGCAGGGCCTGTCCCCGCCCTGGGCAGCCCTGGTGCTGCCCTATCTGCACACTGAGCTCAGGTCACAGAGTAGGTGGCGGAGGTGGGATTTGCCCGGGGAGCACCGTTCTATCATCTTGTCTCCCTCCCTCCACCCGTCCGGGCACAGTCCATAGGTGGGGAGTGCCGGTCAGACTGCTACGGAGCCTGACGCCTGGCCTCGGCCGGCGCGTCTGGGACTCAGCCCCCTCCCGTGCCAGCGGCTTTCGTTCTGAACGTGAGCAGCTTTAAACGTGCTGTTTTCAGACGATACTGCAGCCGTGCTTCTCACACCGACCTGGGCCCTGTCTGCTCCGTGGTCAGTGATGGAACATGCCAGCAGCAAGACTGGCAGGCGTGGCCGGAGTGGGAACTGCGTGAGGCCTGAGCTCAGAGTTCCGACAGGGGCTGCGTGGGCTCCGCCATCAGCGTCCCTGCGAGGGCGCAGGGCAGGGCGTGGGGACTCCGGCCACCGTGAGCCACACAGAGAAGCTCCACTACAGTCAGGCGTCTTCGTTCCCGCCCCCCGGTCCCGAGAGCTCCCACTGCCCAGGCCTGCGCCTCCCGTCCGCGGTGCCCTGACAGCCCTGTGCCCGTCCCTCCCGCCGCGTGCTCGGGGGCCGTCGGGGTTCTGCTGGGTTCCCCCCTGTGGGCCGTGGTGCCGCATGGGGAGCCCTCCCCGGGCCTGTGACAGGCTGCCCGGCACGTGCGTGGGGGGTGGGGCGAAGGCCGTGAGGGACCCGCTGTCCGGGCAGCGGGAGCGAGGACACCGTGTTCACTGTGCTGCACAGCTGGGTGTTGCCAGCAGCTCAGAGGCCTGACCGAAGCCGGCCCGTTAGAGCTGCTGGTTTAGCTCCTCAGACCTATGAGTTGTTGGCTTCAGAGACTGTCAGTGTCTGTGCCGCCACCTGCTCTGGGTCCTCAGATTGGGGCTCACTGGCTGTGCCACCTGCCCCCCCCAGAGAGGGCGTGAGCGTCGCCATGCCTGTTCCCCACGATGTGCTCAGGCCTAACCCTGTGTCTCTGCCCACAGCTCTGCCGCCAGGAGCGCCACCTGTCCGCGGGGCAGTACCAGGGGACGCTGTTCGCCGATCAGCCCACGATGTTCATCTCACCAGCCAGCGACCCCCCCAGAGCTAAGCTGTGGGAGCTGGTCCTCCTGTGTGGGGGTCGGGTCACCGGGGTCCCTCGCCAGGCCAGCCTCTTCATCGGGCCCTGCCAGGGGAGGAGGAAGGAGACCGTCACGTACCTGTCGGAGAAGTGGATCCTTGGTAGGAACCTGCTCGGGGTCCTGGGGGACACACATGTGAGGTCAGGGGGCACCCCTGACTGCAGGCTCAGGGATAGCCGGGGTCCTGGGGATTCAGGGAGGTTGGGGGCACCTCTGAGTGTAGTGTCGCCTGGCGTTCCCTGAGAGCGCTGTCTGGGATAGGACAGGGCTCTCCAGGGGGAAGCCTCCTGCCCACGTCCCTCCACGCGCCTGGGCCTTGGTGGACGTCTGTGTCCACGCGCCTGCCCGGCAGAACCCTGCAGTCATCCCTCACGGCTGACGTGGACCTGCCTGCTTCTCACTGTCAGCCCAAGTGCCGCCCGCGGGGCAAGGAGCCCTCTGAGACCATCTACCCAGAGCTGCCCCAAATCTACGACTCTGTCCCCTAACTCTTAGCTCCTGCCCCTCCCCCAGCGCCTGCTCCGCGCCCCATCCCTCCCCTCCCCACCTAGGCCTGCTCTGCCTCTGGGAGGCCCTGAGAACAGGTGCCGCTGCCCCACAGCCAGGCTCTGGGAGCGGCTGTGTCCCCCTCAGTCCCCAGGTCCGTCTTTCCTGACACGCGGGACACCAAGGCCACGACTCCAAGTGACTCGTTCAGCCAGCAGGAGAAATGGGGATTTTCTTAGAGAGAAACCCGTCTGGGCATTTGTATGTGTATGAAAATAAACAGAAAAACAGCGTTAAACTCCCAGCACCAGGAACGAGGCGTTGCTTTTACCTGGATGTGATGCTTTCGTACTTGAAGGCGTTCCCAGGAGCTTCACTCGCCCGCACAGGCCTGAGTGCGTCTGTGAAACGGACGCGCGGCCGTGGCGTTCCTGGGCCGGCGTTTCTTTACATGCCGACCACAGCTCCCGCACCCTCACTGGTGCGGGCGTCACCCACATGGTCCGTTTGGTGGTCTGAGGAGCTAAACCAGCAGCTCTAACGGCACCGGCGGCTGCCGAGCGTGGGGTGCGTGTGCCTGAGGCTGGTCTGTCCTTGTGTTCCATTTC
>NW_006298272.1:2305444-2306048 GCF_000327345.1 Myotis davidii
TGTGCTGGGGGCGGGGACGCGGGGAGAGGCGGCTCTGGGCCACCGCAGACCTCACAGGACGGCTCACGCTTGTATAGAAAGGGGGCAGCTTCCGTACGCCTGGCCCCTGACCCACCGATGCCTTCTCTCTCCCCAGACTCGGTGACCCAGCACACAGTCTGTGCCTTCGAGGACTACCTGCTGCGGCAGTGACACCGCCCGCACCTGAGGCGGCTCCGTCCGATGCTCCCGAGACCGGAGTCCATGGGAGGAGCCCCCAGAGGGCCGTCCCGCCGCCGCCTGCATCCCCCCGTGGCCCCGCGTCCGGAGGCCGGGCTGCCCGGGCACCTGTGTCTGGCAGTGGCCGTGGTCAGAGCTCCAGACCGTGGTCTCTCGCCTGGTAAATAAAGAGTGTGACCGGTTCATGGTCTCGTTGCAGAGAATGGTCTCGCCCTCGGTTCCGTCAGACGCTGGTCTCTCTAGCCCCCGTCACCACAGATGGCCACGCTGTCCCTGGGTCGGGAGGTGTGGTTGTGCGGCAAGACTCGCAGCGGTTAGGTTAGCGGCACGGCCCTGAGCGCCAGGGCCGGAGCAGGGGCGGGTCCACCACTCTGGCCTCCGGCTT
>NW_006298272.1:2306137-2306387 GCF_000327345.1 Myotis davidii
CCCCCAGAATTCAAGTCCCTTGAGGTCGCAACAGACCAACTCCCGGGATCCACCTTCGGGAGTCGAGGTGATGACAGCGTGGAAGTGATGAGGGCTTTCTCCTGGATTCAGAACCGTGTCCAACACACGCAGTCCCCTCACGGTGCCCAGGCCCCTCGCCACGGGGCCGCAGGGAGACTCCTGAGAGCCGCCGGGCTCACGGTGCCCCGGCCCGGCCCTGGAAGCGCCTCAGCCTCCCGTCCTGCTGGGG
>NW_006298272.1:2306435-2310453 GCF_000327345.1 Myotis davidii
GGCCTGGTCTCTACGGTTCCCCCCGGTGCCAGCTTTCACCATCGCTCCTCAGATCCCACCAGAGAAGAAGACAGGAGAGAACGGAGATTAGAAATGAAGAGTAAGACTATTCTCAGGTCACATGTCACTATATGTAAATATATAAGGAGTCAAAGAAAACATAGTCTTTAAGATTACAGGACATAAAAGCCAATATTCCAAACTAAGTTAATTGTATTTCTATATAATCAATAAACAATTTGAAAATGGAAAAATACAATTAGTTTATAATGGGATCTAAAAATAAACTAAAATAGGAATAAATTTAACGAAAGTACTGAAACCATGCTAAGAGGTTACAGATCTAGATAAATGGAGAAATGCACCGCGTTCGTGCTTTAGAAGTCGACATTGATAGCGGCAGTTCTCAGGTTGGTCTGTGGATTCAGTGTAACCACGGCGATAGGTCCTCAGGCAGAAACCGGTAAGAACATGGGCCTGGGCCAGCGGTCACCAGGTCTTCGGACCTCGCGGACCAGCAGGGGCCACCCCTGCCCTAGAGGACACCTCCCAGGGGGCTCCGAAGGCAGCGTGCAAACTCCTCTCCTCCTCTTGCACCTGGTTCCTCCTGGGCAGGTCTCTCCAGCCGGTGCCTGGAAGCAAGACACCCAGCCCCTCCCGGTCATTCCTCTGGAGAGCGTCCCCTGGGGGAGAGGCGCCCGCAGAGGCTCGGGAGGTGTCGCAGGCCCCGCGTCTGGGACGGACCAGCCAGCGGGCCCATCGCCAGGCAGTGCCCCCAGCTCCTGAGGGCACGTTCACACTGAGGCGTGAAGATGCCATCCCTGGCGCTGCCGCCAGAGCCCCGCGCGTTCCCAGTGGAGGCAGGAGTGGGCGCTGGGCGGTGGTTGGTCTGGGTACATGTCCAGGAACGTTGCTGTCGTTTTGAAAAGAAATTGATCTCTGCCTGTTGGAAACGGGTTGCTGCCCAAGCCTGACGCTGGCAGGTGCTCGCTGCCTCCTTCCTGTGGCTTTGCCCCCTGCGGCCGAGGCCCTTCCACCTCAGGCCTGACGTCTCTGGTCTCAGGGGAAGGAACTGACTCAGACCCGCCCCATGCTCAGAGCTCCTCGCCCATGAAGGAGAGGCCCAGCTCTCCAGCTTCCCTCCCTGCTCCTCCCCCTTCGCTGCATCTCCTGGAGCTCCTTTGTCTGTTTGTCTGCGCTCAGCTCCGCCTGCTGAGTCCTTCCCTTCTGGAGGCCAGAGCGGCTCCTGGGCTTCCCACCCTCCTGCAGGCAGGGCCTGCTCGATCCCCGTGGGGGTGTGCAGGAGGCAGCCAGTCACTGATTCTCATCATTGATGTTTCTCTCTCTCCCTCTCCCATCCTCTCTGAAATCAGTAAATATATATATATATTTAAATAATAAACAAAACCATGAAGACAGAGGGCTAACTTTTTATTACAACTGTGTGGTTTGTGTGTGTGTGTGTGTGTGAGTGTGTGTGTGGTTGTGTGTGTGGTTGTGTGTGTGTGGGTGGGTGTGTGTGTGTGTGTGGTTGTGTGGTTGTGTGTGTGGGTGTGTGAGTGTGTGTGTGTGTGTGTGGTTGTGGGTGTGTGTGTGGTTGTGTGTGTGTGGGTGGGTGTGTGTGTGTGTGTGGTTGTGTGGTTGTGTGTGTGGGTGTGTGAGTGTGTGTGTGTGTGTGTGGTTGTGGGTGTGTGTGTGGTTGTGTGTGTGTGGGTGGGTGTGTGTGTGTGTGTGGTTGTGTGGTTGTGTGTGTGGGTGTGTGAGTGTGTGTGTGTGTGTGTGGTTGTGGGTGTGTGTGTGGTTGTGTGTGTGTGGGTGGGTGTGTGTGTGTGTGTGGTTGTGTGGTTGTGTGTGTGGGTGTGTGAGTGTGTGTGTGTGTGTGTGGTTGTGGGTGTGTGTGTGGTTGTGTGTGTGTGGGTGGGTGTGTGTGTGTGTGTGGTTGTGTGGTTGTGTGTGTGGGTGTGTGAGTGTGTGTGTGTGTGTGTGGTTGTGGGTGTGTGTGTGGTTGTGTGTGTGTGGGTGGGTGTGTGTGTGTGTGTGGTTGTGTGGTTGTGTGTGTGGGTGTGTGAGTGTGTGTGTGTGTGTGTGGTTGTGGGTGTGTGTGTGGTTGTGTGTGTGTGGGTGGGTGTGTGTGTGTGTGTGGTTGTGTGGTTGTGTGTGTGGGTGTGTGAGTGTGTGTGTGTGTGTGTGGTTGTGGGTGTGTGTGTGGTTGTGTGTGTGTGGGTGGGTGTGTGTGTGTGTGTGGTTGTGTGGTTGTGTGTGTGGGTGTGTGAGTGTGTGTGTGTGTGTGTGGTTGTGGGTGTGTGTGTGGTTGTGTGTGTGTGGGTGGGTGTGTGTGTGTGTGTGGTTGTGTGGTTGTGTGTGTGGGTGTGTGAGTGTGTGTGTGTGTGTGTGGTTGTGGGTGTGTGTGTGGTTGTGTGTGTGTGGGTGGGTGTGTGTGTGTGTGTGGTTGTGTGGTTGTGTGTGTGGGTGTGTGAGTGTGTGTGTGTGTGTGTGGTTGTGTGGTTGTGTGTGTGTGTGTGGTTGTGTGTGTGGTTGTGTGTGTGTGTGATCATTGCCTAACTGCTTGCCCTCCGGCAGCGGGCGCATGCGCTTCACGGGGCCTGTGCTGTGACTGAAGTCCGTGGCCGCGCTCCCAGCTGGCGTCTCACTCCATTGAAGACAGGAGTCTGTTTTCCCAGGAAGAGCCATGCTCTGTCTGTCGCGGGAGCATGTGAGCGCTCCCCGAGACCACGATGGAAGCGACTGAACCGAGGTGAGCAAACGCGAGCAGGCCGGGCGGCGGGCCTGCTGTGGGGCTCAGGGTCCTGCTTGGTCGTCAGGGGCTCTTGTTTCCGCAGCCTCGGCCCTGAGACCCCGCCCCCTCCCCCCACCCAGCTCCCATCCTCGCTCTGTTAATCTGTGATCAGTGTTAACGTTTGGACTCACAGCTTCTCTGTGGGAACAGGGCGTTTACATCTTTAATATCCCAGAGGGAAGATGTACTCAAACCAGCGCACTTTGCATCCCTCCTGCGCACCCCAGAGGGAACCTCTGCCAAGCACGCGGGGGAGGAATCTGTCCTGGGCTCCCCCAGCTGTCCTCCGTCTGTCCCTCCGTCCCTCTGTCACCGTGAACGCAGCGCACGGGGGTTGGGGGGTGACACGCAGGGCTTGGCGCTCGCAGCCAGCTGTCGGCCCACGCGTCTGTGCCGGCGGGTGAAACCCACCGTTCACTGTTGTGTGCAGAGCTGCTGGGCCGGCTGGAGGGCGGGACTCAGGGCCAGAGCCTGGTCAAAGACGGGACAGGTCTGGACCTGCCGGGCCCTGGGCGGTGGAAGCTCAGGCAGCCTCCTTGAGCGCACAGAGCCCCCCCCCCCTTCCCTCCCGTCTGTGAGGGCCTGAGAGTTCCCAGCAGGCCTGCAGCTACTGGCTCCAGGGCCCTAGTCATACCCTTGGGGCCCAGCCTAGACCCACAGGAAGCACAGCTGTGCCCCAGGCTCACGCTTGCTCCCTGGGCTGAGGGCAGGAGGTTGGTAGAATCACCCAGGGCCTGAACGTATGCGGAGGCTGGGTTCTCAGTGCTGGGCCCAACCCCCTCCTCCCCCTGGAGTCCAAGCTCAGGACTCACATTGCAGCTGAATTGGACTTCCTGGCACCCGGGACATCTCTGTAACAGGAGTTCAGGGGGAAGGGGGGAGTGTGGGGAAGATGGGGGGCTCGGGTTGGCCCACGCTAAGCGCAGCCCCGCCCTCGGGGGTACCAACCCCACTGGGGCGCCGCCCTGCTCTCCGGGTGCTGGCCCGCTCTCAGGCGTGGCTGGAGGCAGCTCCTTGGGGAGCACCTGCTGGAGGTGGAGCCGCGGTGCCTGACCACAGCCTCGGGAAGGGAAGGGGAGGGTTCAGCCACTGAGTCACCGCAGGATGCTCTCAAACCCCAGTGCTAACTCCGAGATTATCAGAACCAGCCCGCCGTCCTCGGGGATAAAGGCAGCCAGCGAGGTAGTAGGATGCCTGCGGGCGGCTCATGAAGTGGGTGCG
>NW_006298272.1:2310493-2311760 GCF_000327345.1 Myotis davidii
AAGGGGGAGCGGGGGTGGTCTGGCAGGAGGGATGTCGGATTCTCTCTGGGGCCATGCGGAGCCACCGCCAGCGCTGAAAAAGGCCGTCAGGTCCAATCCATCTGCTCAGAGACCAGCCTGCTTGAGTTCCCTGCTGAGTGCGGCTCACCGAAACCTTTTCTGAGCTCAATCCTCGGTTTGAAAATCTTTCAAAACAATTTCTCTGTTTTCTTGTCCTGGTCACATGATGCACAGCATTCTCACCAGGACGTGTTCCTGCAGAACCTCAGCTTCATGAAGCCGGGCTGGGCGTGGGGTCTGGGCGTGGAGGGCAGCCGATGTGTGTGTCTCATCCATGTTCCTATCCTTTCCCTTCCTCTCTCTCTAAAATCAATAAAAATAAAGGAAAGAGCCGCGCCTGAGCCTCCAGCGGCCGCTCCCAGGAAGCAGCAGGGACTGGCCCGGTGGAGCCTGGGTTCCCATCCCTGCACCACGGGCGGCCCAGGTGCAGGCAGCGTGGCTCAGAGCCAGGAACGGGCCGGGACGGGTTATGGGAGGCGGACGGTTCCATGCCAGCGCGGCTTCTCTTAGCTTAGTTGGCGCGGAAAAGCCGCCAGAAGTTTCTGAGGAGGAAACCGTGTGATCCGGTGTGTGTTGGGGAAAGGGCGCCGGAAGGTCGTCTGAGGGGCGTGAGGAGGAGGCTTGGGGGCGAGCCTGGAGGCGGAGAATGCTGGGAGGTTCTGGAGGTGGAGCGGCAGGGACAGTGAGGACGGAGGGAGGCAGAGGCCGCGGGACTTCGCGTGGGACCAGCAGGTCCCGGTGACTCATTTCGATGAGGGGTGCTCAGTGGACGAAGGGATCGTTTCCTTTAAAACAGGGAGGCCAGACTCTGGGCCGTGAAGGACCGACTGGCTGCCAGAGGGGAGGCGGTGGGCTGGGGCCAGGGGGGCTGAGAAGTACGACCGGCAGCCCCAGAGCAGTTGCGGACGTTCAGTGCCGCGCGGGGACCGTGGCCAGTGGCCCTGCCCTAGCCGTGCAGTCACTCCACGGGTTATGTCCTTGTCTCACACCATGCTGAGCTCTGGACCTGACACACATGACACTGAGTGTCAACTGTGATTGACAGACAAACTGTAAAACAGGTGAGGGGGCGCCGGCGTGGAAGAAGGACGCGTCTGGGCCGGGCCAAGTTGCACAGACACGCCAGGCGTGGACCGCAGGCTGACGGACCACCCGCCCGTCGCCACAGCCGACTGAGAAGGCGCATGCTGTGCTGTCCGTCGCGCGG
>NW_006298272.1:2311935-2325486 GCF_000327345.1 Myotis davidii
CACCTGCAGTCCCCCGGGCCCTCGGGCTCGGCCTCCAGTGGCTGCTGCCTGCGCCACCCCACGCCTCCCGCTGGGTGGGCTCGGAGGTCAAGTCCGGTCCACACTCGGTTCCTTGTTGGCCCCAAGGTAGCCGCTTCCCCCCTGAGCCCACGGGAGAGTTTCGCACGGACTTGAGCCCCAGGAAAGTCAATTCCCACCTGACACGGGGGCGGTCTCCTGGTGGCCTGGGTTGTGCCGTGAAATCCCTTGGGCCCGGGGGACAGGGGTCAACGGGAACCCTTCGCAGATGCTGCCAGAGCGCCGCCAGGTGGCCCCGTGGAAGGTCCACCGGCGGGAAGTGTGGTTTGTGGGGGGCCCCGTGGGAACAGGAAGGAAAGAGATGGTGGGGTCCCTGGTGTTTCTTTTTAAAGCCTCCCTCCTCTCTCTCCATCCCACCCATGAGCTATTTTCTTTTTTTAATTTTTAAAATATTTTTTATTGATTTCAGAGAGGAAGGGAGAGGGAGGGAGGGTTAGGAACATCAGTGATGAGGGAGAATCATTGGTTGGCTGCCTCCTGCACGCCCCCCACTGGGGGTTGAGCCCGCGGCCTAGGCCTGTGCCCTTGACCGGAATCGAACCCAGGACCCTTCAGTCCACAGGACGAAGCTCTATCCACCAAGCCATACCAGCTGGGCCTCCTGATGTTTTTGTCATGATTCTCATGCAGTGGGTTCTGCCCTGGCTCTGAGCCCGTCATCAGATCGTTTTCCCCAATAAAATGCTGTGCCCAGGCCCAGGCCCCAAAGTTCATGGGGCCCAGGCGCACTTTTTTTTTTCCTGAGGCAGGCCCAGGGGTGTATACATTTAGAATTAAATTAGTTCCTCTATTCTAAGTACAACAGATTATTCAAATGGTGATGGACAGCTGCAGACAGCACCCAAGGAGCCTTGAGTTAAGTAAGAAGTGGCCACCATTTTGGCTAGATGCTCTAAAGGTGGTTCAGAAGGTTCCTCCTGAGAGAGGGCCGTTCCCAGCTGCCTGCTTCTGCTGCAGGCTGGGCTACGGGACCGCCAAGCAGAGGCAGGACAGATCCTGGCAGCCCCGGCCGCAGCCTGGCCTGGCTCCCGGGCTCACTCTCCGCCGTGCGGGCTTTGCCGGTCAGCCGGCGGCGCTAGGTCTTGCTGGTACGGTGGCACTCGGGGGCTTCTTGGTGGAGTCCTGGGCTCGTCGACGATGTTTCTCCTTGACTTTTTGCGACTGTGTGTGTGTGTGCAGTGATGCTGTGAGAGGAGACCCGCTGGGACAGTAGGGGCTCTGCACTTCCTGGGTGAGGCTTTGGTTGGCTTCTCCAGGGGTGACAGCTCCTCAGACCCAGGCCGGGCCCCTTAAGAGTCCAGGTTCCTGATGGTGGTCACAGTGACTGTGCGGTTGGGGGTCATACTGCACTGGCTCTGTCCGTCCGCCGCCTCCAGCGCCTCCTCCCTCTGCCAGCTCCTCCCTGAGCCGCTGTGGGATCTCCTCTGTGGCCGCCTTCTTCTGCTCCGCCTTCCGCCTGGGGAAGCCTGTCGGGTACTCCGGCTGCTGCTGCTGCTCCTCGGCGAAGCCGAGAACCAGCCGCGGCTGCCGGTTGTTGCCGTCTCGCTTCCCGTAACCGTGAGGCCTGGGCGGGCGGCTCCCACTCCCCTGAGACCCAGTGGGCACTTTTAAGGGATCATCTCCTGGTGTCTTCTGTTCAGGACACGTGAAAGTGCAAGAACGTTCAGGATAAACTGAGACTGGCCCACGTGTGCGCCCCCAGCGTGACAGGATGCGGGGAGCAGGCCGCCCAGCGTGGCACTCAACCCCACTTTTCTCTTCCTGAGATTCATGTTTTCATTTTAAGTAGAGTTGGTACACAGTGTCATATTAGCTTCGATGTACAATATGGTGGTTCAACACTCCTATACCTTACCCCGTGGTCACCCCTGATGCTAGGACTCACCTGTCACCCTGAACCTACAACAATGTTGTTGACTCTGTTCCCTTCGCCTTTTCTTTGTTTAATATGTTTTTACTGTTTTCTGAGAGGAAGGGAGAGGGCGATAGAAACATCCATGATGAGAGAGAATCATGGATCGGCTGCCTCCTGCACGCCCCACACTGGGGATCGAGCCACAACCCAGGCATGTGCCCTGACTGGGAATGGAACCCTGACCTCCTGGTTCATAGGTCGATGCCCAACCACTGAGCAACACCGGCTGGGTCCCCTTCACCTTTTTAACCCATTCCCCACGCCCCTCCCCCCTGGAAACTATCCGTTGAATCTCTGTTTCTCTGTCTGGTTTTGTTTTGTTTTGTGTTTTGTGGATTCCACATATCAGTCAAACCCTATGGAGTTAGTCTTTGTTTCTGCACAGAGAAGAAAGCGGTCAACAAAACAAAGAGACAAGCTACTGTATGGGGTGAACTGTTCCACCAATGATACATATAAGAAGGGGTGGAGATCCAAAATGCATTCGGAACTCATACATCTCAACAGCAAAAAATAAGTCATCCAATCAAAACGGGCAGAGGACATGAGCAAACATTTCTCTGAGAGACACACAGACAGCGAACAGACGCACAGAAAGATGCTCGATGTCGCTAAGCATCAGAGGGATGAACATCAAAACCACAGTGAGCTGTCACCTCCCGCTCTCAGGATGGCTGCCATCAGCACATCAACAAGCAACCTTGCTGGCCAGGGTGTGGGGAAGGGCGCCCTCCCCGCTGCTGGTGGGTGCAGAGCCGGCGGGAAGCAGCCCCAGTGCCCACCGATAGGAGGATGGGTAGACGGGGTGTGTCTGGATGGTGGATGATGCGCAGCGAGAAAAAGTGTTGCATGCGAGGCGACATGGATGGCCCTCGGGGTCCTGTGCTGTGGGGAGTCCGGCTGGACCAGGAGCTGGACATGGCGGGAGCGGGCACAGGCCGAGGGCGCACTGCGTGCACAGCGGCTTCGTGCAGGCGGCTTCGGTCTGAGCTGACTGCCACCCAGGGCCCTGCTCACAGCTCTGCCTTGGGGAGGACTGGTACCTCTGGGCAGGTGGGACTTTGCACGGGGCGTGTGCAGGGGAAGCCGAGGCCGCGGCCTGGTCGTGTTGTTTTCCTAGCTGGTACGTCTCCATCCCTAATCGTCTCTAAGCTCCCGCACAAGTCCCGTCAGGATCAAGGCACTATGTTCCCTTCTGCTGGGAGTCCTTTTTAAATAAATCTTTATTGTTGAAAGTATTACATGTCCCCTTTTCCCCATTGGCCCCTCCAGCCCACTCCACCCCCACCCCACTGTGTGCATGGGCCGTGCATATATGCACACAAGGTCTTCCCTCGATTACCTCCCACCCCCACCCCCGCCTTCCCTCTGAGAGTCCGCACTCTGCTCCCTGCTTCCGTGTCTCCTGTTCCATCCGTCCATCCGTTTACTTTGTTCATTAGATTCCACACATGAGTGAGACCCTGTGACACTTGTCTTCTCTGACTGGCTGTTTCACTCAGCACGATGCTCTCCAGGCCCCTCCGTGCTGCCTCAGAGTCAGAGACCCTTCTTTTTACTGCTGCCCAGGATTCCCTGGTGTCCATGCCCCACAGCTTTTTACCCACTTCTCCCAGCACTGGGTGTTTGTGGTGTGTTGATGGCAGTCATGGCCATTCATTCTGAGCCCTTGAACCAACCGATTCCATTCTGAAGAAACAGGGCCGCTCCCCCCAGCCCCCAGCTCAGCAGGCCAGCTCTCAGGACGTTCTACTGCAGGAACCCTAACCTTTCTCTCCCCACAGAACACACTGAGCAGCGACCCATCAGGCTCCCAGCGCCGGCAGGTCCTGCAGTCCGTGCTGCCTACGGTGAGGCCTGTGCCCCATATCACAGCAGGAGGAGGGGGGCCTGAGGTCTGGGGAATTCTCAGAATTGGTCTCCCTCGGAGGAAGGAAGATTTGGTCATTTTATTCAGCTCAATCGACCAGCCTTGGGGAGTCTCCGTTAGCCCCTCCGCAAATGTTTGCGACCCCACTCCCCTCCCCACATTTCACATGGCAGGCCCTGGCCGGGGACAGTGTCCAGTTTGCAGTCCACTTGGACACAGCATCACTGAACCGGGAAACAGCGCCCGCCTGGACTAAAACTGCTGTTCCCTCAACAAGGATGCGTTTACTGTCATTTCCAGAACGGCTCTTCGAGGGGCCTGGTGCCCAAACCCCAGGGAGACAGCCGACCCGCCTCCACGCGGGGGAAGAGCAGGCAGCATTTTCCAGATTTCTGCGCTCACCCTTAACCCCAAGAGTGACTATAAATAGCCGCGAGGCCTGGGATTTCCAGAGCGAAGAGCTGCTATAAATAGTCGAAGCATTTTCCCACGTGAGCCTCTGCGGGATCGGCCCACGTCCTTCCTTGGATAACCTCTGGGAATACAGGGCATCACATTCAGAGTTTTATGAGCCAGTCGAACGAAACTCTTAATGAACCAAGTTCCTAAGTAAGACCTGAACATGAAATGATTTTACAGATTAATTACAGGCTCTGAGAAGCAGACTCTTAGTGAAGCTTTTAATATCTTCATTTATTTGCTCTCATTACTGGGAGTTTTCTTTGAAGAGCTACAGCAAATTAAGCCAAAACCTGAATCCCTTACTAAACAGTGGTTAACTTAAGTGAAATGTATTCTATTTTCTTGAGAACTTAGCTGGATGGGGAACTCTGGTGTCTACAAAAGGGAAAACCAAACAAACAAAAGCCTTTCAATGTTCCTGACACAGGAGCATCCCGACAAGCTGGGAGTCCCCTTCCCGCGTCCAGACTCCCACCTTCTTTCTTCAAGATCCTCTGGCCGCCCTGCAGACAGAGCCTAGTCTCTGAGCTCTGAGCGTGGGTTCATCCCCGAGGTGCCCGCGGGGGGCAGGGCAGGGCAGGGGCAGCTAGAGCCAAGCCTGCGGGAGCCCAAGGCCCCTCCGCAGAGGGGACGCCTGCCTCCTAGTGTCCTCTGCTGGCGGCTGTTTCCACCAGAAAGAAGAAAACAGGCCAGGAAACGGCAAGGACATCGAGCCAGGAAGGAGCAGGGATGAGAACACGTGACGTGAGTGAAATGCATGTCCTCGTCTTATACTTTGGTAACAAAATAAATAAATAACCAAGGGAGGAATGAGAGGCTATAACATATTTTTAATTAGATATTTATAAAAATTAATAGACATTTTAGCAGTTTTAGATCGACAGAAAATATTGAGCCAAAGGTAGTTTTCATACAGCCCCTCACCAACCACCCATTTCCCTGTTTTTAACATCTTACATTTGTTACAACTGATGAGCCCAGCGTTTCTCAACCTGTGGGTCGCAACCCCTTTGGCGGTCAAACGACCCTTTCACAGGGGTCGCACCTAAGACCATCCTGCATATCAGATATTTACATGACGATTCATAACAGTAGCAAAATTACAGTTATGAAGTAGCAACATGAGGAACTGTATTTAAAGGGCCGGAAGGTTGAGAACCACTGGATGAGCCAATGTTAACACATTCATATTAATTGAAGTCCATAGTTACACTCTCTGGGTTTTGTCATATATATATAACTGATTTCAGAGAGGAAGGGAGAGGGGGAGAATCCAGTTTCTTTAATAAAAACAGAACGATTTAGTTCCTGTTTTCCCTTGAGCGAGATTGGAAGTAACTGGTCTGCATAATCCAGTTGTTAACTTTACGAGGGTAGAGAACCACCCAGAGCTGTCTTGTTCTTTTGCTGTTTGTGGGATCGGCATTGGGCTCGTTCACTCATTTCCAGTCCTGGCAGTTTGTGTGTCCGCTCGAGTTCTTGGTCAGCCAGGTGAGTTTATTAATCATATTGATCTTTTCAAATACCTGGTTTGGGTTCAAGTTCCTCTAGTGTCTGAGTTGTCTCGACTTCTCTTTCCTTTATGTTCGTCCTGCTCTGGGTTTGAGTCACTCTTCTTCTTCCAGTTGCTTTTACAGTCCACAAGTCTGCTACGTTGCATTTTCATTTGTATCCAGTTCAAACGGTTATCATCATCCTAGAAACTTCCTCGTTGCCCCATTGGCTACTTAGAAGTACATTGGGCCCGGCCAGTGTTGCTCAGTGGCTGGGCTTCAATTTACAACCCAGGAGGTCACGGTTCAATTCCTGGTCAGGGCACATCCCCATGTTATGGGCTCAATCCTGGTAGCGAGTGTGCAGGAGGCAGCCGATTGATGATGCTCATCATTGATGTTTTTATGTCTCTCTCCCTCTCCCTTTCTCTCTGAAATCAATAAAAATATATTTTTAAAAAGTACATATTTGCAGATTATTTTCAGATACTTTGGTGTTATTGATTTTCTAGTTTAATTTATTGTGGAAACACCTGGGATTGTTTTTATTTATGCTCTTAAATTGATGAGGGTATGTTACGTGGCCCAGAAAATGGCCTATTTTGGTGAATGTTCCTGGCTGGGCACTTGAAAATACCGTATGTCCTACTGTTTTGGCCAGGTAGCCGGTAGGTCCCAGTTAGCTTGAGTTGATTGGTGATGTTTTTCAGTTCTCAGTCATCCTTGCTGATGTTTGCTCTTTGTCCTGTCCATTACCAAGAGCGGTCTTGAAGAGTACTTGCTGATTCATCTCTTTAAAATTCTCTCAGATGTTTTAAAGCTTTTCATGCTTAATGTGGCAAAATACACGCATCATACACTGTATCGTGTACACACTTGCAGGTGTGCAACTCAACGGCAATAAGTGCATTCCAGCGTTATCCACCCTCACCCACCGCCATCTCCAGAACTCTTCTGCGGCCCCAAGCAGAGCCCCGCCCCTGCCCAGGGTCCCTGCGGCCTCTTTTCTTCTTTCTCTTTCTCCATCACCGCCTGTTCTGGGTGCCTCGCGTTCAGGGAATCATGAAATGTCTGTCATGCTGTGTCTGGCTAATTTCACTTCCCGGACTATTTTCCAGGCCCACCGAGTTTTGCAGCAAATTCTCGCCTTTGGGGAGGAATGCTATTTCAGGGCATGTACGGGCTCCCTGTTCCACAGTCCCTTCGCCCGTCCAGATAATCAGGCTGCTTCCGCCGGACGTTTCTAGGCTATTGTGAACGATGCTGCTGTGGGCGTTGGCGTACATGTGCCTTCAAATCTATAAGATACATGGTGATTCTATTCCAGTTTCTGAGGAACCGCCACGCTGTCTGCCACAGCGACGGCACGTTCCCCTTCCCCGTGGCTACGCGGACTCCGATGTCCCCCCGGCCTCGCCACCTCTTGTTCTTTTCTGTTGTTTTAACAGTCATCCTCCTGGGTGGAGGCAGCCTCTCTGATGTGCGTTTCCCTGATGAGAGGTGACAGTTAGCATCCTTCCAGGAGCTCTTTGGCCACTTGTGTATCTTCTTTGGAGAAATGTCTCGTTGGGTCTTTTGCCCATCTTCGAATTGGGCTGGTGTTTATGGTTGCGTTAGGGGCTCGCTATGTCCTGGGTAGTAACCCTTCATCAGATACGTAACTGGCAAGTGTCTTCTCCGAGGCTGGGCTGCCCCTCCCCCCGCGACAGAGTCCTTGTTGCACGAACGCTGCTCAGTTTGACAACGTCCGTCCAGCTTGTCTTTTCTTGTGCTGCCCGTGCATTTGGTGTCACTGCCAACTCCAGCGTCATGACGACTGCCCTCCGTTTTCGTGTCAGAGTTTTATCATTTGAGCTCATAAGTGTAGGTGCTGAACAATTTTGCGTTGATTTCTGTATATTGTGTAAGAGAAGGGCTCTGTTTCATTCTTTGCTGGCAAGTATCCAGTTTTCCTGGCAGCAGTCATGTGAGGCGACGGGCCTTTCCCCATTGGACAGTCTTTGTCAAAAGGTGACCAACCAGACACCAGCGATTCATTCCTCGGCTGTCTATTCCCTGCCATTGGTCCGTGCGACTGACCTTGTCTCCTTGGCTAATTTCATTCCTAAGATTTGTTGTTGTTGTTTAATATATTTTTATTGATTTCAGAGAGGAAGAGAGAGGGAGAGAGAGAGAGAGAAACATCAGTGATGAGAGAGAATCATGGATCGGCTGCCTCCTGACGCCCCACACTGGGGATCGAACCTGAAACCTGGGCACGTGCCCCGACTAGGGATCGAACCACGACCTCCTGGTTCATAGGTCAATGCTCAACCACTGAGCCACACCAGCTGGGCTGTTTTTCTCATAAATGAAATTGTTTAATCTCTACCTTGGACCATCCTGGCTAGTGTATAGAAATGCACAGTGAGCTGGTATCACGCAACCTCGCTCCATTGTTTATGGCACTAAGGCCAGTTGCTGGCCTTTCGTGTAATTCTGTCAGCGCTTCCTTCACATGTTCTGAGGCTCCGTCGTAAGGGGACAGCGTTCGGAGTGTCTTCCGGGTGTATTTTGTTCTTATTTGTGTTAACTGTCCTTCCTCTGAAACCTGCTGTCATGTTAATACGACCCCCCAGCTTCTGAGGGTTAGTGTTTGCCTATTACAGTTCCCGTAGCTTTACTTCTCGGCGATCACTCTACTTAAGTGGGTCCCTTGCCGCTGTCTCAAAGGGCTTCCCTCTGCACCACGGCGTTGTCCTGTGTCGTGTGGCCAGGCCACAGGTGAGTCAGGAGGTAAAAAACACTCGTAGACACTGGCTGTGCTGGCCATTCCACGCTTTTCTCTCCCTCCCCTCTGGCTTGCTGTCACTTACTGCTTAATCTTCAGGTGGCTACTATTGTGTTCCCTTTAGAGATACTAGTCCGTGAGAGAGAGGCGCTAACAAGTGCTTAGTGAATAGAAAAGTCCATCTGACCTGTCTCCTTCCTGTCTGGCCCGCAAGCTCCCGAGGGTAAGACCCTCTCCCTTCTCCAGTGGTGTCCTTGGTGCCTGGTCCAGGTGGTGCATGGTAAGGTCAAATACTTGTTAAATTAGATGATATTGGGCAAAGAAGAAAGAATGAGAAAATAGTAAGAAAAAAATTTTAACCTAAAATATGTGTAGGGAGTCTGAACGTGAGAGTGTTGTAAGAATAATACATCTTTTGCTGAAAACATGAGATTAATGGTGAAAACTCTGTGGACACACCAGGGCCCTGAAAGATTTAAGGGGAGGGTTTGGCGCAGTGATATTAACTAATAAATACAGCTCTTGGCAGAGAGGACAAATCTGAGAGTGACATATGATTCAGTAAGCAACAGAAATTGGCATGGATCTCCAAAAGAGAAAAAAAACAATCATTTTTTCTGAAAAATCTGGACTTTAAGTTTTGATAAGAAAAGCTATACTAGCCCGGCCGGCGTGGCTCAGTGGTTGAGCATCTACCTATGAACCAGGAGGTCACAGTTCAATTCCCGGTTGAAAGGGCGAGTCCTCGCGGGGCCTACGTGGACCGGCCGCCGGGCCCCATGAGGCACAGCCTGACCACGCTGCTGGTGGCCTTGGGCACCGACTTCTGGGGGGGTGGGGGGGGCGGGCTAGGACTGCGACCTCCATCTTCCCTGGGTCCTCCATTTTTGGGGCGGCCGCCATGTGCTCAGGAGAGTGCCTTCTTCCCGGGAGCCCAGGCCCCTGCTGGCCACACCCGGGATTTCTTTGAACTAACCAATGACAATCAAGGGACGTGGGCGCCATAGAGATGACCACATCCTGTGTAACAAGACCCGACTCGTGCTGGCCAATCGGCGGGGCCCACAGTCCCCTCCCCTGCCCTTACTATAAAACCCACAATCCCATCAGGCCTCGCGCTCTCTCGGCCACTGGGGCTTACCGTTGCATCGGTGAGTGTGGCAGGGGAGCCAAACCTAGGTTTGAAATGAAGGATTCTTTGCTTTTGCATCGGACTCGCTGGCTCCCTGGTGGGCTTTTTGGGAACCTTGAAATCTGGGCACAACACCAGTCAGGGCACATGCCCAGGTTGCAGGCTCGATCCCCCATAGGGGGTGTGCAGGAGGCAGCCGATCAGTGGTTCTCTCTGATTACTGGTGCTTCTCTCTCTCCCTCTCCCTTCCTCTCTGAAATCAATAAAAATGTTAAGAAAAGCTGCACTAGAGGGTGGGAGAGGAAGTGCTTGTCCTCCCTCTGAACAGCACCTCAGAGGAGGCCTGGGAGGTGGAGGCGTGGAGCTGCTGCCCGGGAGGCACCCAGAGGCATCAGAGACACAGGATCCAGGTAACAAAAAGGCCACAGGTCAAGGCCAGTGACATGTGTCCAGGGTAACTGGTGCCCAGGGAGGGAGTGACGTTGCACAGGACGCTGCCGACACCTTGGCAGATGGCCAGGGGAACCTGCGGGTTCTCCGGTGCACAGAGCACTGACGGACGCGCAGGCCCCGAGGCGACAGCTCATCTGGAGGGTCTGGCGGCCACGTTGGTGTCCTCTTGACAGACATGCGGGAAGTGAGGGAGGGACAGCACGTGCCTTTCAGCAGAGAAAGGTCAGTGTCCGAAGGACATGGAGGAGAGCACAGGTTGGAGAAAGGGTGCGGGCGAAGCCATTTATGAGAAGACACTTGTGAAAAACAATTTTAACACTTTTCAGTATTTGTTTTAAAGCACGAAAGGCCCCAAGAAAGAAAACAAAATAAAGCATGAAAGGCCATAAACACGGAACATGACATACTGTCACCACGTCTCGCAAATGTGTGATTGGGTTACAGACAGAAGGACAGACAGCGAGGGGGTGACGAGGGAGGCGAGCGCTGGTGACGGAGTCACAGACTGAGACCCGCCCCTGGAGGGAGCTGGGAAGCTCACCCCTCGTGGGCCAGGCCTGTACTTTGTCTGTAACCCAGTAAGTTAGCCAGACACCACGTCCTTCAGTGTGACGCTGGTCCTGTGGATGAACGACCGTGACGCTGAAGGAAGTGCAGACAGAGTCGGCGTGCTCACCGCACCGTCGGCTTTATCTGCCGAGTGGGACAAGCTCCTGGAGCTACATTCAAACTGCGTAAGGACATCACTGATTTTATCAAATATGCATTAGAGTCCAAGCATGTGGCTATTCCACTCATCCAACAATCGGGGGTAAAACACAGATTCCTACTTACCACGCCAGACTAGCGTGTCGGATGGTTGCATAACCCTAAGAAAGGCTCACGCTATTACAGTAGTTATTTGTCTGGACATGTCAGCTTTTAAAGTCTTACTTTTTGAGATTTTTTTCTCATTTTAAACTAATTCCACATCAGACTGAAACCCGTGTGGGTGA
Organism: Myotis davidii; assembly: GCF_000327345.1. Taxonomy (NCBI): domain Eukaryota; kingdom Metazoa; phylum Chordata; class Mammalia; order Chiroptera; family Vespertilionidae; genus Myotis; species Myotis davidii. The sequence continues at coordinate 2,323,104 of NW_006298272.1, forward strand.
ACCTGCACTCTCTGCTCTACGGGCTCCACTCCCCCAGCGACTGGGTCCCAGGCCACAGGTCTGCCTCCTTCCCTGTGGCATGCGAGCTGCAAAGCCCTCCTCCGTCACCGCGTCTTGGCTCCCGTGGCCACACCTGTAGCAGTGCCCTGGAAGGGTCACTCTTGGCTTCTTTTCCTTCTTTGTCCACTTGAGTCCTGTGTCAGAAGTAAGTCCCACTCCCCGCCCGGACGCAGGCCGTGCCCCGAGGGCTTGCACCCGTGTTCCGCCTTCACCTGACACGGGGCAGGGCCGTGTGTGCGGCGGACACACACACACGTGGCACGGGGGCTGCCTTTGCTGCGTCAGTACTTCCTGGTAAAACCTCGAAACAATTTGGGGAGTGCAGCTGACCCTCAGCTGACCCTGCTTCCTCCCTGAGAGACTGGCATCAGGAGTTTCTGGACATTTGTGAACAGAAATAGGCCTAGTTTTCACAGGAGCAGATGGCGGTGCGTGTTTCACCAGCACCTGTTCCCCCCCTGGTGTCTGGAGAGCAACGACGGGTGTGGCTCTACCTGCCTCTTCCGGATGCTGCTTGGCGTCTCCCGTGTCCTCCTCCCGTGTGACGTCCCCATCTGCCACTTGGGCTCATGCAGGGAGGCTTAGGGACCAGGCCACCTGCCTGCATCAGACAGGACCACCTGCTGCCGGGGGCTGGGCATGAGGAATGCACCGGCCCGTCATCCAGGCACCAGCACCCCAGCTGGTGCTCGAGTACCAGCCCCCACACGGCTCCCATCTGCTCTCCTTTTATAAAAAATCGCCTTTAATCATGTCACCCCCCTCCTTGCAGCCTTTTAGTAGCTTCCCAGGACCTTGGGATCAAGTCCAAAGCCACTTGCATGTCCCATGAGACCCTGCTGTCCTCTGGTTCCCGCCCACTTCCTTCCCAACTCAGCTCCCATCATCTCCATCCCCTTCCTTTTTCTGCCAGAATCTTCAAACTGGGCCACAGGGATCCTTGGAAATAAGTAATGGGGTGGCCACAAGGAGTTTTAAGGGACCCAATTTTCAGATTTTTCTAGAACTGATCTGCCCGAGAGACTCCTGGTCTGGACCCACATTGCATTTGTCAGTGGCCCCTCCCACTGGGCCCCCCCATGTCATACTACATCGCACTGCATGGAGGACAAATGTGACACCCGGAGGACAGGGGTGATCCCAGGAGGCCAGGTGTGATCCCAGTAGGACAGGGGTGATCCCAGGAGGACTGGGGTGATCCCAGGAGGACAGGGGTGATCCCAGGAGGACAGGGGTGATCTCAGGAGGACTGGGGTGATCCCAGGAGGACAGGGGTGTTCCCAGGAGGACAGGGGTGATCCCAGGAGGACTGGGGTAATAGCAGGAGGACAGGGGTGATCCCAGGAGGACTGGGGTAATAGCAGGAGGACAGGGGTGATCCCAGGAGGACTGGGGTGATCCCAGGAGGACAGGAGTGATCCCAGGAGGACAGGGGTGATAATTCTGAGGACACCAAGAGACAACTAGACAATTTCTTTAAGTAAGGCACTATTAACACAGGCGTTTCAAGGAAAACTTATCCTTTATTTACAGTCATCACATATCAGATTTTGTGATATATATGGATTCAATCATATTGCTAACAACAGAAAGAGCTCAATCCAGAAGAAATTCCAACTCTGAGAACCTTGATGAAATAGTCTGTTCAATAAAAGACTTAAGGAAAAAGGATACTCCATTGAGGTACATTCTATGGAATGAAATGTTTCCAAAAAGAAAAAGAACCAATTTAAATTCTAACTGGTAAAAATCTTGAGTATTTTTAATGGATGATTGTGGGTATTAAATCATCATGGTATTTAGAACCCAAGGGGTCCATTTAAAAGATCTGTCACCACTTTATTTGAAAATGTCATGTACAACTTATCAGAATTTATTCCTTTTAATTTTAGATGTTAACTTAAAAATGTGTGTGGGAAGCACACGGCATTCTTTTAGGGGGCGTCTGGGTTAAAAACAGCTGTGTGGCCCACTCAGTGCCCCCTGGGCCCGTCCAAGTACGCCCCTCTCTCGGGGGCACACTGCCCTCGGGGACACGCTGCATTCAGGTACACGCCTCTCTCGGGGACACGCCGGACTCGGGGGACACACTGCCTTGGGTACAGGCTGCCGCTGTCCTCCCTGACCCCCTCCTCCCCGTCCTCCTCCCCTTCCTCCCCCGATTGCTTTGGGGGGGGGGGGCACGCTGAGACACACAGAGCGGGCGGCTCCTGCAATGCCTTCGCCTGGGAATCGAACCCATGGCCCTTAGTCTGTGTGACGCTCCCGGGGGCGCCGTACCTGCCAAGAGCGGCTCCGAGCGATCCCCGTGCTCCGGTCACAC
>NW_006298272.1:2326160-2326602 GCF_000327345.1 Myotis davidii
CGGGGCGTTTGGCGCGAGAAGGGGGTGCAGAGGTTGGCGAGAAGGGTGCAGAGGTCGGTGAGAAGGGGGCGCTGTGTAAACCCACTGGTCCGCTTGGGGAGCGGGGACCCTCCCGGGACAGGGTGTCCCGTTGGCACCAGAAGCGCCGCTCTGCTCGCCTGGGCCCCGCGCGGGGAATGAACAAGAAATACATATCTATCAACAAGTGAATCTAAAAATCAAGTGAATTAAATAATTTGATGAACAGAATAAACTAGTGAATATAATAGAATCAGGGGCATACAAAGGGAGTGGACTGACAATTCTCAGGGGTAAAGGGGTGTCGGGGTGCGACAAGAGACTGGACAAAAATCATACACCTATGGATGAGGACAATGGGGGAGGGGTAAGGGCAGAGGGTTGTGTGGGAACCAGGTGGAACGGGGCAGTGGGGGGAGGGGGG
>NW_006298272.1:2326801-2332010 GCF_000327345.1 Myotis davidii
GGCTGCTCTTTTTCTTTCTTTCTTTTTTGTGTGGTTACTTTCTTTCTGTTTGTTTCTTTCTCTACTGAGGTTGGGCTTGTAGATAAATTTGTGCAACAGACAAGAGCAGAAGGGCCCCTTCTTTAGTTCTCTGAAGTCTCAGAGTAACAATTGTGCGTTTTCATTTTATCTCCCAGTTTGCAAACAGTTTGGTTCTTGGTTATTACTCTATTCAGTTACTCCCTTTCCCCCTCCTCTCGGTTGGGCATGGAGGGGAGGGCAGGGCCGGGGATGGTTCTGTCTTCTCGCCATTGAGGGCCACGGGGTCCATCCTGTTGTCCGTCAGCAGCTACCGTCCAGACCAGTGGTTCTCAAACGGAACGAGGCCCAGGAATCAGGATTTTAAAAAGACTCCCAGGTGATTCTAATGAGTCAGCATTAGATGTCACATCAGACGACAGCTGGCCTGGACTCAGAGCATAGGACAGAGTCAGTTACCTTTTAGAAAAATAAGCCTGTACCTGGTTATTTTATTTTTGTTCAAAGAATGGAATATGCCCTGACTGGTTTGGCTCAGTGGTAGAGCGTTGCTCTGCGGACCAAAGGGTCCCCGGTTCGATTATGGTCAGGGGCGCATGCCGGGCTTGCAGGCTCGGTCCCCAGTGGGGAGTGTGCAGGAGGCAGCCGATCCATGATTCTCTCTCATCATTGATGTTTCTATCTCTCTCCCTCTTCCATCCTCTCTGAAATCAATTTAAAAAAGAATGGAATATGTTCCATGCAATATAATGTACAATATACCATTGAAGTACTATGTATTTAGCAAGTTTCTTGATGGTTCTGTCTTCTCGCCATTGAGGGCCACGGGGTCCATCCTGTTGTCCGTCAGCAGCTACCGTCCAGACCAGTGGTTCTCAAACGGAACGAGGCCCAGGAATCAGGATTTTAAAAAGACTCCCAGGTGATTCTAACGTGCGGCCCAGGCTGGGAACCGCTGGTCCAGACTTTGTGAACTGCTGTTGGCTCCCTGAGGACTTGCGTTTGCCCCGATTGTGGGCGGTTGTTTTGGGGGGAAGGGAATTAGGAGAAGCCGGGCCTCCATTTAAACCAGCCTCTCCGTTTGCCGGGAGAAGGATCACTCTTCCAGAGGACGAGTTCCTGATACTTGATCGTAAAGTGGGCCTCATGGGTTACTTGCCCCCTTCATCATAACGTGGGCTTCTGGAGGAAAGAAACTGCGTTTTAATCCTCTCTGTATCCTTGGCACCTAGTACAGCACCTGGCACTGCAGAAACCATCTAAAAAAGAATGGAATATGTTCCATGCAATATAATGTACAATATACCATTGAAGTACTTTGTATTTAGCAAGTTTCTTATTTTTAAAAAAGCAATTGTAATCACTCCCATTTTTGGGGGGTGGGGGGGTGGGGGGACAGGCAACCAAAGTTTTTGGTGGCCTTGAAAAAAAACTAAAAATAAAAAAGCAATTGTAAAATTTCACAGTGATTCTGAAATTGTGTATTTTACCTCATGCCCTGTTAAGTATAGACCTCCAATTTATTTTGGAGTTCTTAGCACATGGTTTTTTTAAAAATTTAAATTTTGAATTATACTTCATGGCCATTAGACATCCTTTTATAAATGTGGGTCCCTTGATGAAGTTTTGTAGGAATCCTAGAACTCAGTGCCCACTGGCCATGAAATGCGGGTTATGGACATTTAATGAAAATGTAGGCCCGAGGGTTTTCTTGTCCATGCATTATTTTTTGGCAAGGAGTAACTTGTTGGTTAGTAACAGAGAACTGGTATTTTTGGGAGTCTTCAAGATTAAATCAGTAGAGGAAAAATAGCTGTTTTTAAATATAAACCCAAAGGAAAAGGATATGTGAGAATGGACAGTCTGTCGCCTTATTTTTTACCTAATAGTTTTCCTCAGTGACTTTGTCATTGCAAAGTTTCTATTAAAATTTTAGCTTGCGCTCTGGCCCGTGTGGCTCAGTTGTCTGTATATTGTCCCATGCACTGAAAGGTTGCCAGTTCGATTCCTGGTCAGGGCACGTGCCCAGATTGCAGGCTCAATGCCCAGTGGGGGCAGGAGGTAGCTGATCAATGTTTCCCTCTCACATTGATGTTTCTCTCTCTTCCTCTGTCTCTAGAAATCAATAAAAAATCTTTTTAAAAATTTAGCTTGTTTTTCTTGTTTTGCTAAGTGTTTTTTTTTTTACTTGGATTGTTCATCAGCTTTCATTGCGAGGCCAGTGATGATCCTCTTGTTTGTTCTGTATAAAAGAATGTGAACTCTTTCATTTAAGTTTTTTAATGAAAGGAAGTTCACCATTAAATTATATACATTGCAGAAGTATTTTCAAATTAGATTCTTAAAGAATAGCATTTTAATGCTTTTAAGTTATGAGTATAAAAAAATAAATGCTTTGTAATAGTTGTGACAGTGTTTTCTATGCATGGAATTTGCTCTTTGCTTGTTTTTTAAAATATGTTTTTATTGATTATTTTAGAGAAAGGAAATGAGAAGGATAGAGAGATGAAACACAAATGAGAGAGGAACATCTATCTGCTGCCTCCTGCACACCCCCTACTGGGGATGGAGCCTGCAATCGGGCATGAGCCGTGACTAGGAATTAAACCGGTGACCTCTTGGTTCATGGACTGATACTCAACCACTGAGCCACACCAGCCAGGCAGCCTGGGGAATTCTTAAAGCTGAAAACAACTGGGTCCTTGAAGTTCATGATCTGTGCTTGTCAGGTAACCCTTCTTCCAACAGTGCACTTGGTGGTCCCACTGGATTTTAGGTAAACGTTCTGTTCTCCCTAATTTCACTCCTTTATTCTCACATGCATCTTTGAGACAGAAGAACATTTCAACGACTATTGCTAAAATTGCTGTTTCTCATTTATCTTTTTAGGTTCTTCAAGAAACTCATTAATACTGAAACTCAACTGGGTACCTCCTTCGCCATTTATTGCTTGGGGATTTTAAAAGCTTTATGTATCTATCTCTTGATTTGAGATCCACTGACAATTAGAACACACCTTTTTACTATTTGAGGGAGCCCTGATTTAAGTGAGTAATTGTATTACATTCCTGTGATTGCCATAAGCAAGCACCTCAAATTTAGTGGCTTAAACCTGTAGAAATGTATCTTCTCACAGTTCTGGAGGCCAGATGTTGGAGATCGAGGCGTGTGTTGGCCTCACTCCCTCCAGAGGCTCCAGGGAGGAACCTGTCTCTCCTCCAGCTCCTTGTGCTGCTGGCATCCCCTGGCCTGTGGCCACATCCTCCAGGCTCTGCCTCGGGGCCACATGGCTCCTCTTCTGTCTCAACTCTCCTCCGCCTCTTGTGTAAGGACACTTGTCCTGAGGTGTGGGGCCCACCCAGATAATCCAGATGATCTCCCCCACTGCCCTGCTGAAATCGGTTGGAATTTACTTTAAAATGTATTTTATTCTATTGGCTCTATTGCTAAGTCTCTCTTCCCAAATGCTAACTAACAGTAAAATTTCAAATTTGATATAAATAAATTAGTTTTTCTACTGACCTACTTTGAGTGTAAAATAGTGGTAGGGATTCTGTATACATAATTTACTTTGTTTCTCTCGTAAATTTGTCTACTTTTGTGGAGCTGAATACAATGAGAGTTGAGTCTTCTTTAAAAAATATATTTTTATTGCTTTCAGAGAGGATGGGAGAGGGAGAGAGAGAGATGGAAACATCAATGATGAGAGAGAATCATTGATCGGCTGCCTCCTGCACACTCCACACTGGGATGGAGTCTGCAACCGGGCCTGTGCCCTGACCGGGAATTGAACTGTGACCTCCTGGTTCATAGTTCGATGCTCAACCACTGAGCCACGATGGCTGGGTGAGTTGACTCTTCTTAAATGGAATTAGAAGTTAATTTTCCCTTTAATATTTCCTTATTATTACTATGGTTTCTTTCTTTTTTTATAGCAAGGGTGGAGATTTATTGACGAACAAGGACCAACTCCCTCGTGGGGAAGGGGAACGAGTCCCATTGCTATGGTTTCTTAAACAGAGGTTGATATTAATAGACACTCAAAGCTAAGTGACAACTGCTCACTAAGGAACCTGAGGGCCCATTCTCCGTCATGCCTTCCTTCAGCGCTGGAGGGGCACCTCGCTCCAGGGCCTGCGCTGGACACTGCAGGGTGCAGGGGCGACCAACGTGGAAGGCCCTGCCCTTCCGGAGCTCAGTCTAGGGGGCCAGGACATGGCAGGGAAAGGGCTGTGTGTGTGCTCTGTGAGCTCGAGGTGGAGGTGGGGCCTGGGCAGCTTCCAGAAGCCCGTGCTGTGAGCCTGGAGCCTGAGAAGGAGCCAGTGGGTAAGGTCTGTGGTCGCCCTGGGCGCCGAGTCAGGGAGGGTGGGTGCGCGGAGCGAGGAGCGTGCCGGGCTGTGTGAGGCCGCGGGCGGCGCTGTGATGGGACAGGGAGGCAGCCAGCTTCTGAGTGGGCCTGTGCTGTGCATGGCAGCACCCCTCTTCCCTCTTCACCGCGGCGAGAACCGAGGCACCAGTAGTTCACATGTTCACGGGCCAAGGCAGTCTAGTGGTGCTAGTGGTGAGGGGCTGTTGGCTGTACTTACACTTGGAGGAAGGTGGGCAGTCAGAATAGGAGGCAGCACTGAAACGGGAGCGTGCCTGTCGCTCTGTGACACAGACCAAGGCCCTGCTTGGGTCATGGGAGCGGCTGCAGCGTGTTGGGAGCTGCGTGGACCCTCCCAGCAGGCGGACGCGCAGGGTGTGTCCGGGGGAGGCTCTTGCTGGCACCGGTGAACACAGTCGGCCCGGCCAAGCTTTCCACTCGTGGTTTCAGCTGCCACCGGAGGCCTTGAGGCTGCTGTCTGTGTACTTCCTTCCACTTGACACCCGGCCTGTCCTGGCCTCACCCCATCTCAGTGTCAGGGTCACTTTCCGTAACTACCATGTGCTCTAGGAGCGCTCAGTATTTAATGCCTGTTCTCCTTCCACAGGACGGGAAGCCCTTGGAGGTGGCAGTGAGGGGAGAAGGACTTGATGTTGTTCTTTGTAGCCAAAGGGCCGCAGGGTCTGCAGGGACTGTGGCCTGGGCTAGTGGGGGTGGGGCTGCCCCCAGGGTGGGTCTCACTGTCCTGGGCTAGTGGAAGGGGGGCTGCCCCCGGGTGGGTCTAACTGGCCTGGGCTGGCGAGGTGGGGGGGGCTGCTCCCAGGG
>NW_006298272.1:2332069-2338928 GCF_000327345.1 Myotis davidii
GATTGCCATCAACTGCCCTCCCCTGCCAGCCTGATCACCCACTACTGCCCTCCCCTGCTGGCCATCTTGTGACCACATGGGGGCAGCCATCTTGTGTGAGGGTGTGACAGTCAATTTGTGCAGGTGCAGTGAGTCTGGGCACATTCTTTACTGGGTCAGGAGGGAGAGAGGACTCCGCCCTCGGAACCAGGTCAGAGGCCTGGTGGAGGGAGGGCTCTGGGAGCCTGAGGACAGGGAGCCCTTGTTTGCTTGCCAGGAGACACTGCCCTGGCTGTGGTTCTGAACCTGTGCCGTGCTCTCGGCTGGTTCCTCCGTGTCCCCGTGGGAACCAGCAGTGAACACCCACACAGAGTTTTTGCGGAGGATAGTTTGTAACGTTTGAAGGAGTTTGGGATCCCCCGTGAGAAACCTGTGTGGCCCCTATTCCCTGCCCCACTGCCTGTCGGCTTGAGCAGGTCAGCTCAGCTCCGCCCGGCGCTCCTCCTGAGCTGAAGGACCACGTCTCGTGGTCCGGAGACTCGCTGAGAGGGTGTGGGGAGCCTGCCAGCTCCCTGGCGGCCCACATGGATGCCCAGGACAACGCCATGCAGGGGGCAGTGCCAGGACAGGTGGCGCGCGGTCAGACCTCCGAGCGGGAGGTCCCCTGGGTGCTGCTTGGTGGCTGCTTTTGTACACGGGTATTGGGCCAGTGGCGGCATTTGCATTTGTTGCAGAGGATTGTCACGTTCCTCATCAGTGGACTTTCAGACAGGGCAGGGAAGGAACGCAGGTTGGGTATGCATTACGGCGGGAGGCTGGTACTAGTTAACTGGTGACATATTTCATTGGCATGAAGCACATTGAAAAATGCATTTCAAATGATTATACTTAAACATGGAGTATACATTATATATGCAGTCTTATTCCAACTGAAATTCTTTGTGGCTGCATGCCTACCTAATCAGAGACCTTTTTTTAGGAAGGTAGACTGGAGAGTTATTTTTCTTACTTACGAATCACTTACCCCAGTTTTGAATTTAAAAATTCACTTTATTGGGTAATAGTGCAGTCGCATTGTCTGGGATGGTTTCGATGTTCCAGGCCTGTTCCAGACGGAGGTCTTGTCTGCCTCACCACGCCTAGGAGGTGGTCCTGGCAGTGCGTGCGTTTCCAGGCGGGAGCCGGGTGGAGGGTGGGCCCTTGCTCAAGCTCCTCATGAGAGATGGACAAAGTTTCAAGGGGGAGCCGCTGGCAGACAAGGCTCCAGGCCCACCCGTGGGCTGGCACAAGCACTGACCACATGGAGGCCAGGCCCTGCGATCTGACCTTCCTGTGTGGCAGCCTCTGAAGGCCTGGCTTCCCTTCTGGAAATGAAAAGTGACTCCACAGGCGAAAGCACCAAACCGCTGCGGGCCAGTGGGTGGTGCTCGCCCTTGCTCTGCACTCTGAGTTGTTCCACGATCGGTTTTGAATAAGCAGTTTGTGTTAAAAGTGGTGGTCTCCCCACAGCCAGGCACAGCAGCTCCCCACCAGCCCCCAACAGACACTTCCCCTGACCCTAGTGCAGGCAGTGCTGCCCAGGACGCCCCAGCAGGCCTGACTGGTGCCGACCTCCTGCACTAGGCAGCTCCCAGCTGCCCCTGCCAGCCAGGGTACGAGGGGCAGGCGCCCAGATGGCCACACCACAGCCCTGGCCTCATGCTCCTTCCTCCTCACTCTGCCCACCCCGAGTCAGGTGCCTGTGGGAAAGGAAATAGGAAAGTTCCGTAGAGTGTTGGGAGCTGTGCCCTGTGACTGGTGCAGGGCAGGGAGGAAGCCCTTTTCTCCACCCTCGGGTTTGCCCCTGGGGCCTGCACACCACGCGGACGGGAGCCAGGTGAGCACAGGGCGGTCCTGCGTGTTTCACTGCTGTGAACGTTTTCATGTGCCCTGGGCCTCACAGGAAAGAGGTGGAAACCCAAAGGCCTGACATGCAGAGGGGTCAAAGCCTCATTTTCTGAACATTCACCTCCTCTCATCTGAAAATCGCCGTCCCGGACACTGTCCTGAGTGCACCGCTCTTAACGCACACGGCGCTTCCGCAGCACGTGCAAGTCTCCTTCCACGCACTGCACACCCTCCTCCGCCGGGGAGGCGCTGGGAAGGACGGTGCCTCGTGAGCCGTGTCCGCACACGTCCAGTCGGCACATGTTGCTGTATTTTGCTCACAAGAAATCATGTGTTTCTTTCACCATTAACCTGTCCCACTGCTGACTACTTTAAACACGTGCCATCTCTGCCCTCTGAGACTTCAGGAGAAATCTGATTCTTGTTCATCGTGATTGGAAATAGTCATGACATCGTGTGTTTGTCAGTTGTTGGCATGGTCCCATTTGGTATGTTACATAAGTACATGCTTTAACATATCAAAGTAATGCTTCTTTTTGTTTTATCTTGTAGATATTGCTATATGGAGATTTGCCAAAAAACAAAGAAAATATAATATATTTAGCAAATCATCAATGCACAGGTTTGTACTTCATTTGCATGAATCTTAGGTTTTTCTACAGAAAATATATGGACATTCAGAGTAGTGTTCTTATATACTTAAATGAAAATTTTTTGTTATTGTTAAAACATGACTTTTTAATGCAGATGTATATGTGACCTTGTATTTGTGGTTTTACTATGAATTTCCCTCATCTTGCCTCTCCGTCTGATGAGTGTACATAAGCTGTTTTCTCTTTCCCCCACTTCTTTGAACAGTACCCTAATGTCTGTGCGTCTTTCTTCTGGAGGTGATGTGTCTGGAAGGGGGCTGGTGGGTGGTGGGGTGTGTGCGTTTTATGTTTTGATGGTTGAGCTGCAGAAAGGGGTTCAGTATGTGAGGCCACATGTCCCCAGCACGACGTTCGTGTCTAACGGGCGTGGTTCCTTCTGACTCTCCAGTGTAGGTTTAACCACAGCTGGTTACTCCGACAGAGGCCTCTGCAGACTGGTCTTTAGTGAAGCATAGCCTAGACCAGGGGCCTCAGACTTTTTAAACAGGGCCGTTCACTGTCCCTCAGACCGCTGGGGGCCGGACTATAGTTTAAAAACAAACTATGAACAAATTCCTGTGCACACTGCATACATCTTATTTTGAACTAAAAAAACAAAACGGGAACAAATACAATATTTGTATTTGCATGTGGCCCGCGGGCCGTAGTTTGAGGACCCCTGGTGTAGACTTTCAATTAGACACTTTAAACTTTTATTCTGCAGTAGTTATGGAGTTACACGAATGATAAAAAATAGTGGCAAGAATTGCATGACCTCCTCCCCCAGTGATGACATCTTATCAGCTGGGTACAGCACCCAAAGCAACACATGTACCTTGACTACAGTCCTCAGTTCTCCAAATAGCTCCGCTCAGAAGCACCCGCTTCCAGTTTCCTTCAGACCTGTGCCTGCCTTCGAGGCGCACTTCCTATATTTCATCTTTACTCTGCAAAACCTAGTGCTCGGGAGTTAAAGCAAAAAGCAAGCTGACCGTTGATAAGGCCTGAACCTCAAGGCCTGTGTGCCAGCTGCCCGCACCTTCCCCCTGCCCACTGCGCCTCTTCACGACTTAGTGCTTTTATTCCTCCCTCTGCCATAGATACGGCAAAGAGCGGGAAAGAAGTTGAACTGTATTGTCCTCAATTTAGCTTATTAATGGTTACACTCAGTTTTATAGGACAAGCGTTGACACTACCAAGGGTTGACAGGAGATTTTGTATTTTTTTAAAATATATATTTTTATTGATTTCAGAGAGGAAGGGAGAGGGAGAGATAGAAACATCAATGATGAGGGTCATGGATCGGCTGCCTCCTGCACGCCCCACAGTAGGGATGAGCATGTGCCCTGACTAGGAATCGAACCGTGACCTCCAGGTTCATAGGTTGACGCTCATCCACGGAGCCACGCCCGCCTGGCAACAGGAGTTTTAATGTCTCTGTGTATTCAGTGAGCGCCGTCAGCGTGACTGGCTCAGATTATTTGATGTCATTACATTTGACTTAAGCACCCCTCCCTGCGTCAGGGTCTGCTGCTCACTCTGGCCTAGAAAGGAACCTTGCTTTTTGTCCTGTGTTTGACTCTTTCTCCAGACAGAACTGGGCGCTTCCCTCCCGGGCCTGTTGCGGTGCCTGTGTCTACCAGAGCTCCGTGAACTGAATAGGACGGGTTGTGGGGCCAGGGCAGCCGTGACAGCCCAGAGTTCCTCCGGTGGAGCTAGTGGCCCGTGTCACTTATGGAGCTGCTTCTCTGTGCAACAGGGTTTTCTCTCAAAGTGCCTCGTTCAAGTTGCCTGCCCCTTCCCTTGTTCCATGTGGGGAGGGGACACTGTGTAAGGGATCCTGGCCGTGGTGCCGGCGTGGAGTGGTCGCTGAGCACCGGACAGTGGTGGTGGTGATGACGATGGTCACATGATAGCCTCTGCCGTGTCTGTGTGCTGACTACGTGCCCTGCAGATACTTCACTTTAGAGCGGGGGCTTCTGGGAGGCATTTGGAAGAAAGCAGATTTTTAAACTACTTCTTTGTTTGAAACTGGAAGGTGTGGTGGGCAGTCTGAGTGCAGTCACCTCGCAGCACATCCGCCCCACCCCTCACCTTCCTCCAGGCTGCCTTTTGGGGCCAGGCCTGCACCACTCGCCATCAGAGTTGAGAAGGATCTTTTTTAAATGCCTTTTTAAAAAACCGTAACCTAGGGACAAAACTAAGTAGTGATTTTAAATTACAAGCCTTAGTCAGAATACAAGGTGGGGCAAAATAGGCTTGCAGTTGTGAGTACACCAGACCCGGTTGGTTGTTGTATTATTACTTACTAGAGGCCCAATGCACGAAATTTGTGCAAGTGAATTCATTCAAGTCGGGCCTTCCTTCCCCCGGCTGCTGGCACCAGCTTCCTTCTGGCACCTGGGACCTGTCCCTCACAGCTCTGGCTTTGTCCGGAAGGACATACGGTCTAGTTAGCATATTACGCTTTTATTATTATAGATTGTGTTCTTTTCCATGTTAACAACTGTAAACCTACTTTTGCCTCACCCTGTGTGATAGAAGATTTAAAAACCTTTTCCCAGAAAAAAAAAAAGGGCACATAAACATTTGTATATGGTCTTAGGTTCCCGAGGACCCTCCTGCTTTTCTGTGGACTGGGCCATTGGCCGGTGGGTCTAAAAAGGTGTCTTTTTAAAACCCTCTTGAGATATTCAGAGTCACAGCTGAGTATCTAAAACTGAAGTAGCAGAAAGGTAAGTCCCGGACTGCTGTTTGGCCTAGACTCTCTGCTCACCTGCAGGGCCAGTGGGTCCACCGGTCTTCCTGGCAGGCCTTTCAGAGGGTTAAGTGTCCGCGAGCTCACTCCTCCCTTGTGTCTCTGCCACCTTATTCCTCTCCGGGTCAGCAGGGCAGAGTGGCTGCAAGCCTTCCTCTCTGCCTTCTTTCACTGTCTGTGACTGACGGACCTTGTTGATCTCATGATATGCTCCCCTTTCTTGGTTTAGGTGACATTTTTCTTGACAGCATGTATGGTGAGTAGATGGTCATAAGAAGGCGTGGGCTTTGGAGTCAGAGAGACCCTGGCCCCTGTGCCATTCTGCAGTCGGGTGTGTGACGGTGGGCAGCTCCCTGCCTCTCTGACCTGTATTGGTCAGGTCCAGGCAATATCGATGTGGCTGGCTCCTAATCTCACAGTGTGCCTGCTCGTGGGGGTACTTCCCAGCAGGAGCGATGATGATGATGGTGGTGGTGGTGGTGATGATGCTAAAGATGATGATGGTGATTGTGATGATGGTGATGCTGTTGCTGCTGATGGTGATAGCGATGATGATGGTGGTGGTGGTGATGATGATGGTGGTGATGGTGGTGATGGTGATGATGGTGGTGATGATGGTGGTGGTGATGATGGTGATGATGATGGTGGGGATGATGATGGTGATGATGGTGATGATGATGGTGGTGGTGATGATGGTGATGATGATGGTGGGGATGATGATGGTGATGATGGTGATGATGATGGTGGTGGTGATGATGGTGATGATGATGGTGGGGATGATGATGGTGATGATGGTGATGATGATGGTGGTGGTGATGATGGTGATGATGATGGTGGGGATGATGATGGTGATGATGGTGATGATGATGGTGGTGGTGATGATGGTGATGATGATGGTGGGGATGATGATGGTGATGATGGTGATGATGATGGTGGTGGTGATGATGGTGATGATGATGGTGATGGTGATGATGGTGGTGATGGTGGTGGTGGTGGTGGTGGTGATTGACCATGAGCGCAGTGCTGGGTCCAAGCCAGGCAAGTACACCCTGGGTAGCCACGTTGGACTCTGCAGCATCCGTGTGAATTAGGAACTGTCGTTACTTCAGAATGTACATGAGGAAACCTTGCTTTTTAAACAGACATATATATGTTTTTGTTGATTTTTAGAAAGGAAGGGAGAGAGAAACACTGGTGCCCAGACCAGGAATCAGCCCAGCCTCCTTTTGGTGTGCAGGACAACACCGACCGTCTGAGCCACAGTGGCTGTGCCAGGAACCCTTGCTTTTCCTGCGGCCTCTCCTCGCTGGCCTCAGGTTCAGGGAAACAGTGGTGCAGCTGAGACTGGGTCACATGGAAGAATTCTCGTGTGGCCACATTTCTGATGTTTTGATTACATGATGTCAGAGCTCAAGTGCACATGACTGACTGTAAAGGGAGTGTGTTACCTTCTCAGCTGTCATAACTCAGCTTTGTCTAGTGCAGCCGTGTGCAAACTACGGCCCGTGGGCCGGAGCCAGCCTGTTTGAAATGAATAAAACTAAAAAAAAAAAAGACCGTACCCTTTTATGTAATGATGTTTACTTTGAATTTATATTAGTTC
>NW_006298272.1:2340163-2340924 GCF_000327345.1 Myotis davidii
AGGAGTCAGGAGGTTGGAGCTATGGATCTCTTCTGATGAGTGCTCTAAGCCTGCAGGGTAGGGTGCTCCTAGTGACAGGTGACTCCAATGGGTCCCCTGGTAGGTGGGGAGTAGAACTGGTCTCTGTTCTGTCTATGATTCGCCTTGGGCTTATCCTCAAAATCCCTTCAAGAGAGTCTATATCACAGTCTGAGGCAGCAACCTCCTTCACAGGGCATGAGCATGGGTGGGGAGACAGGGCATCCGGAGAGTAGAGCTTACGCAATCTCCCTACTCAGGTGCAGATTGGAGGAGAGTGTCCACCCCAAGAATGATGATGTCTGTGGGTGGTGCAGGAGAGGCTCCCTCCTCCGTGCTCAGGATTTCTGTGAAAGATCGGTTAGCAGTTTCGTTCTTCCTGCAAGTTTTTGTTGGCATAAACTCACTCCTGCCTCCTACTTTTGCTTTCGCACCCTTGGTGAGAGCTGTCAGCAACCTGGGCGTGTGTGCTGGGTTTTGTGCAGCTGTCGGCACAGTTGTATGCGCTGAGGTCCTTGGTTTGGATGCGCCTGTAACCCGGTGTTGGCCTGCAGCTCCCTGGCACAGTGTCCCGGCCTTTGTTGATCGCATTAGCATATACGGAATTCTCAGGGGCACTGGGCAGTTTCACTGAACGTGTTTTTGCTTGTCATTTTGTCAAATTTCTAGACTTAGAATTAGAGAAGCTTACTTTATCTCTGCTTTTGGGTTGCTTTGGTGGTTTGTAACCTTTGCATTTTGTT
>NW_006298272.1:2340942-2342678 GCF_000327345.1 Myotis davidii
CAGCCATGGGCAAACTATGGCCCGCGGGCCGGATCCTGCCCGTTTGAAATGAATAAAACTAAAAAAAAAAAAAAAGACCGTACCCTTTTATGTAGTGATGTTTACTTTGAATTTATATTAGTTCACACAAACACTCCATCCATGCTTTTGTTCCAGCCCTCTGGTCCAGTTTAAGAACCCATTGTGGCCCTCGAGTCAAAAAGTTTGCCCACACCTGGTCTAGTACCTCCTTCCTGAAACCTCATTGAGAATAAACAAAAAAGGTGAAAAGGTATTTGAGGAACAAGAATTGATGGCACAGCCCTGGTCGGTGTGGCTCAGTTAATTGGAGCGTCCCATGCACCGAAATCTGCGCTTCGCTCTCCCTTCCTCTCTCTCTAAAAATCAATGAAAACACATCCTCTGATGAGGATTAAAAAACAAAAAATGGATGGCATGAAGCTTGTGTCTTGTGGTACTTACATTAGTGCTTGAATTTTTCCACTAACTTTTTCACATATGAAGCACATAACCCAGAAGAGCTCTCTACAAACACGACGTGTGTTTAAAATCGCACACCGTCTCTCCAGTGCTTGGAAGGTGCGTCCTGGACCATAATGTAGACACGCAGGTTTCAGTATAAAAACGCACGGTAGCCACTCCCCCGACTTTGGAAGGAGTTGTTGTAAGAAAAGATGCCAAGCCTTGTTTTCGGCCTGGACCCTGCGAGGTTCCAGGTTGCACGTCAGCCTGCAAACCCTCACTCAGCTCTCAGGACTCGCTCAGCGGGTGCACATCAGGCAGTCAGAACAAGCGGAGTGTTTATCGGGGACGGTTTCCTTGGTGTGAGTGCGGGGGAGGGACAGGAGTTAAGTAATGTAGAGAGGTAACACATGGTAGTTCTGTAGCGTAGGTGTCCCACCGACACAGAGCCCGGTCACACTTAAGGGAACTATAATCAGACTTACACATATAATTGTGATTCTTCACTCACTGTGGAAGAGTTACTTGCAAATGTTAAAGGAAGATGTAAAGAGATTTATAGCCCTAGCCAGGCTCAGTAGATAGAGCGTAGGCCTGCGGACTGAAGGGTCCCTGGTTGGATTCCGGTCAAGGGCACATGCCCAGGTTTTGGGCTAGATCCCCAGTCGGGGGAGTGCAGGAGGCAGCCAATCTATGATTCTCTCTCAACATTGATGTTTCTATCTCTCCCTCTCCCTTCCTCTCTGAAATCAATAAAAATATATTTTTTTAAAAAAGAGAGATTTATAATAATTGATAGAATATTTTTCCAAAAAGACAACTTTAGTGTTCCAGCCAGCAAAGTGCTACCTGGGCTGCTCTGTCGGGAAGGGCGGTGCCTGCGGCCTGCACGGTGGAGAGTCCCCGTAACGATGGGGATGGCCCTTTGGCTAGAACTTTCTTGTAACTCCCTGACTGACTGGCTTTTCTCTCCTACAGCCTTTTGCTTTGTGTGTTTTAAAACGTCCCCCTCTAATTCGCTTCTTTGTGCACTCTCCCAGGACCCGATTCCTTTCGCAGAGCTCGCCCGTTCTTTTCAAGTTCATTCGTACACACGAGAAGTCTGCCTCGCGTGCGGTCATCGTTTTCAGTCTCAGGAGACAGGGCAGTTTCCTGAGTTCCACTACTTTCAAGTCCAGACCTGGGGGTCTTGACCTTCACACTTGGCCTCTTTCTGTCATTTTCTTTCCGCAGTCCTTTTCCCACCACTGCCCACTGCTCCTCCCTCCTCCCCT
>NW_006298272.1:2342734-2366499 GCF_000327345.1 Myotis davidii
CTCCGTGCTCGGATTTCTGTGAAAGATCGGTTAGCAGTTTCGTTCTTCCTGCAAGTTTTTGTTGGCATAAACTCACTCCTGCCTCCTACTTTTGCTTTCGCACCCTTGGTGAGAGCTGTCAGCAACCTGGGCGTGTGTGCTGGGTTTTGTGCAGCTGTCGGCACAGTTGTATGCGCTGAGGTCCTTGGTTTGGATGCGCCTGTAACCCGGTGTTGGCCTGCAGCTCCCTGGCACAGTGTCCCGGCCTTTGTTGATCGCATTAGCATATACGGAATTCTCAGGGGCACTGGGCAGTTTCACTGAACGTGTTTTTGCTTGTCATTTTGTCAAATTTCTAGACTTAGAATTAGAGAAGCTTACTTTATCTCTGCTTTTGGGTTGCTTTGGTGGTTTGTAACCTTTGCATTTTGTTCATGAAATAAAAGCCTTTCAAGAAATACAAAACAAAAACTCTTAACGCTAGTGGTTTGGCTCAGTGGATAGAGCATTGGCCCACAGACTGAAGGGCCCCGAGTTCGATCCCAGTCAAGTGCATGTACCTCAGTGGGCTTGATCTCCAGCCCAGTCAGGGCATGTGCGGGAGGCAACCAGTCGTTGTGTCTCTCTCTGTCTCTTCTTCTCCCTTCCATTCTAAAAATCAATGGAAAAATATCCTTGGGTGAGGGTTAACAAAAATACAAAGAACAAAAAACCCTAAACAACAAAAATTAGAAAATACATGCTGTAGCCGGTTTGCAGTGGATAGAGCGTCGGCCTGCGGACTGAAGGGTCCCAGGTTCGATTCAGGCCAAGGGCATGTACCTTGGTTGCGGGCACATCCCCAGTAGGAGGTGTGCAGGAGGCAGCTGATAGATGTTTCTCTCTCATCGATGTTTCTAACTATCTCTCTCCCTTACTCTGTAAAAAAATTAATAAAATATACTTTTTTAAAAAAATTAGAAAGTACAGAATTTGTATATTTTTTAATGTCTCCTGTTGGTTTAAAGTAATATTAGAATTTGAATCTTAACATTTTCCAAGCAAATTCCTTAGAGAATGTGGTGAGGGGAGCTCCGGCTATGGGAGGGGTGCCTGCGCCTGTGGCTGGCGCACTGATGGCCTGTCTCCACAGTGGACTGGATCGTGGCGGACATCCTGGCCATCCGGCAGGGCGCCCTGGGGCACGTGCGCTACGTGCTGAAAGATGGCCTGAAGTGGCTTCCCTTGTACGGCTGTTACTTCTCTCAGGTAACGCTTCTCCCATGCTTTTTAAAAAATGTATATCTAGCTTATAAAAATTTTAGACTTAAAAATTAAATATACACAGTATAAATGTAGAGGTTGGGGATTGTTTTTTTGAGTTTAATAGCTTTTACTAAATTGAAGTAATTTTATTTTAGATTTTTAATGGTGTGTATTTGTATACATGTCTGACTATCTAGATAGTCTTATTAAATAGCAAAAATGCAAATGTATAGAAATCAGACAAATAGGGAAACTTAACAGCATAGAATTTGATAGACAGTTACCTTAAGAAAACAATAATAAAAGTGATTATGGCCCAGCCTGTGTGGGTCAGTGGTTGAGTGGTAACCTTGAACCAGGGGTTCATGGTTTGATTCCTGGTCAGGGGCATGGGCCTGCATTGCAGGCTCACTTCTAGGCCCTGGTTGGGGTGCTTGCAGGAGGCAACCAATTGATGTGTCTCTCTCACATTGATGCTTCTCTCTTTCTCTCTTCCCTCCCTTCTACTCTCTCTTAAAAAAAAAAAAAAAAAAAAAAAAAAAAAAAAAGAATTATAAATGATAGTCTTCTTTGAAAATGGTGCTTTAGCTCCATGAGCAGCAGTCCCAGGAGGGTAAGTTTCTGTGGAGCAAAGAATATTCATGAACAGATTCTGTACTGTTTTGGAATTCTAAAGGAATCAGAAGTCAAGGTCAAAGTAAAAAGACAACTTATACCCACTGTTCCCATCTCAGTTTTCCTTCATTTCCATTTTACTAGGATCCTTCTCTTCTCTTCCTTGACCTTCTCAACTCAAGACAGGCTGTATTCTCAAAAAATCAAAGTCACAGTTTTGTGAAATAGTTGAAGACCAGCCTTAAGCATTCAGAGCCCTGGAAGATGCTTAGCTGAGGGCGTGGTAGGATTCTACCATTTAGCAGTGACCTGGGAATGTTGGCAGAGTGACTGGGGGCCTTGGGTCTTTTTCTGAGAACACGAAGATCCCACGATAACTTGAGAAGTCCTTTAGCCCATCCACTTTACTATTCGGATAACCTGGGCATGGTGGGTTTGTTCTCGAGGTGCCGAAGCTGACGGGCCTTCAGCCAGGGTTGCTCTGTAGCCTGCGTGAGCCTGACGAGCTGCAGAACGACCTGCCCTGCTTTGTTCCCTGGAAAGGCCTGGGTGGTGCGGGTGTGTTCTCTGTGCGGGCGTGGCGGTACCCTGCTGTGCGAGGGTCTGCCCCAGCACCACCTGTCGGGAGCTTCCCCGCCCAGCCCTGTTCTGGAGGCACCAGGCCCGCTCCTGCTGTCTGGCCCACCCAGGCCTCCCTAGCAGCTGTCTTCCCAGGCGGGTGTTCCTCCCTCCTTGCCCTCCCTCAGGCTGTTCCTCAGTGCCCGGGCCCAGGATAGATGTCACCAGGACGCCCCCTCCTGCTGCCGCTTCCACTCTCTCCTGTCCTGCCTTTCCTTTGGGCTCTTTCTGAAAACACCATGTTCTCTATACCCTCCTTGTGGCGCATGTCACTTCCCCTGCTCAGTAAGCTTCTTGCTTCAGTGTCTTGGGATGTTTTGAATTAAAATAGACTTCAGTAAGCAGGTGAAGTGACAGGGAAGAGACGCTGCGTGGAGAACAGATGCACGTCCCTGGAGGCTCGGTGTGTGGTGTGTGCAGCCCGTGGCTTTGACCTCCGACAGAGCGGGCTCCCGGCAGCCCTGTCTGTCCGGGCGAATAGGCAGTGGCCCTTGGAGTGTCCTCGCTGCGCTCCGATGGCCAGTGCGCACGTGGAAGGAGCCGCCACCGGGTGGAAGACCCCTGCTTGCCTCTCTCGTCATTCCTGTCGCTCAGACTGGATGCGCACAGCTCGGTGCAGCCAGTCCACTTACTCCAGACGAGTTCGACTTAGCACAGAGGGAAGCAGAACTAAAGTAGAGACAGATGCCGCCCTGATGCGGAGTCTCATTAAGGTTCCTGTGTGGTTCTGCGTGGACCAGGCTCCTGCAGCTGGGCGGGCACACACAGCAGGCCTGTTTGCTCCCAGGCCCTGAGGGGGACGGGCTGGGGGCAGTGCTGGCAGGCCTCTCCCTCCAGCCTCTCCTCCCTGCCGATGACTCCTCCCGCTGTGGCCTCTCTGCACTCCTTGGAAGGCACTGTCCTGCCCTGTTGGATTAGGGCCACCTGGGGACTCAGAACCTGCATCTCCCTGGAGGCCCATCCCAAACACCGTCACCTCGCAGGGCAGGACTTCCACACAGGAGGGGGGACACGGTTTCGTCAGCGGCAGTGCTGTGGACATATCTTAGTCGGGCTAGTTTCTGACACCCGAAAGACCATAAATGTGGACATTTTAAGGACACTTGGTAGTGATTTCACAATTAGTGGAAAAATTGAGAACTAAGATGCATCTGAGATCGAGTTTTTTATCTTAAAAATGCATTTTTAAAAAATAAAGCATTTTTATTTTAACTGCCAACAAAACTAAGCAATAATGTACTTTGCAATATGCAGCTTTATTTGAATTATGTTGCATCATAGGAGAATTTCAACTAATGTCCTTTAGATGGGAATGTTTGAGCGTATTCAGGAGTTTCCTGCCGGCCTGTCTGGTGCCGGCCGCTGGTGCTGTGACAGTAACGCTCTCTGGCCTGTTGGCAGCACGGGGGCATCTACGTCAAGAGGAGCGCGAGGTTCAGGGAGAAGGAGATGCGCCAGAAGCTGCTGAGCTATGTGAGCGCCGGGACCCCGGTAAGTGACGGCCGCCCTCCGCTCGGTGTGCGCTTTAGGACTTGGTGAGATGGAAGGATTGTCTGCCAGGCTGTTGTCCGTGTGTAAGGAGTAATTCGGGGCTTTGTTAAGGCCACAGAAGCCCTCCCCATAGAGCAAGCACATGCGGACATGAGACGGTGGCTGCGGACGGACGGCGGGCCTTTGCTGGGGCTCGGTTTGACCCGAGAGAGCAGGCAGGGAGGACGCGGTGTCTAGTCTATAAATAGCAGGCGGCTGCCTGTCACTTAGGCCTCCACCCGCTCTGCCTGGTCTCCATGTCAGCGCGTCCAGGCGGCTGCTTTCTGGCTGTGAGGGCCGTGTGACTTCTTGTGTAGATTCAGTTATTTGAAAAGTCAAAATTAGTGTCAGTATCTGCAAACAAAGAACCATTCAGTGTAAGTATTACTTTATAAAACTTGCCCCCCCCCCCAAAGAATATTGGTATTCGCTTAGAAAGACGCTGACAGCCGCCCAGCGCCCTCACCCTGCTCCCCCAGAACCCAGGAATCAGTGCCTGCGCTTCCTCCAGTGCCCAGGGGCCCTGTGGCTCAGAACCTCTTCTCCAGGGTCAGGCTCCTTCCTGTCCTCCTCTGTGCCCTCCCTGCAGCGCGTGGTGAGGAGGAGTTCTTCCTCCACAGCAGCTGGTATGCACCCGCGGCAGGTGCTTGTTCACAGCCAAGCGCTCCTTGTTTCGCACGGAGGCCGTGTGACTCCGCCCCGGACGGCTCACCTGCAGATGTTGGGCGTGGGGCTGGTGTTCTCGGGTGGGAGAGAGATTCTTTGAGCATTCGGCATCCTAAATGAAAGCCTCTTATTTTTTTGTTAATAAATTTAAAAGCTTGGGATAATTTTGGATTTACCAAACCCAAGTGAAAAAAGGTGCCTCTGGAAAGGAAGAAAATATTGCAAACCACGTATCCTGTAAGGTGTTAATTTTGAAAATACATGGGACTCAAGCAGCTCAGTAGCAAGAAAACACATCACCCGGAAATGGGCAAAGGGCTTGACTGCACACTCTCCAAAGAAGCCCTGGGGCAGGGGGGCAACATGACAAGGTGCTCCACGCCCCTGATCACCCATCAGGGCCACAGGCAGGTGTCACCTCACACCTGGTAGAGTGGCTGCTATCAGGACGTCAGGAGGTGTGGAGAGAAGGGAGCCCTTAGATACTGTTGGTGGGAACCTAAATTGGTGGTGTCCTTATGGCAAACAGAACAGAGGGCCCGGGAGGGATTAAAATAGAGCTGCCATCTGATCTGGCAATTTTACTTCTGGGTGTAGATCGAAAAAATATGTATATGACCACTGTCTCGAAGCGATACCTGCATCCGTGTTCATTGCAGTAACATTCACAGCAACCAAGATAAGGATGCAACCTAGGAGTCCATCAGTCGGGGAGTGGCTAAAGAAAATACGTATCGAGAGAGAAGGAAACCTGTCATTCACGACAGCACAGCAGGGGCAAGGTTTTTATCTATGGAAGAGCTGTTGGTGAGGGTGCCTGATGTGCATCCAGCTGCAGGTGTAGCAGGTAGGACCGGGTGGGTGTGCTTTATGCACACACCCAGGTTGCAGGTGGGATTGGGTGCATCTTGCTGTATGCACACACCCAGGTGGTGCAGGTGGGACTGGGTGGGTGTGCTCTATGCACAGCCCCAGGTGGTACAGGTAGGACTGGGTGGGTGTGCTGTATGCACACGCCCAGGTGGTGCAGGTGGGACTGGGTGGGTGTGCTGTATGCACATGCCCAGGTGGTGCAGATGGAACTGGGTGGGTGTGCTGTATGCACATGCCCAGGTGGTGCAGATGGAACTGGGGGGGTGTGCTGTATGCACATGCCCAGGTGGTGCAGATGGAACTGGGGGGGTGTGCTGTATGCACATGCCCAGGTGGTGCAGATGGAACTGGGGGGGTGTGCTGTATGCACATGCCCAGGTGGTGCAGATGGAACTGGGGGGGTGTGCTGTATGCACATGCCCAGGTGGTGCAGATGGAACTGGGGGGGTGTGCTGTATGCACATGCCCAGGTGGTGCAGGTGGGACTGGGTGGGTGTGCTCTATGCACACGCCCAGGAGACTGAGTAGTCAGGTGTGTCCATCACCTCCGAGTCACCCGTGGGGCTGTGCCGTTCTGTCCCGGGGCTGTCGGTCGCTGCTGTGCTCCCTGTCACTGTAGGGGAGATGAAGGGAGTCACACAGGCTGGGCTGTTTGGCTGGGGTGGGTGTCTGGCATTTTCCACTGAGCATGGCTTCTTTGAGATTCATCGCATGATCATGTGAAGTGTGGGTCAATGTTTTGTTCTCACTGCTGAGTAGGATGTCATTGTGTGGAGGTGCCACCACTTGTCTCAGTTTGGGACAACAAATATCTAACTTCTCTCATGTCTCTGGGCTGCCTTTTCATATTCCTGACAGTGACTTTAGAGCAACAGTTTGCCTGACTTGGTGGTTGAGTGTTGACCTATGAACCAGGAGGACACAGTTGGATTCCTGGTCAGGGCACAGGCCCGGGTTACGGCTCGATCCCCAGTGTGGGGTGTGCAGGAGGCAGCCGATCAATGATTGACTCTCTCCATCTCCGTATCTCTCTCTCCCTCTCCGTTCTTATCTGAAATCAATAAAAATATATGTATATTTTTTAAAAAAAAAACACTTTTTAGTTCCTCCAATTCATTGATTCTTCTCTTAAGATTTCTGCTTTTTGTGTCCTATTTCAGAATTCTTTGCCAAAATCAAGATTATGAGACTTTCTCCTGTTTTCTTCCAGAAGTTTCATAGGTTTAGCTGTGCATTGAGGCTGCCATCTAGTTTGAGTTAACTTCTGTGTGTGGTGCATTTGGAAAGGTGGGGTGGAAGTCTTATTTTGTCCTTTGGCTACCAGACATGTTGGTGTCGTTTTTGTAGCTCAGCTCTGAGGCTAGGAGTTGACTCTGCAGTTTCACTGTTTCTGTTCTGACTTCCCAAGCAGGTAAGTGATGCCCGGACCGAGGGGTTACTCAGCTCACATGATGTGGTGCCTTCCCCCCAGCGCCTAAAGTACGGTGGCTCAGAAAGCCAGCCGCTAGCACGCAGCAAGGAAGCTCTGTAAAGTAACACTCTGTACTTTTTGAAATGTGAACACTCGTTACCTTTTATATTATGGGAATTTATGTATTTATATATGATTTTCCTCAAATAAGATGTCCTTAGGGACACAGATATCTAAAATTTACGCCTTTTTAAAGTCATTTTGCAGAATTGGGAGGGAGAGAGACTCATTAATTATTACTTAATAGAGGTTTTGCATGAGTCAGCGTTTTGTGGCTGAGTTTTCATTTAACGACTATTAACAGGTAATCAGAAGTGTTCGGTTCTTGATGACTGACTTACCAGTGAGTGCAGACTGCATTTTGTATATTGTCTGCGTTAGATAAGACCATTTGAATTTTGCGTTTGGTTGCTCTGCTTGAAATGAAGGCCAGATGTAAATGAACGTGTTGTTTCCAGCGTGGGAGACGCTCTCTTAGCATCCGTGGGGCTGGCCTGGGTAAGGTAACAGCAAAGCTCACACCCCGAACCTCGCTCTTTCTGCCCGCAGATGTACCTGGTGATTTTTCCGGAGGGGACGCGGTACAACCCCGAGCTGACAAAGGTCATTTCCGCCAGTCAGATGTTCGCTGCTCAGGAAGGTAAGTGAGCCTTCACTGCTTTTGAAAAACGTTTTAAAGACAATGACCTTTAAGTCTTTGTTTCCAGAGAAGATGTTTATGTCTCCCAGCAATTGAAATGCATGAGCGTATTTTCCCTGAGTGAATGTCCGTGTAACCCTTAGGGAATGAGGGTTCTTCTCGTTCACATGCTGAGGTCTCACACCCGAGAGGTGCAGTTCAGAGGCTGGCCAAGCACCGTGTCGGTGCCGGGGTTCAGGTGACACCGTGTGGGTGCACGATGCCCCGTGAGGGCTCTGTGTGACGCGGTTGACAGGCCTGGATTGGAACCCCAATGGTGACACCTCCTGGCTGTCTGGGTGCCGGCTGCCTGGTGTTACGGCCTGCTTCCTCATCGCTTAGGAAATACACACCTGATGGGACGGACCCAGGTCAGTCTGTGAGAACCAGCTGAAGGTGGGGGCGTGTCTGCTGGAGAACACGACACAGTGGGTCACGGACTTGGGAGCTGCTTTATGTCCCCAGTAATGAGAGTTCTTGACATCCATGTTGTAGAAAAGTGGGTGACTCGTCTACCTGGGAGCAAATGGGGGGTAAACATAAAGCAGTGGCCCTGCTGTTTTCTCTCATGAACAAGCGAGACCCCCCCCACACAGGTCCCCACACACCGGTCCGTGGGGACGTCCTGATGACCCTGAGCAGGCTCACGCACCGCCATCCTGGAGAGCGGGCTGCCAGGACGCATGACCAGGTAGTGGCTCCCCCACGCACTGGGGAACATCAGAACGCAGCGGTGCAGCGAGGAAATCATTTTTAATTTTATTTATTTTTAGTTAATTCATTGTGATCTGATGTGAATGCTCCGTAGGAGATGAGTGACTGCAGACAGGAGCAGCTGTGTGTCTGCACCCAGGTCAGCCTCAGGGCAGGGCCCCAGAGGCGAGACCGGCTGGCTGCTCTGCGGGGTGAGCAGCACCTCTCCTTCCACTGCCTGAGGTGGGAATGGGCGGGCTGGAGGGTCCAGGTGACTGGCACCTCGCCTGGGCTGGCTGCATCATCTGGGCGCCGCTCAACTCTCTCCCTTTCCATCCTCCTCACGGTGTTCGTCAGCTACCGTCTTGCCAGGATACAGTCTGAGATGGACGTGACCGTGAGCTGGGGCTGCGTTCCCTCACGTGTCTGAGTTCTGGAACCCAGACAGCTACTTGATCTCTTTTGCTGTGGGTCCCTGTTTGTTAGACAGGAGTTACACCATCTCTTTAAGGGGCTTTGGGGAGGCGGCGACTTCCTGTTTGCAGACAGCAGGTGTGGAGGGCGCTGTCTGCTGTGCTGTGCTGTTCAAAGAAGGCATCGGCATTGCGGTCGGGCACCCTCGGGTGTCCTGGAGCCAACGCCCCGCAAGGCCACGGGAGGTGGAGCTTTCCTGGAGTCAAATGCGACCAGGAATGTTGACGGTGGGGCTGGCACCCTGACCATGTTGTTCAAGGGTTAACTGCATGTACAGTGCATGTGATATGTGAGTGTGTATCCTGTTTAGGTAAAACAAACGTTTGTATGCAAAGAGATTTGTTCCCTGTGTTATATTTACTCAGAGTCATCATTCAGTCCAAGCTCCAGGCCCGGCATCGGCCGCCTCCGCGGCTTGCACCAGCAGGCTTCCTGCGTTTCTCCCAGCCTGGGGCCTGGGGCCTGGGGCCCAGCTGTCCTGTGGCCGCGGTTTCTGGTGAGAAGCGTCCTCCTGGCGTGGGAGGCTGCCGCCCGCCCACTGTGTCCTCACGCGGCCTTCCCAGTGCGCACACAGGCTCCTCTGTGCCTCCCTCTCTTGATGAGCACACAGCCCTGGCGGATGGAGGCCCGCAGCTCTGACCTCACTGAATCTTAATTGCCTCCCAGAGGCCCATCTCCAGGCCAGGCCACAGGGCCAGGACCCAGCGCCAACTGGGCGGGGGAGGGTACCTCAGCCCATGCAGGCCTATGCTGTTTCTCTGTGTAATGAGATTTAACACATATTTCTTAATCCGTCACTTTAAAAACAGTTCACCTTTATTATTTAATCTCAACTGAGATGGCTGTTTATATGCCTATTAAGAATTAATTTTTTTAAGTCCACAGCAATTTTGTGATGTTTTAAAACAAGTACTTTTAAGTAGTTTTTAAAATTGTGTAATAGTGATATACATTTGAGCTTCTTAGTCTAACAAGAACCCAGCCACCTATAATTGATCTGTTATTGGCCCTCCATTTTTCTGAGTTGTAGGTCTTTCTCAAAGCTACCAAAAGGGGAAGAAAAGTTTGTATTCCTGATGTAATTTTAAATGCTCACTTTCCTTCTTTAACTTCTGAAACTGGAACACTGTTGCCATCTGTTCAAGTCTGTTGTCTTGCGACTCGGAAGGTAATTATCCGCACCACACCGAGGAGATGGATTGTGAGCAGCAGGTCTAGAAACAGTGTTTCCTGTTTCCCTGCACTTCAGGCACAACTTAATTAAAAACAGAAGACTTGTTTCTCCGCCTGTTAATTTTTCCTCAAGAAAGTTGAAACTAGTAATGCGTTAGTCTGATATGTTTTGCTACTAAACATCTTTAATTTTGCTCCTAAAATACCTTCATTTGATCCTGACTGAGCAAGTAGAAAAGCAGCTGGGATTTTTTAAAAACTGACACTTGTTCACACATCTAAGTCATTATGCCAGGCCCCACGCTTCCTCCTCTGTGGACAGTGGTGCTACTGGCTGAGCAGGTGGGCGTGTCTAATGTGTGTCTTAACCCTAAGTATGTCAAGGCCTGGTTATTGCTTGTTTCTGGAAGTATTGCTTAAGAAAGATCAGGCACAAACTATGTTGATTCATATTAGGGTTGTTATTTAACATATGTTTGTGTTATAGTGTCTTGAATTAACATTGTTTACTTCAAAGATTGTTATATTAATGGTCTCTAAATTCCCTTCTTACTAGAACTAAATGTTAGTCATTCTTTTAAAAATGAGTATTCACATTACCAAATAAATTGTCCAAGATTTTGTTTAACTACAATCTCTCCAGGACAAAACCAGATTTTGAGAGATTGAAATATAGGTAGAATCTTCAGGAAACTGTTTCTGCCAGGCAAGCAAGTTGTATATTGAAGGCTGCTCACTGTTATACTAGTAGATTAGCAAAAGTAGAACTTTATTTTCAGAAAAGCTAACAGGAACTTGTCATTTAGGAACACAATGGTAAGGATAGTTCAGCATCATAGGTGAAGGCATTGTGTAACAGTATATGAAGAAGTTGTATAAATATATCAATAGGAGGTGCTAGCTAGTAAAACGGTCTTAGACAAAAATAAAATAATAAGGCGCGGCACAGACCCAGGATTCTCAGGTTTGAGCCAGTGAACTGGCTTTCTCATGTCACTCGAAGCCCTGGGGAGCGACCGTGTTCGTCAGTCACGAGGAGACAGTGTCTGCTTTCTCACCTCACACAGGGACTCCACCCCGGCCCCCTCGAGCTTCACGCGCTGGAGATGCTGGTTCAGGTGCCACTGCCCAGCGGCCACTTCTCAGTGGTGGGCATGGTGGCCGTTCCTTCTGAGCCTTCCCTGCCAGCTGTCCCCTGTCTCCTGCTCTCTTCCTCCCTCGCTGGCCTGGCCGGGCCTTTGGAGCTGGAAGGCAGAGCTGGAGCAGGAGGCGGCTTGGACCAGAAAGCTGTGGAGTCATTAGCGCTGCTCACAGTGCCTTCCTGCGGGGGTGGGGGCGGGGGCGGGGGCAGGGATGTTGTTAGTGTGGTGTGCATATTAGGTGGTAGGTATTTCTTTTTTCTTTTTTTAATGTTTTATTGATTTCAGAGAGGAAGGGAGAGAGAAAGGGAGATATAGAAACATCAGTGATGAGAGAGAATCATGGATCTGCTGCCCCCTGCACACCCCCCACTGGGGATCGAGCCCGCACCCCGGCACGTGCCCTGACCGGAATTGAACCGCGACCTCCTGGTTCATACAACGCTCAACCACTGAGCCACACCTGCCGGGAAGTGGTGGGTGTTTCTTAATCATTCATCACAAAGCTTTATTCCAATGCATTTTTTTGGAAATATTACTTCTTTGTCCTTAGCTGCCTACTCAGTTGGACTCCTAATCACTTGTTCTTGCTGAGCAACACGGGGGCTCGGTGGGACCTGGCTGTGCAGTCGGTGAGCGTGCTCTGGCCTGCACACCTGCGGCCAAGGCAGAGCAGCCTGTGAGAAGTGGGTGCCCGCGCAAGGAGGTAGTGACCGATGTCGCTGGCAAAGGAACGCTCCCTAGCCGGCCACAGTCAGACTTGCGCTTTAAGTTTGAGTAGAGGGAGCGGCTCTGCCTGGGGCCACGTGGTGTGGGAACCTCTGCTGTTCCCACAGCCTCTGCATTGCCAGCATTCCTTCCAGGCCCGGCTGGGCAGCTGCTCCTCCTCTGTTCCTCTGTGCTGGGCAGCCCCCCCTCCTCTCCTCTGCTCTGTACTGGGCGGCCCCCCTCCTCTCCTCCGCTCCTCTGTGCTGGGCGGCCCCCCTCCTCTCCTCTGCTCCTCTGGGCTGGGCGGCCCCCCCCCCATGGGCTCCCTGGGTGGGGAGCGGAGAGCTGCTCCTGGTGACACTGTCCGGGAACATCTCACCAGAAGAGGGCGGCTGTAGGCACAGGAGGGAGCAGGGTTCTTAGCACTTGTGGAAGCACTGATAGCTACCTGATTATTATTAAATCGCAGTGTTTCTCAGATAAAGAAGGCTTTATACAAAGAAGCTTTTAAAAAATCATGAAATATACCCAAGAGAATTAAAATCCTATGTTCATACAAAATCTTACTGGTGCATGTATGTGCGGCGTTTGTATGTAGTGGATGTAGTGGACATACATGTGTGTAGCAGCATTCTGCACAGTAGCCAAGGGTGGAAGCCACCAGGGGCCTATAGTGTTGGTGGAGATGGAAACGTGCTGTCCACACATGCGCTGTCATTCAGCTGCAGAGGAGCGGGGCCCTGACGTGGCCACCGCGGGCGACCCCAGGGTCTGAGTGCGTGAAGGATGCCAGTCACAGATGTCCACACCATAGGATTCCAGCTCTGACATGCTCTAACAGGCAGAGCTATTGAGGCCCAAAGCAGGGGCCTGGCCACGGGGAGGGTCTGGGTGAGGAAATGGCCTGGGGTTTGCTGGTGCTGATGGTTGTGCAGCCCTTTGAATAGGAAAACCACTGAACTGTGGCTTTAAAGGTAAGTTCTGGATTGTGTGCTGGATCCCAGCTTCCTAGAAAAGGGCACCAGAAACCCGAGTCCCAGGCGGGTGCCTCCCAAGCGGCCAGTCAGGTGCTGGTGGGGATCCGGGCCTGGAGCCTTGAGGCCGGTCAGGGCCCCCTCCCGCCTGCTGCCCTGTGAGGAGGTCACCAGGTGGAGGGCCCCCCTCGGGCCCTGAGCCCCCAAGGCCATGGGTCTCGCTCGCACAGATACTGCTGTGACTTAAACATCGTCACGTGCGGGCATGTTCCCATCCTCAAGTCCAGCACGTGAGGGCGTGCCCTGCATGGCCTCGTCTGTCCCTGGACCTTTTATGGCCGGGCAGGTCTGCGCGGGGTGTGCCTGAGCCGCAGCCACATGAGTGCTCTTTCCCAGGCCTGCCTGTGTTGAAGCATGTGCTGACGCCGCGCGTGAAGGCCACGCACATCGCCTTCGACTCCATGAAGAACTACTTAGATGCCGTCTACGACGTCACTGTGGCCTTCGAAGGGACCGTGGACAACAAGGGTCAGCGGAAAGAGGCGCCGTCCATGGTCGGTGAGTCTGTAGTCAGTCCCGTGTCCTGTGTTTCTCCAGGATTCCACATTCGTCTGTGACGGTGTGGATGCCAGGAGACCCGCTAGGCCTGGTGTTTCTCAGTTGGTCCTACAGACAAGCCCTTGTCATGAACTCAGCCTCTTTCCACCCAAAGTCCCCACAGGGGGCGGGGCCGCTCATCTGCATGCATTTGCATACAGTGTTTCTGAAGTAGGGTCACTAACAAGAAAGCTAAGTGTGACCTTTCTTTCAACACACTAGGTTCTCAGGTCGCTGAGCTGTGACTGTTGGGTGTGACAGAGAAAATAGAATGTTCCGTGAGCGTATCTTTAAACAACTGAGACCCTCTGACTCTTGGGGAAGTTTGCATGGAGCAGGCGAGGAATGCGCGACCGGGTCCCCTTGTCAGCGTCCACTGCGCTGACAGGAGCCGGGAGCTGGGGCGGGCCTGCGCCTCGCCTTGGCCAACGCCTGGTGTGGCACCCATGTGCTTGCCCGAGTGCCGCTCGCAGGATCTCTTGTAAATGAAAAGAAAGCCCGTGCTCGCTGTATGTGCCAAAGGCACCGAGAGGCGCAGGGAGGCCTGGGGGGCGGCGTGGGGAGAGGCGGGGGCTGCGTGGGAGAGCTGGTCGCGGTGCATCAGGAAACCTGCGCCGTCACCCCGAGTCACGTGATGGCCTCACCTTGGCCTTCAGCCAGGGCACGGGAACATGGGAGGCTGGGGGCTTTTCATTTTCAGTGGGACGTGGGGGACATGTTACACATGAAGCAGGTGAACATGAAAGCTGCCCACCTGCCCCATGTCCACCGGTCCCCATCCAGCAGGTCCCCGCGCCCATCCCAGAGGCCTTTTCTACCACTAAAGGAGCCGTTGACCTGTTTTTACATTGAGAACATACAGGCATTTAGTTCGACAGAGTTGTCATTAGTGTATCAGACAGTGTTTAAAAATAGGATTAAACCTGTTTTTACTTTTATGGAAACCAAGTAGAATCCCCACCGTCACAGTAACCATTGTAAAGTGCTACTTTCATTGGTCCCTCGGGGGCCTGTGTCCCCTGGGGGTGAGAACTCAGTGGCTGGGCAGTGTCCACAGGAGGAGTACCCGCTCTCCCACCACTGCTACTCCTACGGGCAGCCGGCCGAGCCGCTGGCTTCGTCACAGACTGTCCTGTGTTTGAGAAGGTGGCTCTCGGACTCACACCTGTAGCCGTGGGGAAAGCAGAACCCCTGCTTTCTGTCTGTGACGGACGGCTCTGCAGGAATGACACCAGCCTGACCTGGAGGACAGGATGGACACAGATGGGAAGAGCACCTCTGCTCAGCTCAGGGGGAAGGCCTGCTCCTTGGTGTGTGGAGTGGGCCTGCCGGCTGCAGGGGGGAGCCGTGCCCAGGAAGAGGGCACAGGCCGAGGACAGAGTGTTCGCAGGACAAGTGCCAACCACATTCATAATGAGAAAAGTGCACGTTCACGGTGTCAGGGAGACGCTGTTCTTTCACTGTTGGCTCGGCTGCCATCCCAGGCACCGGCTGGCGGTGTGTCCAGGGTCACAGTGTGGGTCTCATGGCCTGTCCCTCACCTGGTGCTCGCGGTCCCGCCTATGAGGCCTCACCACAGGCCCGGCTAGTGCCTCGGGCCACGGCCTCCGCACACCCTTCCTCCGGTGCGGACTGCCCACACGGCTGGTGAGGAGCAGGTGGAGGGACACAGGGTGCTCTGTCCCTTGGGGACGCCTCAGCCCCGGAGAGTCAGCGTCCTTTCCAGCGCCGGGCCTCCCCCTCGCCCTCATCTTGCTGGAGGCGGTGCCGGCCTCAGCACCTGGCCCAGCCCCTCCTCCCACAAGGGCAGGGCACCGCAGCCGCCCCCGCTGCATTTGGGGCGACGGGGACGGTGCCCTGTCTGCCTCCTCACGGAGTGGCTTGTGCTCGTTCACATGGTGCCCATGGGGCGAGGCTGCACCCTGGGCTCCTCACAGCGGCCCACACGGCTGACCTGCCCAGGGTCCATGTGGGTGCAATTGAAAGATAGAACCTGAGGAAGGTTAAGACCAAAGTATTGAAAGATGAATCTTCCCTGTTGTAGTACTTTCTCATGTTTGCCATCCAAGCCAGTTCACTCCTGGAAGTCTGTAAGAAATAAGGTGACTTTTGATGCCTGAAAAGCTGCGTGCTCCTGAGGTGGACGCCAGAAATAAAGGACAGTAGGGGAGAGGATTGACTTGGCAAGGAAGGGTGTGTGGGTTCAGCGGTGGGGGCTGTGGGGTGGGAGCCCGCTGATCAGAACCAGCAGGACCACATCTCAGCTGGAAGTGAAAGGTCTCAGCCTCGCACTTCCTTCCCCCCAGGGAGTCTAGTTGTCCCTGAAGTCTCCCAGGAGGGTTGCTTGTTCTCGAGGCACTGACATGTTCCCAGGAGCGGGAGTTGTGTAAGGGCTGGTGCCAGGCGGGGCCGGGAGAGCATGCCAGCCAATCAGAAGCCAGAGCAAGGCCTGGAGCCGGAACAGGGCCTCCGGACAGGAGGGAGGCTCAGGTGCGGGCAGGGACCAGGGATCCACCCGGGAAGAAGTGCCCGGTGGGCCCGTGCTTTGGCGAGCGAACCAGGCACACCCCTCCCCCGGGTGGTCTCCCAGTGGGTGGGAGCGTCCTGGCCTCGGGAAGGTGAGCTGTGGGTGTGATGGTGCCGGCAGCAGCAGCCGCTCTGGCAGGCGCACCTGCAGCAGGTCCCGCTCCTTCCTGCCCCCCGGGCTGGCGGCAGGTCCCTGGGGTCAGCTGGTGGGGCTGAGAGCCTTTAACCCTTTGTGAAGGAATCTGTACTCTTTATTTTTAAACTTCTTTTTTTGCTTCATTTTCATTACTTTGTATAACCATGAATTCTAGACTAAAAAAATGAAATATTTTTGGTTTTTGTTAGAATTTCTCTGCAAAGATTGTCCGAAAATCCATATCCACGTTGCTCGCATAGACAAGAAGGACGTCCCGGAGGAACGCGACTTCATGAGGAGGTGGCTGCATGAACGGTTCGAAATAAAGGACAAGTGAGTGGCAGTGGCTCAGCCTTCAGAGGCCGTGCCTCCCTGTGAGCCAGGCTCTCAGTCCAAATTCCAGGGGGCAGACAAGAGGGCACAGCTGGTTCATGTAGTCCCTCCCCCGGTTCCTCATTGGCTGAGTGCTCTTTGTCACCTATTTCCTATAGGTCACCCAGGTCTTGCTGCCTCCCATTGGTTATTTAAAAATTTGGGCTGGGCCTTCTCTAGTTGCCTCCACCTCCCTTTGTCTGGGGGAATCTTCCTGGGACACTGCTATCAGCCACTTCAACAGCTGCCTGGCCACATGCTGTTTCTTTTCTATAAAGATAAATCAGAGGCGTATTTCTTACAACCTGATGTCAGCTCCCTAAACAGCTGGACCAGACGTGGTGTGTCCCCTGAGAGCCCCCTGGGGTCAGCTCAGGGCCGGTCCAGCACGTCTGCGTTCCCGCCGGACGGGGACGTCCCTGTGAGAGGGCCCCTCCGTTTTCCTCTGCTGTGTTTCCAGACGACTCCGTGGTCAGGTGTCAGTTTCCTCAGAAAAGGCACGGCCGGCGGTGAGCCTCCCGGGTCTGCTGCCCAGGCCGAGGGAGAGGCTGTGTGAGCAGCTGGAGCGATGCCGGCATTCCCTGGAAGGAGGGGCAGGGCATTTCCCCACCAAAACGTCTTTTGGGGCCGAAACGGTTTCTGGGATTGACCTTGTGTTTGTCCATGCGCATGACGTGGGACAGATAAGAGCGTGGAGCGTGGCGAGAGTTACCTGGAAGGGGCCCCTCTGGGTGAGGCCCTCGTAGAGAGGTCGTGCCACCTCCTCAGGGGCGGGCCTGGCCTCCAGGCCCGGGAGAGGACATGGTGTCGGATGTCACATGTTTCTAAAGCAAGGACCACAGAGCTCTTCTTTAGAAAAAAAAATTATCTATCTGTCTATCTATCTATCTATCTATATAGATAGATAGATAGACAGATAGATATTGATTTCAGAGAGGAAGAGGGGAAGAGAGAGAGAAACATCAGTGATGAGAGAGAATCATGGATCGGCTGCCTCTCCTGCATGCCCCCTGCTGGGAATTGAGCCCATAACCGGGGCTGAGGCCTGACTGGGAATTGAATCCGGGACCCTTCAGTGCACAGGCCGACGCTCTATCCACTGGGCCAAACCAGCCAGGGCAAACTTCCCCTTTTTGTACTATTGTGTTGGACATTTTTTATGTTGAGTATGTCCCTCCATTAACACTTCGCATTTCTAAAATAAGATGGAGAACGAATTAACGATACGATTTCCCCTTTTGGCGGCTTTTCTAATTCCATGGAATGAGACTCTGTGTGTGGCTTCTGGTGGGGGGCCTGTGGGAAGGAGGGAAGTTGGGGGAGATGGAGAAAACTGAAGGCGTATTCCCCCAGGCCTGAGCCAGGGCCTGGCAACACGGAAGACCTCAAGGTTATAAAACAAAAGCATCCCCACCATGATGGAGGAATGGAATGCATATTGGGCTCTTTCCAAAGTCAGGGGCTGCAGGTAAACCCTGTTGCTGGGCCTCCTTCATCTACGAGCACCTGTGACTCCAGCCCACACCCGGGCCGAGAGGGACTTGTGGACGGGAGGCTGCAGTGGCTGGAACTGAACGTGAACCTCTCCCGCCCCGGCCGCAGGTTACTGATCGAGTTCTATGACTCGCCGGATCCGGACAGAAGGAACCGGTTTCCCGGGGAAAGTGTCAGCTCTAAGCTGAGCCTCAGGAAGACGCTGCCATCACTGCTGGTCCTGAGCGGCTTGACCGCGGGCATGCTGGCCACCGAGGCTGGGAGGAAGCTGTACGTGAAGACGTGGCTCTACGGGACCCTGCTCGGCTGCCTATGGGTCAGTATCAAAGCGTAGACCCCAGGCCGGGGCGCTGCGTGGTCGTGGCTGTTCGTGAGTGTAGTCAGAGTGTAAATAAAGCTTGTTGACTGAGTGTTGGGCACAATAGAATCTCTCACCAGAGCCGGGGGGCAGGTGATCTGGCAGATGCAGGGGCTCTGGAGGGGTGCGGGCTCGCTGCTGCCCTGGGCGCTGTCGGGAGCCAGGCCAGCTCAGAGCGGGGCTGTGGGGCTCGTCACTGTGCGTCACTCGGTGGCGGTACTCGTGAGCATTCGCAGTATGTTCCACTGATGGTGTTATTTCCAGTTTTTACAACTTGACTGGTCCAAACTCTGGTCACTAAAGTATTGAGAACCTTGCAGCTCCGTAACGTTTTTCTTCCTGCATAACTTCCTCCAAGTCAGTGAAGGGAAGTGGACTGAAGGACCTAGGGAGAGGCGGACGGGCAAGCCACGCCCTCTCGTGAGTACCTGCTTCCCGGCTGGTTTCACTTTGTAGTTGCAAAGTAACTCATTTCTGACGTTTGTTGAAACAGCCTCATGTGCACACTGCACACCATACAAGAGTAGTGGACAGTACAAGCGTCGGCGCCATTACATGGTGGCAGGACTTGCACTGCCTGCGCTCTGCAGACTCCAGCCGAGCTCTCCACACTGGTAGCACCTGTGCCATATGCACCCGCAAGCCTTAAGGCTCCTTCCTTCCTATTTAAGACGACTATGGCGCTCCTGGGGAACCCGCGTCCCAGCGCTCAAGGTGCTGGAGCCTCATCTGCTGGCTGACCTGCCTGTGCCTTCTCCTGTCACTCTGGGTTTAGAGCATTTACCCCGCGTCGCGTTGTCATCCCGTGGCGATCCTCTGTGTGGCCAGCCAGGTGCTCGTGGCTCCCGCGGAGCTGCCAGGGAGCGTGTGTGACGGGTCGTCCCCCACTCCAGCCCTGCTGGGGGCATCGCGGTCCCGCCAGGACGTCCGCCCTCGAGCCAGTGAGGCCCGGGCGTCACCCACGGGCCTGAGTGGGCACGTCAGCGTCAGCGTGACAGGTCGCAGCCCTCTGTCCCCTCGACCAAGAGCTGTGTGTCAGGTTCCTGGTCTCAGGGTTCCTGTGATGGACGCTTGACGTGCGACCTGCTCTGTTTCTGTGTCGTCGTCGAACGTGGTGCCTGTTGGTCCCTAAGGCGGGGGCTCTGCTCCTGCTGGTGGGTTGGCCTGTGGATGCCGCTGCGCCCACCAGCCCATCTCGAGGGACCGCAATCGCGGGGAGTCCTGCCTGGTTCTCCAGAATGGGGTGAGCCTCCTCGGGCGGGGGGCCTCGCCTGTGTAGCAGGTGAACACGCCTTCACGCAGCCCCCTGGGAGCGCCGGCCTGGGCGTGACGGGGTCGGTGAAACCTCTGAAAGTGTTCTCAGACCAAATTGCAACCTTTTCTGACCTGTAAAGTGGAACTCGGCTCTGCCTTTGTGCTTTTTAAAGTCTTAACGTTAGACCTGCTTCTGACCAGAGCAAACTGCTGTAGGTTGTGTAACTGCTGGCAATGTGATGGTTATGCTCTGAATCTAAATTCTAAGAAGCAATTTACAATTTGAGAATTGCATTGATTGTAATGGACTTTAAGAAGGCAAAGTGAACTGCGTAAGGTCACTTAAACATTCTGTTTTTATGACTATCCTTATATTCTCACAAAGGGCCTGTAAAATATTTGTTAAAAAATTTGTATCAAAATGTTTGGAAAATTACAAGTTTCTTTTTAACGTGTGTTGAAATGACCTGAATTATTATTTTCTAAAGTGAAGAGCCTGCCTCAACTTGGAAACCTCTTCACATAATGTCACTCGCTTTGGTTCCTGTTGT
The DNA here is from genome assembly GCF_000327345.1 of Myotis davidii. Taxonomy (NCBI): domain Eukaryota; kingdom Metazoa; phylum Chordata; class Mammalia; order Chiroptera; family Vespertilionidae; genus Myotis; species Myotis davidii. The sequence continues at coordinate 2,362,860 of NW_006298272.1, forward strand.
TAATTTGCCCCTCGGTTCGATGTCATGCTTTTATGTTCTTCAGAGATGGGTGTGTTTGGGTGAAAGTAAAAGAAAAAATAAACCTTTCACTGTCTCTCACATGTGTGCTATTCAGCATTCCGCGACCCAAAAATTCCCCGCTGTCGTCCGTTCCATGGAACAGGCTTCCCGCTGGCCCTGCCTCCGGAATGCATAAAACTATATATTTTTAAAGTGTCGAGCAAGTTTAAGGAAAAAGACATGAAACACTCAGCTGTGAAGCAGTGTATTGGTAGTGATATAACTCCTTGCTTGACAACCTTCCTCACTACCGTCTCACTGAGCGTGCCCAACGCGGCGGTGGCCGGTCCCCGACCGATCCTGGCGAGTCCACAGCAAGGGTTCCCTTCCGCTGGGCGTGGCACCCAATCTCGAGGGCATGAGTTTGACTCTCCTCTGCAGTGTTACGTGGCTTCAAATCACATTCGCTGAATAGTCTGTCAATAGGTGGTCTGATTAGATGGACCATTCAAAAAATATGAGCGAAACGTATGGAAAACTTGCCCATCACGTACAGACAACGCACAGTACCTGCCAGACACACCCAGATCACACCTGAGAAGGCGAGGGTCTGTCCTTGGCGGGGACAGGTGTGTAGTCCAGGTACAGGTCGGCCTTGGCAGGGACTGCTAGGCTTGGGGTGCTGGGCTGGGGAGCGGCCAGTGTGCACGGAGCGCTGTGAGGTGAGCTGGAGGCTGCGGGCATGTCGGGCCACGTCACTGACAGCACCACCTCTCAAAACCGGGCTTCTCGTGGCTCAGACGGCGTCACCTTCACAGTCCCTTCCGCTCCCGAGTCTCACCTGTTGGGGGAGGGGTGGCTGGGGGTCCCGGGGCTAGGCCGCTGGAGTGTGACTCCTCTGCCCTTGGGCAGTGCAGTGACCTGGAGTCGGTTCCCAAGCTCTGTGCCTCAGTTTCCCTAATTGTAAAGGCAATGACAAGAGTGGCACCTACCCCATAGGACTGTGGTGAGGATGGAGCAAGGTGTGCACCTGAGTGGAGCTGCCCCGTTCCAGAGGCTGGGTGTCTGTGGTTCTCAAAAGCATCCCCTCCATCCTGCGTGAGACAGTGGCAGGACCCCCCGCGCGCTAGGACTTCATCCCACCCATGTCTTTCAGTGTAAATCAGCGCAAATCCTGGCCCACGTGGCCGCCAGCAGGCTCCGCCGGCACCGGCACTGTCGTACTGAGGTGTCTGGGCTGCCGGGTTCACTTGGCATGTGACGCTGTGACGGAGTGACGTCGATTGAGTCCATGCGAGCTCTGCCCGTGCACCTCGCCTGTGCGTGGTCGGTGCTGTGGTCTCTGCTTCTCCGCCCTCTGTTTCTACAAGTTGAGATGAGTAAAGAGCTTTATTTCATTTTAAACCTATTTTTATGGTTGAGAGTATTAGAGACACTCCCGTTCCCCCCTTCCCGCTCCTCCCAGCCGTCCTCCTCTCCCCCAGGTCTTTCTCTCCCTATCGCCTGCCGTGGGCGGCCCATGTAGGTCTGTAAGTCCTTTGGTTCATCTCTTCTCCGGTAAAGGATTCCGGTCAGGACTAGCCCAGGGCGAGGCCCCACTGGTGTCTGCGTGTTGCCGACCCCCCGAGGTGCCACTCATTTCCTGGTCCGGTTTATTACTGACGGTGGCTCCAGTCAAACATAAAACCAGTGATGGGGCCTCAGTGGGGCTTGGCCTTGAGGCTGTGCATGTGCAAAAGGCCAGGCCGAGGGTGGGGCACCAGTTACAGCCTTGGGTCGCTTCCGCCCGCACCGCAGGCTTTCCCGCACTGTTTCCCGGCACCTCCCAGCCCCGGGCCTGATGCACAGGGACCCCGTCAGATACGCTCCCCCTCTCCAGGCAAGCCCACTCCCTGGTCTTCTCCCGCTGCCATCATCGGCTTCCGACAGCCCTGACCCCAGCACGGGCACTGCCCGGCCCCAGTTTGCCTCTTAGACGTGTGAGTGACCCTGCCTTCTCACCGCATTGCCCTGGGGTGGCTCAGTCCCAGGGCTCCAGGGCCCTTGAATTGTGAAATGTGCTCTAGGTGTCCGCTGCACAAGGTTTGTAAGGATTAGTCCAAAATAGAAGGTGCAGCAATTTATCATCTGGACATTGAGGACATCTGTGACAATAGGGATCTATTCTGTTGTTTTAACTGTGCAGTCTGAAGTCAGATTATTTGAAAACATAAACAGCTTTTAATAGTATTTATTCAACATTTAACACGTGGTAGGAAAGTTATGAGTTGATAGGATCATCCGCAACTGCTGGTGGAGGCAAGGCCGCACGGCCAGGGAACAGTACCTGACGCTGACTCAACCCGAGACCTGCTGGCTCCGGCCGGCGCACCGTGCGCTGCCTCACGCAGGGCTGCGGGCTTGTTGTTTTTCTTAGGGTTTCCAAGTTCACAGACAGGAGCCCAGGCGCTGGTGTTTTGTCTAGTCGTCTTCTCTGAAGGCGGCTCCGTCTGAGTCACAGCCCTGGTCGCTGTGCCCACAGGTGGAGACCAGGGGAGAACCTGGTCTCTGGGACCTCGGCCAGTTTGAACTCCGATGACCAGATCCTGATGTGATTGTTGGAAGCTCAGCATAACACCATATCGCAGATGAAGCTGATTCCGTGTAGCAGAGACGTGTGTGTACACGCAGATCTATGTGAAAATACAGGCCTATGTCCTGGCGGGTGTGGCTCAGCTGGGCGTCACCCCAAGCACGAAAGGCTGCCAGTCGATTCCTGGTCCAGGGCACATGCCTGGGTTTCGGGCTCCATCCCCGGAGAGAGGTGTGTGGGAGGCACCAATGGATGTTTCTCGCTCATCGATGTTTCTCTCCCTTTCCCTTCCTCTCTCTAAAGCAGGGGTCCTCAGACTTTCTAAACAGGGGCCAGTTCACTGTCCCTCAGACCGTTGGAGGGCCAGATTATAGTTTAAAAACAAACTGTGAACAAATTCATATGCACACGGCACATATCTTATTTTGAAGTAAAAAAACAAAACGGGAACAAATACAATATTTGTATTTGCATGTGGCCTGCGGGCCGTAGTTTGAGGACCCCTGCTCTAAAGTATCAAACTGTTCATTGAATAATAATAATAATTTACCATCCATGGTAAGGATTTCTCGGACGATGCTGAATTCCTCTCTCCGCATCTTTAATGTCGACCCCAGGATCTGGGCGACCTCTCTGAAGACTTGATGCAAGTGCCTCTCCCGTGTTCCTTAACTCCCATACGTGCCCCGTACCGCTCCTCACACCGTATAGAAGCCATCCGCGTGCACGTTCACGCGTGCTCACCATCAGCTAGGCCAGGGCAGCACCATGCCTTTAATTAAAGTGCTTTGCATACACAGTGGACACCGTCCCTGTTCACGGAAAAGCCCCTGAAGAATAGCAGGCCTTTCTCATTTCCTGTCACTCAGGCCTCACACCCAGGCCGGGAGGCCGGGAGGCGGATGGGGGTCCCCACGTGTCCCACCACAAAGGTCAAAATCTCATCGTCCGACCCCGCCGGGCCTTCAGAGGGGCCTGACCTTTGCCTTTCAGGCCCAGAGAGGGAGGAAACAAGTGTGGGAGCCTGACCAAGACCCTGCCCCTCCCTGCAGGGGTCCCCGCCCACAG
>NW_006298272.1:2366597-2369838 GCF_000327345.1 Myotis davidii
GACCCTGGAGCTCCCCCGCAGGTGGCAGGCACCCTGAAACTGCTGTTCCGACTCCACAGCCCTGCTCCACCTCCATCGCCCCACTTCTCCAGGCCACGTCCAGGGGAAAGCTGCCCCTTCAATTCTAAGGGGAGCTTGGCCAGTGTGGCTCAGTGATTGAGCATTGACCTGTGAACAAGGAGGTTATGGTTCGACTCCCGGTCAGGACACATGCCTGGTTGCGGACTCTATCCCCAGTGTGAGGCTGCGGGAGGCAACCAATCCATGGTTCTCTCATCATTGATGTTCCTCTCTCCCTCTCCCTTTCTTTCTGAAATCAATTAAAATAAGTTTTTTAAAAAAAGAAAAATTCCAGGTTTAAAGGATGAAAGCCCTTTTCTCGAGAAACCACCCCTGTAAGAGAAGAGCCGTCTATTAACAGACAGGAGGGAGCGGGCAAAGGGGCATAAGCGGAGATGGAGGAGGCTGGCCTGGGGTGGTGAACACACAGTGTGTTATAGAACCGCATGCCTGGAGCCTATGTGATTTCATTAACCAATGTCACCCCAATAAATCCAACTAAAAAGAAGCAGGCGGCTGGAGCAACACCTTTGGCTTCAGAGTTAAATGTTACCTTCTCCCCGTATCCCCCGTGAGCCGTGGAGTGTCATTCAGCTTTGGGGTGAAGAGCAGGGAATTCAAGTCCGGCCTGTGGACAGGCGAGTGAGCAGCAAACCCGGCCTCTGCCACCTGCTGGCGGCCACCTCCTCCAGAGACACGCCTCAGCCGGGGACAGGATGTGGTGAGGTCACCAGGAGGACAGCTCAGTCCACGCCTTGACGCTCCCAGAGACGCCGGACAGAGGGCCATCTGCCGCACCTGGGTCCCTGCTCCCACCCCGCAGGACGGCCTCCTCGGGACACACACCACCCGCCACTGCCTACGCTCCTCGCGGTCCGAGCCCTGCCCTGCCTCTGGGCAGCCCGTGGGAACCACGCGCCCGCCTGGCTGCTCAGTGGTGTTCAGCCCGTTGCTGGGGCTTCTGCCCTGGCTGTGGAGCAGCCCTCGGACTGGCTGTGACCCCAGTGGCCACTTCCTCACATTCCCAGAGCTCTGCCACCCACGGGGCCACGTCTGCCCAGGTGACACCTGCAGCACACACCCCGGGTGGGGACAGGCCACGGCTCCTAATTTCAGGGAGAAACTGGGCTTTGCTTGAGCTGCACTTTAGTGATAGCAGCATCAGACATCTCAGGTTCATTTCATCCACACAACTTTGTAAAGTAGGGTCGCTGCTCCCACTTTACAGCTGGAACCACTGAGTCTCTGACCTAGAGAAGGTGCACCGGGGCCGCAGAGCTGTCCCAGAAGGAGATGCTGCCACGCATTGCCTGGACCTAGGAACCAGGAGGTCACAGTTTGATTCCTGCCGGGGCACGTGCCCGGGTTGCAGGCTCCATCCCCAGGGTGGGGTGTGCAGGAGGCAGCCTGTCAACGATTCTCTCTCATCTTGGATGTTTCTCTCTCCTCTCCCTGCCTCTTTCTGAAATCAATAAAATATATATTAAAAACATATTTTTTAAAAAGTATAAATTACTTAAAAACGAACAAACAGAAAAGCAGCCCCCGCTGAGCTGGGAATCTGTGGACTCTGCTCACAGGGCAGGTGGCCGGGCGTGACCACCTGCGGCAGGTGCAAGAGCAGGGCCACGCCCCCTCTGCAGGCTCCTGGTGCAGACCCTGCTTCCTCCGGTCCCTCCTGGTCACGCAGTGTCCTTGCAGGGACGGTGGCTGGGACAGCCGGGCTCATCGTCCAGCCCAGCCCGACGCCCCGAGGGACCAGGCTGCAGCGTCCGCGTTCCTCAGTGCGCCTCGGCTGCGGCCTCCCTGCGCGGGGTGCCCTCCCGGGCCAGCTCCTGCCGGGGTGGGTTTGCGTGTGTGAGGAACAGAGTGAGCGAGCAGCTGGCTCTGTTTGCCGCAGGTGACACCCCGGCGAAGCGCTGCCTCTCCTGGGCGGAGTGCCCCACTCTCCGGCCCAGGCCTGTCTGTGTAGGTCGTGAGGAGGAGCTGGGGCACAGCTGGGGCTTGAGGCAATGAAGGCCAGGGGAGCCCCGAGGGTCTCCTCCGTGACCCCGAACCCGCCTGGTACCCAGCCCGCCCAGCCTCACCTCAGCCTCTGTTCTCGGAGGGTCTGCTGGCCCAGGTCACACACACCCGCTGCTGACGGAGGCCCTCTCTCCCGCGCCCCATGGTCCAGGGGCAGCAGAGGTCTTCGGTCGAGAGAATGGACATGGGCCCCTCTCCCCCAGCGTCCAGCGCCTGAGCCTGGCCCCGGAATCCTGAGGTTGTGGGGCGAACCGTGCGCCCCAGGTCCATGTGGTGCAACCCTAACCCCACTGAGGTGGTGTTGGGGGTGGGAGGGGAGTGGAGGGAGGCTGTGAGTACAGGGCTGTGGGTTGAGGGTTTGCTCCCTCTGAGAAGGGGAAGGCCCAGCTGGCGAGGGAGAAAAGGGGGTTCGTGGGCCCCCGCCTCTGGGTGTTAAATCTCCCAGCTCCCCCTGCAGAGACTGAGTCAGTGGGTCTGAGAGGGACCCAGAAACTCCTATGCACAGGAGGTCGTGGTTCAGTCCCGGGTCGGGCATGTGCCCGGGTTGTGGGCTCCATCCCCAGTGGGGGGCGTGCTCTCTCATCATGGATGTCTCTCTCCCTCTCCCTTCCTCTCTGAAATCAATACAAATATTTCCAAAAAAATAAAAGAAGGGACCGGTGCTACCTCTGCTCCCAGTGAGGCCGGGGGGAGGGCGTGTGAACCAGGAGGGCCCACAGCCCACGGCCTGCCGATGCCTCATCTCCGACTTCCAGCCTCAGGTCCCACAACGTCCTCAGGCCCGGCCATGGCGTTGCCACAGCCGCGTGAGCTCTGCCTGCGAAGGAAGCGGTGTGTCCCCAGGGTGGGCCGGCCGCCCAGAAGGCTCTGTAGCAGGTGACCGCACAAGCTGCCAGGACACCAGGCCGTGCGCAGGGTTTGCTATTGAAATGTAGTGTCTTTCGCCCAGAACCGAGGAGAGCAGGTGAGGTCTCTGAGGGCGGAGGCAGCGCCTCCTGCTGGGCGAGACCATCCCAGGCGTCCAGTCTGCCAGGCCTCCAGGCTTCCTGTTTTCCTGGGACTCGCTTCCTGCGGCTCCCAGGGTGACGGGAGAGGATGTGGGAGTCACAGCCAGGGCAGCTCGGGCTCATCCCAACGCGCTGGGAGCCAGGGCAGC
>NW_006298272.1:2370365-2375007 GCF_000327345.1 Myotis davidii
GAGCAAACCTGCAGCCGCTAAGTGTCAGGCCTGGGTTTACACATGACGGCCAGCAGAGCGGCCCGGCCGGGTGGCTCAGTGGTGAGCGTCGAGGGGCGCGGGGCAGTTTCGGGGCCTCCCAGCACCCGCCTTCGGGCTGCCAGACCCTGAGACCCAGAGAAAACGGCCCCGACCCCTGACCCCTGACCCCAGCTGGATAAAGCTTACGATCACCTGAAGTCCGTGTGCCTCGTTCAAACATCTGGGGACATCGATGTAAACTTTTCCATGAATGGGAAACTCATCTTCAGGCTGAAAAGGAGCCATTTTCTTTTTGGCTTGATTTTTTTCATTAAAAAAAACCCCACAAAAAATGTTTCCCCAAATGTAAACAAGCAAATGGATGAAAGGAAATTTACAGCTGTGGGGCGTGGTGTCCCCCTTGGCCTCCCCGGGGACAGGGGCGGGCGGGAGCCCACGCCCTCAGCCCATCGAGGACGCCCCCCACCCGGCCAGGTCACAGGCCGTGTTCCGGTCTCTCCATGGCGGCCACAGCCCCGAGCGGGGTTCCCACCGACATGGAAAACCACAGGGTGGAAGCCTCGTATCCCGTGATGGGCATTTCCTAGTCGTGCCCCGGGGGGCGGCCTCCAGCAGGTGTGACCCCGCGGACCCGGAAAATGCATCGAACAGAACTAGGGTTTCCTGGCAGCCGCCGTGGCTCCAGGCGGGGGGCTCTGGTATCACGGGGGCTGCCCACGCGGCCGGGGCTGGGGCTCGAGATGGACGGGCCCCGGTCAGAGTCTGTCCTGCATCCTGGGCTCTGCACACGTGGTGCCACTGGGCGGGACCCACTGTCTCAGCGGAGTGTGTGCTCACTCGTGAAGCGGGGAGCCCGGCCGCGGGGCTCGGGGGCTGAGCGCCGCCCTGTGAACCAGGAGGTCAGGCTCGATTCCGGGTCAGGGCACAAGCCTGGGCCGCGGGTGCTATCCCCAGTGTGGGGCGTGCATGAGGCAGCCAATCCATGATTCTCTCTCTTTTTAAAAAAATATATTTTATTGATTTTTTACAGAGGGGAAGGGAGAGGAATAGAGAGTTAGAAACATCGATGAGAGAGAAACATCGATCAGCTGCCTCCTGCACACCTCCTCCTGGGGACGTGCCCGCAACCAAGGTACATGCCCTTGACTTGAATCGAACCCAGGACCTTTCAGTCCGCAGGCCGACGCTCTATCCACTGAGCCAAACCGGTTTCAGCTCATGATTCTCTCTTATCACAGATGTTTCTGTCTCTCCCTCTCCCTTCCTCTCTGACATCAATAAACATATATTTTTAAAAACGACTCAAGTCAGACACAAAGCAGGGAGCCCCTGTGGGCGGGACTAGGGGCTCGAAGCTGTGGGGTCAGAGGCTGTAGGACAGAAGCTTCTAGACCAGCGGTTCTCCACCTTCCTAATGCCCGACCCTTTAACACAATTCCTCACGTTGTGGTGACCCCCAACCAAAAAACGACTCAAGTCAGACATTCTTGTTCCAGGTCACTGTACATGGTGGTCAGTGCCCAGCAGGTTTGTGGGGAAGCAGCAGAGTGGGAGAGACCGTGGACAGGAGCACCGTGTGCAGCCGGGGAGGGGGCGGCGAGGAATGAGAGCAAGTGGCAGGAAGGCCAGTGTGTCCTTGTAGGATGGGGCTGGCCTGCTGGCCAAGTCGATATCTGATATGCAGGATGTATTTTCATTGTTACAGATTGAACATAATTAAAGCATAGTGATTAATCACAAAAACAATATGTAACTATATATGTGTTTTCTGATGGTCTTAGGCGAACCCTGTGAAAGGGTCGTTCGACCCCCAGGTTGAGAACCGCTGCTCTAGAGGCTTCAGGTGCAAAACCTGCAGAAAAGTCGATCTAGCTCTTGCACGTTGAAAGCTGTTTCTGTGCGATTGAGGGAACGCTGCCTGGGGGTGAGCTGGGCCCCCAGGGGTGGTGACTGAAGGCTGCTGAGGGGGTTCTAACTGCATCAAACGACACATAAAATACAAGCCTAAGTGTGCGTCACCTGCTTAACCACCGTTTTATTATTTATTTAAATACATGTTTATTGATTTCAGAGAGAGGAAGGGAGAGGAAGAGGGAGAGAGAGAGGAATATTAATGATGAGAGAGAATCTTGGATCAACTGACCCCGGCATGCCCCCTACAGGGAGCGAGCCAGCAACCTGGGCATGTGCCCTGCCTGGGAATCGAACCTGGGACCCTTCAGTCCGCAGGCGGATGCTCTATCCACTGAGCCACACTGGCCAGGGTCATAATAACTTTTTATGTGAAACTTCAGGGGCCTTAATTCCGTTCACGGTGTTGTCGTCACCACCACCTGCTCTGGAACTTTCTCATCTTCCCAGACGGAAACTCTGTCCCATGAAACCCTCCCTCCCGCCCCCCAGACCTGCACCCACCATCCTACTTCCTGTCTGGCGGCTGTCAGTCCCCCAGAAGAGGAATCGCCCAGTGTGTGTCCTCCTGTGACTGCTGACCTCACTCCGCACAGTGTCCGCGGGGCCGTCGTGTGTGGTGAAGTCCCTTCCTTTCTCAGGCTCCCTCCGGGTCCCTGCGTGGCCGACCCACCCCTGCTCGCCATTCCTCCATGGGTGGCCCCTGTGTGGCTCCCACACCTGGGCTGTTGTGTGTCTTTCTTTTTAAAATATATTTTTATTGATTCCAGAGAGGAAGGGAGAGGGCAAGAGACGGAAACGTCAATGATGAGGGAGAATCATGGGTCCGCTGCCTCCTGCACGCCCCCCACTGGGGATGGAGTCCGCAACCCGGGCCTGTGCCCTGGCAGGAATGGAACCGTGACCTCCTGGTTCATAGGCTGACCTTCGATCACGGAGCCGCGCTGCCTGCTCACCGCCAGGCCTCCCCCGGGCATGCGTCCTTTTCATCGCTGTCATGGAGAGCTCGTGACTGAAGGTGCAATTGAGAAACAATGCTTTCTTTCCTAAAAACTACGTTAGCTCATGGACCTAAAGCCAGGACAAAGCGAGGGGCGATAAACACAGCATCCGTGAGCGGATTTCTCTCTTGGGTGGTTGGGGGGGCTGGTGGGGTTGGACACGGGCAGGGGCGGGCACGCTGCCCGTGGTGAGGGTGGCCGGCGGAGGGGTCCCTGGGTCTGTCCCTGCTCTATGACGGGCACTTCAGCCAGTAGTGTCCGCGTGGCCTGGTGAGGACAGATGGCGCCTTGCGCTGGCCTGGCTGAGGTTCACCTGCTGTGCGTCAGGAAGTGGCCTGCTTTCTTCCTCAGGAGCTAAAAGCCACCGCCCAGGCTCCCCGCAGGCAGGCAGGCATGGGGAGGAGGGGCTGTGCGGACTCTCCCTCCTCCTGCTCTGCCCCGGCTGAGCCCCCAGGACCCCCACACAGGCCGGGTCTGGGGATCACCCCCCACTCCTGCCTGGGCTCTGGACGCACAGGTGACCTCCACGCTGCACTCCCCCTCGCCCCCGGGCTCCTGGCTGCTGGGCCACTTTGGGGTGGAGGGGGAGGCAGCCCATGTCCGCTCAGCCAGGTGGCACCCAGGGCCTGGTGGGGGGGGGGGTAGGAGGGAGCGAGCCCTGCGTGTCCCAGGGCCCGGCCGGCAGGAAGCTTGCTGCTCCGCGAGGCGCCCACGCTTCCTCTTCCTTAACGACCTCCCGTCGCCCCCACTCGGTGTCCGCATGCCAGGCTGCAGCACCCCCTCCTGCTATTTACTCCTTCAGTGTTTGTGGCTGGTCCCGCTTAGTGACAGTCGCAGACTTGGCCGGCCCGGCCTCTCCCAGGAGACGGAGGGACATCGGGGGGACGCGTCCCCCTGGACCGGAGCGGGAGGCCGATGCAGAGGGAGGGGTGTCCTGCCGGCCGGGGCCCTCGGCGTCCTCACCTGGGTGAGCAGGGCACACGCACCAGCCGAGACACACGTGTGTGGTGTGTTCTTTTAAAATACGTTTTATTGATTTCAGAGAGGAAGGTAAAGGGGGGGGCAAGGGGAGAGTGGAGGGGGCAAGGCTGCCGAGACCCGTGCCTGCCTCTGGGTCCCCTCCCGCCAGGTCCCGCAGTCCCAGCGTGGAGGCGCGGGCACGAGGACACAGTGCCCACATCACAGGCCCTGGGGTCCGGCCGGAGGACCGAGGTGGATGGGGGCAACACCTGCAATAGAATTCCCCCTAAAACACCAAGGCTGGGCCGGCCGGTGTGGCTCAGTGGCTGAGCGTCGACCTATGAACCAGGAGGTCAGGGTTAGATTCCCGGTCGGGGCACAGGCCCGGGTTGTGGGCTCCATCCCCTGTAGGGGGCGTGCAGGAGGCAGCTGATCCATGGTTCTCTCTCATCATGGATGTTTCTCTCTCTCTGTCTGAAATGAGAACAAATATATTTTAAAAGATAAAGATGTGATAGTAACAATGGCAGAGAAGTGCCTGGCGATAGGCACCTTTTCTTCCTCTGAAAGAACAGAAGTCGACGAGCATCACAGGCCTTCTCTGACGGCGGAGGTTTCTTTAAAAGTGTTTTATCGCGATAAAGCACACCCAGCGCGGCGCCCACCCAACAGTGTGGGTGGCAGTGAGGGCGCGACGGGCACGCACGCGTCCCAAGGAAGCCCCGCCACCGGAGGGGCAGGCCGCCCTC
>NW_006298272.1:2375122-2375868 GCF_000327345.1 Myotis davidii
TCTTTGTGAAGCCAGCGGCGCCCGCCGGCTTTGCTGGGGACACGGGAGCACACGGAGGGGCCGGGAGATCTCTGAGCCTCGCCTGCCCCAGCTCTGTGCCCGCTGCCCTGCCTGTGTCCCCTTCACTGCTCAGCACGGGCGCACGCCAGCTCCGTTCCCAGTTCCCGAGATGCCCATCTTCCTAACTGCCAGCGTGCCAGCCCGGCCAGGGCAGCTCCCGCAGACGCCGGCCTCGGGGGCTGGGCTGTGGGCTTGGACTGTGGTCTTTAAACCCAGGACACAGGGAGGCAGTCGGCCCTGACAGCCACCCCACCTGCGGGAGTGAGCCCTGTGGGTCAGAGCCCGGCACACAGGTCTGTGGGGACGTCAGCGGGCGACGGGGTGGGGGGAGCTGAACCCACCAGACGGGGCCTTTCCTGACCCGGGGAGGGCGGAGGCCTAGCTGGGCGTTTGAGCAGGTGAGGCAGTGGGTGTAGAGGATGCGGAGGAGGGTGAACCATGGGCGCTGTCCTCTGGGGGTGGGCGAAGCTCACGTCCGTCTGTCCGGCAGGGGTCCCCGAGCTCGGACCTCCGACGGCCTGTGTCCCCTTGGTCGCTGGCCCGGCTGCAGCTGGGTGTGGAGGAGGCGGAGCCGGTCAGAGACAGGAGGGCGGCCAGGTTTCCCTCTGACCCCGTGTCCCCGCCCTGGGTGGCCCTCGGAGGGGGAGGGCGGGCTGGCTGCAGGGCGTCCCCGGGGCAGGCCGAGT
>NW_006298272.1:2375898-2383110 GCF_000327345.1 Myotis davidii
CCCAGGGGAGCGGAAGGAGGCCTGCCCGGCCGTCTGTCCTTCCCTCCCGGCCCCGCCCGCCGGCCGCAGAGATGGACAGTGTGGTCCTGGGGGGACACCGTCCCTCGAGCCCTCAGCCTCCGGGAGGACGGGAGAGGCCGCCTGCGGATTGTCTCGCTAAAGACAACACGTTTCCCCAGCACTTTCCTGGGCACGACCTTGGGTATTTTCCTTGGCCGGGCACCAACACAGCTCAGCTCGCCTGGAGGGGGAGGGAGTGAAGCTGTTAGCAATTCTCAGAGAAAAGGGGGGGCGGGTGGCTCAAGCAAAACCCCAGGGCAAGGCCTCTGAGAGGTAGGCCTGGTCCAGGCCCCGCCATGCCTCCTGGTCCCAATGCTTGTCCCCCTTCCCCCCAGGCCTCCTCCCCTGCCCCCACCCCCACCTCCCAGCCCTCCTACCCGGCCCCCTCGGATAGGCTGGGACCAGCACTGTTCCCTGTGGGCCCCCAGCCACCAGCCGATTGGTCGGTTAGGTTTGTTTATATGCTTATTTCAAAGGGCCCATCTGAGCCACTGGGTGATCCAGGGCCTGTTTGCTCGTTTCTTTAATCGACTTTATTTTCTCAGAGTTTTAGGTTCACAGCCACACGGAGAGGAAGGAGCAGAGGCTTCCCACGTCCACAGCCGCCATCACAGGCCACACGGAGCAGTTTCCCTCCCCACGCCCTCCGGGCTCGGCGAGCTCGCCCCTCCCCCCATGGCCACCTGCCTGTCCCTGTCCCGTCCCCAAGGTCTGTCTGTCCCAGGACGTCACGTGGTATGTGGCCTTTCGGATTGGCCTCTGTCCCTTGGTCACAGGCATTCGGGTTCCTCGCGGCGTTTCATGCTCGAGAACTACCTTCCTGAGCTGAGTGGCGTCCGGGGGCCGGGACGGGCGGCAGCGTCCCTGCTGAAGGAGGTCTGGTTGTTGCAAGTTCTGTCATCAGGGGGAAGCTGCTACAAACATCCAGGGGCAGGGTTTTAGGTTTTTTAAAATATATTTTTATTGACTTCAGAGAGGAAGGGAGAGGGAGAGAGCAAGAGAAACATCAATGATGAGAGAGAACCACTCATCAGCTGCCTCCTGCACGCCCCCGACTGGGAATCGAGCCCACAACCAGGGCACATGCCCTGACCGGGAATCGAACCCTGACCTCCTGGTTCATAGGTCGACGCTCAACCCCTGGGCCACGCCGGCCGGGCCATGTGCAGGTTTTTGTGTGGACACGGCTTTTCCACTCCTTGGAATAAATACTGATGCTGGGTTGCTGGGTTGCAGGGTAAGGGTAGGTTTAACTTGTCAGAGTCGGCCCTGCTGTCTCCCAAGGTGGCTGCGCCCCGCCTGGTGGTGAGTGGGGCTCCCGCTGTTCCCCGTCCTCGCCAGCGCTGGGTGCTGCCATGTTCCTGGTTCGGGGGTCCTGACAGGTGTGCGGTGCTGCCGCGGCTGCTTGGTTTGCATTTCCCGGAGGGCACAGGCTGCCCAGTGTCTTCTCACAAGTCTTTGCCTCGAAGGCATCTCCTTCCCCTGCGAGGACAGCGTCCCTGCAGCACCCAGGCCTGGCCTCACCCCCAGCCCCAGCCCTCAGCTTCCTGAGGGCCCAGCCCGGGCTCCTGTCTGCTCCCCCTTGGGTCGGAGGTTGGCCTGAGGAGCCCGGCACAGCAGGGCACGAGCCGTCTGCTGTGGGATCACCACCCTCCCCGAGCCCTGAGCTCCTCGTCTGTGAAATGGAGGAAAGGACAGGGCCTCCTTTCGAGAGGTTTCCCGAGTAGCCAATGTGCCAACACACCCTGTATGCACCACATGCTGGAATATGCGGCACAATCCGGCACGTGGGGCTCTCGTAGAGGAGATGAGCTGTGGCGATGATGATTGATGATGGATTATTCCATGTGCTGCGTGGAGGAAGGCCCGACCCCGTGACCCAGAGAAGAGCTGAGCCAAGACAGGGCCGCCGAGAGGTGCTGCCCACACACCAGGGTGCCTCCTTGCTGTGCTTCAGGAGGAGTGTTTTTTTTCTGAAATGGGTGCCTGGGAGTTTGGGAGCGAAACGTGGAAAAGGAAAGTGAAAAGAAACGGACCCCACCAGGGTGGCCGCCCGATACATTCCACCTCCCACCGAGAGCGTTTGGCTGGAAAAACACAGTCACCGTGAAGTAAATTTAGATGCAGAGAAGTGACCGCACGTTGGGCCCTCACCCAGGAGTCACGCTGGTCCGCGGCGAAGGGGTCAACGTGGAAGCCGAGGTCCGGGCCCTGGCCCGGCCTGCCCTCCTTCCTCAGCCGCTCACGCAGACAATGACTGGCCCTGGACCAGGCCCAGCGAGACCTTGTTTAGCGCGCTTCCTGCCCACTTCACCGGCACAAACAGCTATTCTGGGTTTGGGCTGCTCTCCAAGTTGGGTTACATGACGGTAAACAAGTTTTTTTGGGTGAGTGAAGTTTTAACTGGGCACTTCGCAAAACACTTTAAAAAAGATGATTTGGAGAAACGATTAAGTGGAGTGAGAGACGCACACGGGGCTGTGGAAACGTTCTCTGCCGCTCTGTTTACACTTGGCACCGGGGGAGCCCTGGGACCTGTTTCCGACCAATCGTGAATGTTTCCCAGGGACCCGGGGCTTTCTTCTGGAGGCGAGCGGTAATTGCCCATCTTTTTTTGAGGATAAAAATGGAAAGTGAAAAGTTCAAGGAGTCCGTGAGCTGCTTGACTCTGCTGAGACATTCATCAGGATGTACCCGGCTGCCCGGCTAAGGGAGGCCACAGACGCCGAAGACGTGAATTCGCCCGAGGGACAGGCGCAAGGATGGCTCCCATGTCCCCCGTAAATCTGCCGGGTGCGCCCGGCTCTCCGACTCCAACACAGTTCTCATGAGAACACCGTGTTCTCCACACAGCCCCGTGCTCCCCGTGGGAACCGGCGGGCTCGCCAGGGCACACGGGGTCACGCTGTGGTTTATTTATTACAATTTTCTCAGTAGATGCATCACGGCCCACTGACTGTGGGCAGGCCTCCCCGAGGATGAAGGAAAACACGGAGCGGCACGCCAGAGGCCTGAACCAGAAAAATAACTGTCACCTTTTCTTGCTTTTTTTTAGGAGAAAGTTCTATGCCAGCTGCTCCCGACAGACTTCAGCCAGGGCAGTCGGCTATTTGCTGGGAAAATGCAGGAGGTACCATACGCCCTGCCAGGCCTTTGGCGCGTCCCGCGGTCCGGCCACGCCGGTGTGCATGTGGGTGACCCAGAGCAGCCACCTGAGCACCCCGCCTCCCCCCCAGGCTGATGCTGAAAAGGTGAGGATGGAGCCTCCAATGGGAGGCTGGGCCGCCTGGCTGACGAGGGGCGAGAGCGCCACCTGCCGGCGCCCGGGCAGGGAGCCCTGGCTTTGATATGGATGCGGAGGGGATCAGGGAGATCACATTGGCCTCAGTCTGAAAGCATAAGGCCTGCCTCCAGGCACCCCGTCAGTGCAGAGCCCCGCCAGAGCGAGAGCGTCCACTGTGAGAGCAGCAAGGCCGTGGCCCCTGATGCGTTGCTGTCAGGGCGACGTGGGTCTCCTTCCCCGAACCCGCCGTTCACAGCTGGGAGTCGTGGATGAGGTGGGAGAAGAAGGAACAAACCCAAGTCGAAGGGAAGCCGGTGAGGCTCTGGGCGGGGGTTGTTGGAAATAAAGGCCAGAATCCCGAGGCCCCCCCACCCCCCGTCCCCAACAGTTCAGCCTGGGCTTCGTCCTCCGGGCTCCGTTTTCATTGATTTTCAGAGAGAAAGAGGAAGAGGGAGAGAGAGAAACAGTGATGAGAGAGAATCATTGTTCGGCTGCCTCCTGCACCCCTCACTGGGAATCAAGCCCACAACCCGGCCATGTGCCCTGACCGGGAATCAAACCCGGGACCTGCTGGCTCATAGGTTGAGGCTCAACCCCTGAGCCACGCCAGCGGGGCTGAAACGCTCCATCTTTTAACATAAGTTAGAGACAAACCATCGCCAGCACGTGCGGTCGCCGTGACAACCTCCCTTATCCTGGCTGCGGTGTTGGCGTGCTGTGTTCTCTTAGCTGCAGCTGAGTGGGCACCCGAAGAACAAAAGCCATGTTTGTCATTCTGCTCCCTCCCCCCTGTCTGCCGCCCCACAGCGAACTCCAGCTGGAAGGACCGTGTTCCACGAGTCCAGACCCAGTTACGATGGAAACCCTGACAGGCCAGGCGGTGATCGCCCTCCTGCCACAGGCATGAGTCTCTGTGGCTGGTCATGGGTTTTTCCGTCGTCATTTTCCACGGGGCCTCCTCCCAAGAGGTCATTTAAGCCTGGGTTGCAGCGTTGCCTGCCCGGGGCCTTCAAGCTGAGGGTCTGTGACTTTGGCGGCCAGTACCCGCGGGGTCGTCCGTCAGACTGACTTCTACAGCCTGTGGGTGGGGTGGGGCTGGTTCCAGAGCCATGGTCTCCCAGGTTTGTAACTACGCATCCCCTCTCCTCGCTGGCTGGGCGGCTGCGTGAGGGAGGGAGTGAGTGCCGCTCACAGGTCTCAGGCGACAGCCACCCTGCGGGGCCTGAGGCCCTTGTTTGGGCCGACTCCTCACGTCCAGCATCCCTCCCGGCGCTGGGCACACGGGGCCGACACCGCTCAAGATGCTGTGGGAAGTTGAATCCAGTAGATTGTGTGATTTTTTGTGGAGCCTGTTACAGATGTCCCCCCTTTCCCTCCTGCCCTCCCTCTCCCCAGCTCCCCCCTCCGCCCCCCACCTTCACCACATCGCTGTCTGTGTCCGTGGGCCATGCATATGTGCATATATGTTCTCTGGTACCCCACCCCCCCATGTCAGTCTTCCCTGCCATCCATACCTCTGGTCCTCCTGTTCGTCAGTGTATTGGGTTCATTAGATTCCACACCTGAGTGAGATCGTGCGATATTTGTCTCTCTATTTTAAAGACAGCAACCGGACTAAGGCTCAAAGGAGAATCCTCGCTTGGCGCCGAAAGACCTCCGTGTCCTCACATTTAGTGGAGACGGGGCCCGGGACGCGGGAGGAATGCGACATCCTCCCGCCTGGCCTCGTGAGGAACCAAGCCGACGCCCCCGCGCGGCAGGCTCCGCGGCCCCTGGACTTGGGCAGCCTGAGCAGACGAGGCATGGGTCTGATTCCCAGTCAGGGCACATACCTGGGTGGCAGGTTCGGTCTCCGGTTGGGACACGTACAGGAGGCAGTCAATCGACGTTTCTCTCTCTCCCTTCAGCGAGCATATCCTCGGGTGAGAACCGAGGAAAACAAGAGAGCCATCAGAGAGCTCTGTTCCTGTCTCCACCCCATGAGGACACAGGAGAAGGGGGCCTCTGCCAGAAAGGAGCCCCCAGGAGCCGAACCTCTGGGACCTTGATCCTGGCCTCCAGCCTCAGAGCCGTGAGAAACAAGCACTGCTGTTTCACCCCCATCTGTGGTCTTTGGTGACAACACCCACATTCATGATGAGAGCTTTGCGCCAGGCCCTGTGCGGGGCTCGGCTAGATGTTCAAACCTTGGTGTAAAGGTACCACAGCTTTTTACATGATGCCGAGTGAGATAAGCCAGTCAGAGAAGACAAGTGTCACAGGATCTCACTCGTGGGGAATCTAAGTGACAGTTAAAATGGATGAACAAACTAGATCCAGAGACTTGGAAGCAGGGAACAGAGTGCGGACTCTCCGAGGGAAGGCGGGGGAGGGTGACCTTTAAGCCATGGGCACAGACAATAGGGCGGTGAAGGCCTGGGTGGGGCGGGCTGGGAGGGGTCAATAGGGGAAAAGGGGGCATCTGTAATACTTTCAACAATAAAGATAGAAAAAAGGATTTGCAGCCCTTCACTCGCCTTTGAGGGGGCTCATTCACATTTAGGAAGAGGGTACCAGAGGGCAAAGAGCTGTGGGGTACCAGCCTGGGCGGGGGGCACAGGGGCACAGGGGGGGCGGGGAGTTGAGGAAGGCCCCCAGGAGGTGGTGGTGGAGTTGAGCTTTGGAGGACGAAAGGGGGCGTAGGGTCTGTGGGAATCGGAGTCCGAGAGAGAGCCAGCTTCCTGCCTGGGGAGGAGGGTGGGAGGAACCACTATCCCACACAGCTCAG
Source organism: Myotis davidii (assembly GCF_000327345.1). Taxonomy (NCBI): domain Eukaryota; kingdom Metazoa; phylum Chordata; class Mammalia; order Chiroptera; family Vespertilionidae; genus Myotis; species Myotis davidii. The sequence continues at coordinate 2,382,009 of NW_006298272.1, forward strand.
TGCGACTCGCTCAGGATGGATTTTGTTCTGTCGGCAAACCCTCCTTCCTTCCCATCGGCCTGTTGTGCAAAGGCTCCCAGCCAACGCTGTCAACTGGCTATGTGGTTGGCAACACAACACAGCACAACACAACACAACACAACACAACACACAATGCAACGCAACACAATGCAACACATAACACAATTAGCTGGTGATATGCATTTGCTCCTAGCCTGTGTGAGCCGGGCACAGCCCCGTGGGGGCCTGGGTATCGTCCCTGAACACAGAGGGGTTTGGAAAAGGTCAAAAGGGTCCCCAGCCCCCAGCCCCTCCCCCGTGTGTGTGTGTGTGTGTGTGTGTACTGTCTTCCACTTGGCGGGTCCTGATGGGATGTCCTCAAGGAAGGACTTGCAGAAACGAGGGAAAGACTGACCCACACTCCAGGGAAGAGCTAGGAAGACAGGGAGCAGGAGGGGAGGGGGGCCTTAACTCCTTGTTGAATGAGCTTACATCACGGTATCTCCTGTCACAGGGAGCGAGAGCCACGCGGGGAGATGAAGGGAAGGTGCAGAGGCCGCAGGAGCAGCCTGGCCGGGACCTGCTGCCTGGCCGCAGGAGGCTGTGCGTGGAGCTGAATAGTGGCCTCGGGGGAGTCTTTGAGTGACAGCTGCCTCCTCAGATGGTTGATGATCAGCCTACCTTTCTCATCCTCTTCCAGGAAGGGCGATGATCTCACCTCGATCCTCATAAAGGAATGTGGTTTGGACACTTTTTCAGCCAGGCTGGCGTGGCTCAGGGTTGAGCGTCAACCTATGAACCAGGAGGTCGCGGGTTGATTCCCGGTCAGGACTCAATGCCCAGTACGGGGTGTGCAGGAGGCAGACAACTGATGTTCCTCTCCCTTCATCCCTCCCCCTTCCTCTCTCTAAAAATCAATAAAAACATATTTAAAATGAAAGGATACTTTCTTATAAGGAGCAAAGCATAATCGCTCTGCCAGGAGCAGCGAACTGTCACAAGAACCCAGAAGAACCCAGGACTCTGTGTCACCTGGGGCTTCCGAGAAGATGCAGGGACCTGCAGTTCACAGCAGGGAGCAGCCGCCTGGAGGGAGCCTCCC
>NW_006298272.1:2383168-2384693 GCF_000327345.1 Myotis davidii
TAGAGTAAAACTCTGTAATTTGGGATCCAAGACAGGACTGTCGTTGGAGCAACTGGACTGGCTACGTGGGGGCAGTTGACGTTGGCTCCAGCTTCCACCAGCTGCCAATGCTTCTAAACTTAAAAATGGAGCAACAATGTTTAGGTCCTAACTTTTGGATGGTGGCTCAACTAAGTACTCTAGATGTGTGTGTGTGCGTGCATACAACATGTGTGTGCATGTTGTGTGTGGGAATGTGTGGGAATGTTTGGTAGGAATGCTAACTTTACCTTCACATACCTGGACCAAATCCTCAGAGCCCAGCTGTCGGCGGGGTGGACAGGTCCCAGGCTGGCTGGGGAGGGAAGGATAATGTCAACAAGCAGAGGTCAGACAGCCATCGAACCCCCGGCCCAGGAGTTTCCGTGGGCAGCACTTCCTTTGTGCACAAACATCTTAATCATGTTGTTGTCGGGTAAAGTGTTTTGGTCAGAGTGTTGACTGGGCAGTAACTCCTCTCCCAGCCGGTCCAGCAGCCACCCACGCTGTTTCCAGTTTCCTGCCGGACTGGGCCGAGTGCGGGGTTCAGGGCGCTCGTTGTAAACAGCATGAAACCTGAAGTTGCTCGGGGAGCTCTGGAGGGGCCAGGAGGGGTGGGAAGTGGGGGGAGAGGAAAGGCAGCCAGACCCCTAAGGCTTCTCTCCCAGAACTGAGCCAGGGACGAGGGTGGGAAGCGGCCCAGCCTCACACAGGGGCCTGGAGGCCGATCCTACATGACAGGGCTGGCTGTGCAGTGAGCACAACCTCACCGTCCCTACACCTTGTTCTGAAACTGACCTCAGCCGCAGAGGGAGATGTTGTCACCCTTTGACAATGAGCACCCAGGGCCAAGGAAGGATGAAGGCCCTGATCACGTGGCCCTAATGCAGATTCGGGGGCCCAGTCCCCGAGTCCACGCCCTTCACGGGGTCTCGGTGGCGGCCCTAATGCAGATTCGGGGGCCCAGTCCCCGAGTCCACGCCCTTCACGGGGTCTCGGTGGCGGCCCCAGCTGGCATGCAGTAGGCACTCAGTAAACGTTTGTCAGGGAGCTCGTGACGAGAGCTGCGGATGTGCCTGTGACCAAGGTCCACGCCCATCTCCCCGAGGACAGCCCTGACCTGTGGGGGCCGGGGTGCGGCAGGCCAGGGTGAGGGAAGGACGTCTGGGGCTTTGAGCCCCTCCAGCCATCAGAGCTGGTGCTGAGCCTCGGCCCGGCTCCTACTCCCAACCCCTTGGCCAACATGCCGAGGAGACAATCTCACTGGATGGAAATGGGAGGGAAGCTGGGGGACACCTTACAGAGGGTGTTGGGCATATGTTTACGAATCCGAGCGAGCAAAGATGGGGAGCACCCACGCCCCAGGTGCACCCAACTCCCCAGGAACACCCAACCTCCAGGTGCACCCAACCCCCCAGGAGCACCCAACCCCCCAGGAGCACCCACACACCAGGTGCACCCACCCCCAAGTGCATCCAACACCCCAGGAGCACCCAACCCCCCAGGA
>NW_006298272.1:2384974-2385313 GCF_000327345.1 Myotis davidii
GCACCTAACCCCCCAGGTGCACCCAACCCCCCAGGAGCACCCACCCCCCAGGTGCACCCAACCCCCCAGGAGCACCCAACCACCAGGTACACCCAACCCCCCAGGAGCACCCAACCCGTGGGCCACAGGAAGGAACACAGCTGGGCACCTGGGCACCTGGACAATCTCTTCATATCCTTTTCTCCCTCCCCCTTCCCCATCCCCCACCTCTCTTTTTTTTGAAATGTGTTTTTATTGATTTCAGAGAGGAAGGGACCCCAGGAGCACCCACACACCAGGTGCACCCACCCCCAAGTGCATCCAACACCCCAGGAGCACCCAACCCCCCAGGAGCACCCA
>NW_006298272.1:2385548-2390122 GCF_000327345.1 Myotis davidii
GGACACACTTTCCTCAAAACTTTCCTACTGGTGAGAAAAGTATCTTTTTCTGTTTTGTCCATGACTAGAAAGCAAAATTCCAAGAATTCAGCATCGAAGCATAAAATAATTAGGTTTGTGCTGTTGACTGAATTGTGTGCCCTGCCCCTCAAACTTCTATATTGAAGCCCTAACCTCTGATGAAATGGAATTTGGACATGGGGCCTTTGGGAGGTAAGTAGGTTTAGACAAGGTCTTGAGAGTGGAGCTTCCTGATATAAGTGCCCTTATAAGAAGAGACACCAAAGAGCTCTCTCTCTCTCTCTCTCTCTCGCTCTCTCTCTCTCTCTCTCTCTCTCTGCCATTGCCAGGTCCGCAGGCGGGCCCTCGGTGCCCTGCAGGGAGTGGTGGCCAGCAGCAGCGGACGCTGTTCTCCAGGACCAGGCCCAGGACCTCGCAGAGGCCGGTCACCGCGGCGTCAGGAGCAGTGGCCTCGGCGTACAGTCAGAGGGCAGAGTTAAAGAAGGAAAAAGGATGTGTGAGTGAACTATAGGTGCTATAATGAAAATCAAGTATAGGTGTGTACTGGGGACAGATTTTAAAAGTAGGAGTCAGAAAAGAAAAAAGATAAAATGATAGTGATAATTAGGCACGTAGATAGATATTAAAACAGTGGAAGTAAGTAGAGGTGTGTTGCACGCGCTCGTGTCAGCTCTGTGCATGTGTTAGCTCCGCCCCGTTCCAATGGGCCAGAGTCGCCAGCTTTCAGAACGAACTTCAGAACTTCCTTTCGAAGCAGTTGCCCCCTTGAAGGTAAATATGGTCTGCAGCCACCAGGGGGCAGCAGGGGCGTTGGCGCTGGCAGCAGAACCCAGAGCCTCCCGGGTGACCGCGGGTGGCAGCGGGTACAAAAGGCTTTGTCCTCCCTCCCAGCAGCTTATTGACTTTGCTTTCCAATTTTCAAATATAAACTCACATTTCTTAAAATAATTTAACTAGACATAATTCAAGGGGATGCAGCAAAATGCTGTTCCCTCCCCGCGCGCCTGGCATTCGGCTGAGGGGGGGCGCCGTGGCCAAGCCTTTCGGAGCCTCGCGGGGCCCCGGTTTCTCCCGAGTTGCCTGCAGGAAGGGGGTCCGCGCGCTCCGGAGGGAGGGCAGGAGCACTGCAACAGTCTCCACCTGGGAGAAGTTCCTGGTGACCTGGGGCTGCGGGCAGGGCGACAGGTGGCGGAGCGGTAGGAGAGCTGTGAGGGATGAGGAGCCCTGAGCGGGCCTCTCCGAAGTCCTCCAGGAGCTCACCGGCTCCCCTCTGCTGGCACCTCAAACCCAGCCCCACCTCTAGATGGGCTGGAGGTTCACCAGGGTCCCACAGGCGAGGATACCTGCACAGGCAGCAGCCTCTCCCGCGGGTGCACGTGCACACATACGTGTGTGTTAGGTGTGTGGCTCTATGTGCGTGTGTAGTGTAAGGTAAGAAGTTTTGCTACAGCGTGGGGAGGTGATGCCTGTGAACTTGGGGTCTGTAACTCCCAAAGCAGATGCCATACTTTTCCGTGAATAAGATGCCCCCAACCTATAACATGTCCCCGACTTTTCCAACCCCCAAATTAAGAATTCAGTACTTTAAACATAAAACAGACGCATTTTATTTCGTGATTACCGCAGGTCACGTTTAGGTACAGGGCTATGATATTATGCGGCATGTCTGTAGCCAGCCTCTGTTGCATCCTGCTCTCTGCTTCATCACTGTTAGTTCTAGGCGTATCACTCTCTCCAATTCTGTTGTGTCCCTGCTGTCTTCTGAGTCACTGTCTGTGTACGTGAGATCCTCCTCACCCACTGGTGGCGTGTGCTGAGCCAACTTCATGTTCTCATGGCCAGCCCTTCTCCCCTCATGAAACTGAAGCACCATTTGCCTTTCCTGTAAAGTCAACCACGTCCATTTTGCTTGCCAACATCCTGGCCTGACACTGAATAAGCGTGGTTGACACACACCAGCTGAATTTTGCCGAGTAAGACCATCGCTTACCGGTGTTTATCTTTTTATTTTTTGACCTTTATGGGCTCAGAACGCTCCGGTCCCTGTTGCATCTGCACACTCTCCACCTCCACCTCCAATTACGGCATCAGCTGATGTCAGTAACAATCAGGCTCGTGATTGGAGGAAGCCTGTTTGACAAGGTATGGGCAGCTACGCACCTTCAGGGCTCCCTCCTCAGCTGACTTCTGTGTATATGATGCTCCTCGATCTTCAGTCTAATGATTTTAGAAAAAAATAGCATCTTATACACAGAAAAATACGATAATTATTCTGGGACTTTTTCAGCCTCAGCCCTGCCTCAGGGGCCTCTGCCACCCCATAGCGTCCAGCTGCAGGGGGCCTGGCAGACAGAGCCACAGGGGCCCAGGGTCTCCTCTCCCAGCGGCCGCAGTGCTGTGCCCACACACAGGGGCCAGTCCCCATGCCTACACCGGTCAGGGCACAGAATCAAAAGGGCCAGATCACAGGGAGGCCGACACACCCTAACCATCCTCCCTGCTGGGCAGGGCTCCTCCTTGCCCCTCAGGCTCTCCCTTGAGCTCCCTACTCCTGGTTACCCTGTTTGACTGGCTCAGAAACTGCTGTTGGTAAGGGGCCTTTTCAGCACAGGGTCCAAGCAACAGGCCCGTGGAGTTGCTTGGTCTCTCTCCTTCTCTGTGACTTGCTCTCTCTGTTCCCTGGTGCTGTGGGACGGCCAGGAGACCAGGTCACCTGTCCCGGAGAACGCCTCCCGTTCTGGGGTTGACCAATACCGTCCCTGAGCTGTAGTTTTACGTGTTTTTCTAACATCTGTATTTCCTGTAAGGTGTAAGACCTAGAGACTCGATGAGTTTCAGGTTCAGCCAGACTTTGGGCCAGACTTTCCTGGGTGGTCCTGGGTGAATCCCACTACATCCCACAGGGATGCACCCCGAGTGGGGACAAGCCTGGCTTGTCTCCACTGTTCTGCCTGCCATGTCTCAGTTTCCTGTCAGGTAGTCAGCGAAGTGTTGAAGTTTCCAGGGACCCACCTCTCCTCTATGTCAGAGGCTACAACCTTGGTTTCAAGCAGGCGAGATCGATCTGCCCGCTGTGTTTTCCTGCCTGCCTTCAGTGGTATTTACACAAGCGTCTATTTCTGACAAAGCTCCTGAGTCGCGGTGCTTCTTTTGGTTTCCCGGAACAAATGAACCCTCAAACCAGTCCCCCAGGGCTCCCTGGGGGTATTTAGAATCTTCCTTTCCCTGCCATGCTCCAGGCTGGGTGCAGCTGCACTGCTAGGAGGGGGTCTCATCTTCAGGAGGAAAATGGAAGCTCAGAGTTGGTGGGACAGACTCTCCCAGAGCTGGATTCCTGCTCATCTCTCCCTATTCTCCTTGCCAGTTTCCACAATAAACAGCTTCCCCTGCAGTCTTGTTGAGTGTTTTTATTGAAAGGTCCTCTGCACTGGGTTTAGCAAGTAAAAGCACCGAAATTATAAAGACAGTAACTGCGCTGCCTTGCGTGTTTCTCCCCCTGGCACTGTGTGGCCGCTGTAGAACTTCAGGCTGGCTGTCTGGGCGCAGCCTCCCACAGCTGTGGGCTTAGACCTAGAGTCACCTGCTGCCAGCTCCCAGTACTGGCCCTGATTGCATTGGCCCCGTCAATGGGTGCAAGAGGCGGCAGCCGGCCCCTATTGCCCATCAGGGCTTCTCCACCTCCCCCTGCTCCTGAGGGGCTATCTGGGCAGCAGCCACCACTGGCACTCACTGACTGCACCATCCTCACTCCCACCGACTGCAGGTGATGGGCCCTATCGCTCCCCACCATCAGCAGGTGTGAGTGGGGTCCAGTCATCAGCTTGTGGGAGTGGTGGTGGTGGAAGCTGGGCTGCCAGCCAATGGGGGACCAGAGGACCCTGTGGGAGGTGTAGGGTAAGGACGTAGAGGATCGTCCAAGACCGCCCCTGTACCCACCACAGCCTTGAGGCTCACGGTTCCCTTCTAGGTGCATGCATTTCGTGCACTGGGTCCCTAGTATGCATATAAGTTCTTTGGTTAAACTCTTACTACAGATAATTTTCAGTCTAAATGAAGAAAATGATTAGCAGGGCCTGGAGAGACTCGCACCCACACAAAGAGGCAGTCTAGGTCATTTTTTCCTGATTAAGGGGAGCTGAGTTGGCCAAGCCTTCCTCCAAGCAGCCCTCCTGATTTCTTGTAGCTCTCAGAGTCTCTGCTTCTAGAAAAAGCTAGACAGACTGGTTGCACCCCCTTCCTGTGTCACCCGCTCCTACACCTGGTCTCGCCACCTCCAGCCAAGACAAGCCCACCTTCCTGGCCAGCCCACACCTGTATAGGTTCATCAGCTGAGGGGATTGATGTGTCCAGAGGCAGGATCTAGGGCTGATGGGGAGACTGAGCACTGTTTTCTCTGAGGTGGGATTCCGTCCTCAGCACTTTTCACATCTGGGACTGTGGAGCGACCCTGAAAGGAGTCCAGGTGAGGGGGGCAGGGTTGGAAGCTGGGCGCCAGGAGATCTGGTCTTGCTTGATGACCTGCATAATTAGTGGCAGGCAGTCTGGGAAGGGGA
>NW_006298272.1:2390144-2394127 GCF_000327345.1 Myotis davidii
TGCCTTACTGGGGCCCATCGTGTTCCTTTGAGGGGAGACGTGGGGTTGACTAGCGACGTGCTCACTCCCCATGGGTCCTGTAAGCAGCTCAACATTTTGGGAGCCTTTGGGCAGAAGTCTTAGGGCAGGCCAGCTGAGGCGTGATTGCTCTGTTTCCATGTCAGGAGCAGCCTCACTCCTGTCCAGTGAGATGTCAGCTCTCAGTTCAGGAGTTGGTGACACAGTGCTGCCAGGTGAGGCCTGGGAGCAAGCAGGCGGGCATTCAATGAGAGGCGTTGCTATGGAAACAAAAGAGAATGATGAGTGGTGATTGGAGGACCCTATAACCCCAGGGTCTAGTGGAGGAGGTTTCTGGATGCTGGCGGGGGTGCCCCCAGAGCGGGTGGAGTTAGGCAGTGACCCCATGCTCTCTCCTGGGCTGCAGGGGGGTGTCTCTGGTTTCTCTGTCTCCTGAAGATGGTCCATGAATGGGCTATGGTCACATCTCTGAAGTTGAAACAACTTGTCTTACTTCCCTTTGCATGGCTTTGGGCAACAGGGTGGGTTCAGTTCTCAGTGACCACAGGCCCAAGGAAGGCAGAAAGACTGGAATACTGGTTTGGAGACTCACAGCCAGATATTGGGGGAATGAGAGGAAGTCAGGGTGCAGTCCAGTCCAGGCAGAAACCAACCCTCAATAGGCACCTCTCTATCGGTGGGGCCCTGGGTGTGGTGTGGGCTTGCCCTTATCAGAGAGACTCCCCGGGAGCCTAATGCTCACAGATTTCTTCCTCTGTCTCACTCAGCACACGTCCCAGAGCCCAGTGTGGGCCGGACTACACTGTGCAGGGCAGTCAGCCCTGAGAGCCAAAACCTGCAGGTGTCCTGGGAGGTGGCCTTGCCCCAGGGGAGATGAGGCCAGGAGGTGCTGCACAGGGTTCCCTCTGCTGCTGAGTGAGGTCCACAACCAGGTGTCACCAATCAACCCACCAGGTCACACAGAGTGAGACAGAGGATCTGCCGGACACGGAGCAGAGGGTGTTCACGGGGAGCTTCTCTGTTGTAACGAACATGCCCCATGTTATCCTTAAACAGCCAGACACACTCTGAGTTGCTCAAAAGAGTATGAGTTGCTGGAAAGCATATTCTTTAAGGTGCCAGTGCCTTGGGATCCTCTGAGTATCGCCGGCTCCTTCTTCCTTGGCCCTTTAATCCCAAGATGCCCATTGAGTGTGTAGAGACCCTCCCTGTGGGGATCTGGTGAGCAGGAGAAGAGGGGGTGGCTGTTAGTGGCCCCCTCATCACACGCCGTTGCCTTCACGTGTGGGTCTCTGGGGAGCCCGTGTGAGGTTGGGGAGGCGGTAGTGACGTGGAGGCCATACCTCTGGGAAGAAGGGAGGCCTCTCCGCCTCCACGTGAGCTTCCGAGTCTCTCCACCCTGAGGGAGCCTTTGGGCAGAAGTCTTAGGGCAGAGCCAGCTGAGGCGTGATTGCTCTGTTTCCATGTCAGGAGCAGCCTCACTCCTGTCCAGTGAGATGTCAGCTCTCAGTTCGGGAGTTGGTGACACAGTGCTGCCAGGTGAGGCTTGGGAGCAAGCAGGCGGGCATTCAATGAGAGGCGTTGCTATGGAAACAAAAGAGAATGATGAATGGTGATTGGAGGACCCTATAACCCCAGGGTCTAGTGGGAGGTGGCTGTGGTCTGGGCTGAGCCAGACAGAGAACACACCTCCCACCAGCCTGGCCCCAGTGAATTCCACATATGCTAGTGGTTGTGTCTGATTCACCTCGGACAAATCAAAGGGTCTGTTACCTCCGAGAACATAAGTGCCATTGGAGGAGATTGACCACACGGGGACAGAGAGACCACAATCCCTCCTAGTCTACACGTGTCTGTGTGACATGCAGGCATCAAGCAGCATGTGGCCCCAGCCGGTGTGGCTCAGTGGATGAGCATTGACCTATGAACCAGGCGGTTGAGGTTCAATTCCCGGTCAGTGCACATGCCTATGTTGCAGCTCAGGACCCCATGTGGAGTGTGCAGGAGGCAGCTCATCAATTATTCTCATCATGGATGTTTCTATCTCTGTCCCCCTCTCCCTTCCTCTCTGAAATCAATAAAAATATTTTGAAAACAAGAAAAAAAGGAAAGAAAGGCTGGTGTTGGCCAATGAAGGAGCAAGTTCCCGGCAGAAGCGAGGGTGAGAGAGCAGCCTTCCTGGTGAAACTGCTTCCACGGGTCCATGAAACAGCTGCTCGGCAGTTCCCGGAAGGAGGGGACTCAGAGCCCGGCTTGCTGGCATCTGGCTTGCTGGTCGCTGCTGCCCAAGGCCCCTTGTCATGACCCTCTGAGCCATTCCCACCCAGGGGCCTGGGCATGAGCCCCTTCTCCAGAACTTCTCCAGGACCTCATCAGAACTCCCGGCCTGGCAGGGACCGGGGGCATAGAGAAGGTGCCACCTCAGGGTCCCAGGCCAGAGCTCACCCCCCTCAGCTGGATGATGAGTGTGTCCTCCTGACTCGCAGACCCAGGTGAACCACAGGAGGGTCTGTTTGTGAGAATTTCCCTGATTACGACACACCCTGCAGCTCTGTCCTTGAGGTTGCACAACTCTCTCCCCTATAAATAGCGAGGCTCTGCGGCCTCGGGAAGGCTGTGGCTGGGCCTCGAAGCCGCCTCCTCCTTCTCCTGCCCTCGCCCAGCCTGGCAGCCAGCATGAGGCTCTTCCACATCCTGCTGCTGCCTCTCTGCCTGCTCTCCGCCCAGGTGGGCCCAGGTGAGCTGGGGACCCTCGGGCACTGTGCCCGGGGCCGGGGACCAGGTGAAGGGAGGTGTAAGGACAGCTGCAGACACTGTGCCCTGTCCAGGCCCTCATTTTGTCAGACAGATATGAGGGCTCTACTCCAGTTATGCCTCAGGGTGCCCATCGGGAAAGTGGGGAGGAAAGTTTCCTCATTCAGAGGTTTTAATGTTTGAGGTTGGTACCTACTCAGTGTGGATTTTTTTCTTAAACAGACAAGAGTATTTGTGGAACAGAGCACGTGTGTTCTGGTGACTGTGAATCAGAGGAACCTTATTTGGGGACACATTGGGTGCTCTGCACAGCTCTCTGAGCAGAAGGAAACCCCACTTAGAGCCCTGCTGCTCATCGTCACCTTTGGTTTGGCGTCTGTGGGCACCAACCTCAGATGGAGGGCACAGGCCTCAGATGGAGGGAACAGATCTTTGCATGAGCAGCCCCAGAGGTCAGTGGGGGTGAGTTTCCTGGGAGGGCACCGTCTCTGCAGTGCCCTGGGAAAGGCTTCGTGTCCTGCAGTCATTTCAGCTGTGAGCCACGAGCCTGACTTGTCTTCATTGCATCCTCACAGGTGCTGGCCTCCTTGCGGGTCTGGCTGCTAAACGTCTCAAGTGCCTCGAAGGGGAAAGCTGCTATTACACCTGCCCGGAACACACTAAGCAGATTGCAACATGCTACAGAGGAGAGGCCAGTTGCTGCGTTTGAGCTGGAGCCTCCGGGGAGACAAAGCCACAGGAAGCTCTTGTAAGCACTGTTTTCCTAGAAGAAAATCTTTTTTTTAAAGCACGGCACCTGTGGACCCACATGAACTCTGTATCTCCTTTCTGAGGAGGTTAGAAAAGCCAGGGTAGAAGGGACACAGGCCAGGCTGCTCAGCCTGCAAGCTCAGGACGAGGGTGGTGAGCAGGGCTGGGGCCATGTCATCCGCCCACATTTCATTACCAAAGCAACATGCTTATAAGTAGTTCCTGTGGCTTCAACCCATGAACCAGGAAGTCACTGTTTGATTCCTGGTCAGGGCACATGCCCGGGCTGCGGGCTCATCCCCAGTAGAGGGCGTGCAGGAGGCAGTGAATCAAATGATTCTCTCTCCTCATTGAACCTGCAACCTTGGTGTATCCTGACAATGCTCCAGCCTGAGCTACCCGGCCAGGGCAGGGGTTGAAATTTTAAATATGGCTCGTGTCCAGGGCAGGGCTCACTGGGA
>NW_006298272.1:2394474-2425403 GCF_000327345.1 Myotis davidii
CTAGTAGGGCCCTGCAGGAGGCAGCCAATCAATGATTCTCTCTCATCATTGATGTTTCTATCTCTCCCACTCCCTCCCTCTCTGATATAAATAAAAATATATTTTTAAAAAAGTATGACTTGCTAAGTAACATGTAGCTGTGGATAAACAGCCTGTTGGCTTCAAGCAATGATTTTCAACCTGTGTGGCTGCACGAATTCCTAAGACATGCAATACTGACTCTTTAGACAGGGGCACGGACCTCATTTCCCTTCGATTGTCCAGTAAAACAATCACAACAACCAACACAGAAATAGCTGCCTGCTGTGCATGACTCAAAACTATGCCTACTTTTTGTCAGATTGGGCAAATATATATGTTTTGGTGTGCTGCAGAGGTTGAGTGGTGAGTGTGTGTGCCGTGAGGTGGAAAAAGTTGAAAATTACTGGCCTAAAGGACTGCAGGAGCATCCTCAGAGGAAGCTGACTCCAGCCTGCAGGCGTTTTGGGTCCAGACGATTTGATCACCTTGGAGGAAAGCCAGAGCCTCCTTGACTGGGTCCGAGGTGGTTACCAGAGCAGATGGTGCTGACTGGAACCCAGCACCCTCTGCTTCCCCTGGTTCTGCCTTCCTCTTCCCGCTCCTACACCCTGCTGCCCTCACCTGTTAGGATGGTCCTTGTGCCCTGGCCAATGGCTCAGATGCTTGGAGCCTGGTCCTGTGAACCTAAGGTTGTGGTCTGACTCCCAGGCAGGGCACATACCTGGGTGGCAGTTCCCATCCCTGGTTGGTTCATATGGAAGGTGGCTGATTGATGTTTCTCTCTTTCCCCCCACTAGAATCAATGGAAACATGTCCTGGGGTGAGGATTGAAAAACAAAAATATAAAGATGATCTCTGGGGTGAGAGTCCCCCATCTCCTCAAGCTGCTGGGTCTTGAATAAACCTGCTTTCCTCCAGCACACTCTGTCCCTTGAATACTGGCTTTCAAGAGGCAGGCAGCTGAACCTGGGTTGGTGTCCCCAGGACATTGTTCTGTCGAATGTGAGGCCTCTGTGCCTGGAGGTGTTCACAAGGGACGTCTTCTTCGCATTGGGATGTCTTTCCATGTCATTGGTTCAGTGTCAGTTGCGGTCAGATATCCGTAATGGAATCAGATGATTTAACTGCCTTTAATTGTGCAGCCCAGTGGCATTGAGGGCATTCACATTGTTGCAGCCTTCATCACTGTCCATCTCCAGAACTTTCCATCTTCCAAACAACAACTCTGTGCTTATTAAACATTCATTCCCCCTCATCCAGGCCCTGGCCACCACTGTTCCACTTTCTGTCTCTGACTTTGATGACTCCAGGAACGTCATCTATGTGGAATCCTACGGCATTTGTGCGTCGGTGCCTGGCTTATTTCACTCTGCATGATTCCTCTTGGTTGATCAGTGTTGCAGCACAGGTCAGAACTTCCCTCCTTCCAAGGCTGAATAGTATTTCTAGGCGGATAGGGGAGGCATGGTCACACGGGAGCCTGGAGCTCAGTCCCAGATCACTTAGCTGACAAAACAGCAGGTCGTTTCATGTGTCAACACTCCAAGGACCAGCTTCCACGATGGGGTCACTTCTCCTCCAGCACCTGCCCCATCGAGTCACCTTGACAGAATCCTTCCTGCATCCTGGCTGGTGCCCAGGGCACATCAACCCCTTCTGACTGGCTCAGAAACTGCTGTTGGTAAGGGGCCCTTTCAGCACAGGATCTGAAGGAGGCCCACAGGGTTGCATGGTCTCTCTCCTTCTCTGTGACTTGCTCTTTCTGTTCCCTGGTGCTGTGGGACGGCCGGGAGACCAGGTCACCTGTCCTGGAGGTCGCCTTCCGTTCTGGGGTTGACCCATTTCGTCCCTGAGCTGTAGTTTTCCTTGTTCCCCTAATGTCTGTATTTCCTGTAAGGTGTTAGACCTAGAAACTTGATGAGTTTCAAGTTCCGCCAGACTTTGTGCCAGACTTTCCTGGGTGGTCATGGGTGAATCCCACTACATCCCACAGGGATGCACCCTGAGTGGGGACTAGCCTGGTCTCAGAGCTGGACCGGGACCAGCAACTACCCTCTATTTTCCAATCCTCCTCACCCCTCCTGGGGCTCCTCACCTAAGGGAGTTTTGCTTTGTTTTTGTTAATCCTCACCAGAGGCTATTTTTCAATTGATTTTCTTTAGAAAGAGTGGACTGGAGGGAGGGAGGGACGAAGGAAGGAAGGAAGAGAGAGAGAGAGAGAGAAAGGAAAGAAAAAGAAAGAAGGAAGGAAAGAAACAGATGTGAGAGAGACACATCAATTGGTTGCCTCCCCCACCAACCCAGAACTAGGCCAGGAACGTACTTGTCCTTGGCTGGGAATCGAACCCGTGACCCTTTGGTGTGAGGGCCAGTGCTCACCAGGGGTTTAAAGCAACCACTGAGCACTGTTTGGGGTCTGTGATGTCACTCAGGGGTGTTCTCATCCCACCTCCCCTGCTTCCTCCATCAGCTGGGAGGTTCTATGAGGAAGGTGTTTCCTTCATGCAGCTATTGTTTACTGGGTTGAGGGCATCTAGAGGTTGATAACGTGCCTGCTGTGTCCTCACAAGACAGAGTGGTCCCAGGATTGCTTAGCTTTTTACTTTTTTTCCCAATTAAAAATTATTTTATTAAAATTCTTTTCAATTGCAGTTTTCATCCAACATTATTCTGTATTCATGTCAGGTGTACAGCATAGTGGTTAGACAACCCTTCCTTTACACTGTGTCCCCGATATCTGCAGCCCCTGCCTGGCAGTGTCCATAGGACTCCGGAGCTTTCTCAGGGCAGGGAGAGGCCATGGAGACCTCCTGGGGTAGCTTAGTCACCGAGGCTGCCCGAGGGCAGATGAGCTGCCAACTCCTGAACTGGCATTTCCTCTCTGCCTCCTGTCCCAACAGGGGGTGCTGTGTCTAAACTGACCACTAGGGTGGGGTGAGGGCAACCATCTGTACAACATGGAAGTTCATTCGTGCTTATGACCTAGTGACGCAGAGGTGGTGATGGGGATCTGTGATGGGCCATCAGCAGTACCCCCTCTATTTGATGCACATGTATTCTGGGCTCCTGGGGACCTGAACCAAGAGGAGGCCAGCACCTGTGAGGAGGCAAAGAAGACACTTCAGGCTTCTGGCTGGCAGCCAACGTGACTGCACAACACTTGGTGACACAGGACACACAGCCCTTCTCAGAGCATTGCATAGACGGTGCCTCCCAGGACCTTTGCCCCACTGACCTCTGGGCTGCTCATGCAAAGGCCTGTCCCCTCCATCTGAGCTCTGTGATCTCTGCCTGAGGTCTTTGCCCTCCATCTGAGGTCTGTGCCCTCTATCTGAGGTCTGTCTCCTCCGTATGAGGTCTGTGCTCTCTGCCTAAGGTTGGTGCCCACTGAGGCCATACCAAAGCTGAGGATGAGCAGCAGGGCTGTGAGTGAGGTTTCCTTGTGCCCAGAGAGCTGTGTAGAACATCCAGTTTGTCCCCAAATAAGGTTCCTCTGCTTCACACTATCACCAGAACACACCTGCTCTGTTTCACAAATACTCACGTCTGTTTAAGAAATAATCTGCACCCATCAGGTTTCAACCATAAACATTAAAACCTCTGCATTAGAAAACTTTCTTACCCACTTTCCTGATGAGCACCTTGAGGTGTAACTGGAAGTCATGATATCTGTCTGACAAAATGAGGGTGTGGACAGGGCACAGTGTCTCTGGCTGCCATCAGCCCCTCACCTAGGCTGGCCACGCACACCTGGGGCAACCCCCACCCTGAAGCGGGTATGGCCAGCCTAAAAACGGCCCTCAGTCTCTCACCCAGGCTCTCCAGGCAGCCCAGCAGGACCTCCACCATGATCCGGGACACCCTTCAAGGCAAACCAGCTGGCCCCCACCCGTGCACCAGGCCTCCATCCTATATAATAAAAGGGTAATATGCACATTGACATTAACAGCAGAATGACTGGGAATGACTGGTCACTATGACACACACTGACCACTAGGGGGCAGACGTTCAATGGAGGAATTGCCTCAAAAAAAGCAGCGCTAAGGATGTCCGACTGCATCTTAAGCCTGCTCCCCGCTGGCAAGTGGACCTCCCCCGAGGGCTCCTAGTCTGCCAGAGGAATTTCTGAATGCCAGCTTAGGCCCGATCCAAATGGGGAGGAGGCCCAAGCCAGCAGGTGGACATCCCCTGAGGGGTCCCAGACTACGAGAGGGCACAGGCTGGGCTGAGGGGACTCCCCTCCCCGCCCCGAGTGCACAAATTTTTGTCACTGGGCCTCTAGTCTATCTATATAAAAACCCATGGACTGGGCCTCTAGTCTAAATATATAAAAGCCAGCAGAAAGACCAGAGCAACTGGTCGACCAATTGGTTGCTCCTCGGGCAGTTGTGGTAGCAGCTGCTCCTCCGTTGGCA
The DNA here is from genome assembly GCF_000327345.1 of Myotis davidii. Taxonomy (NCBI): domain Eukaryota; kingdom Metazoa; phylum Chordata; class Mammalia; order Chiroptera; family Vespertilionidae; genus Myotis; species Myotis davidii. Next base: position 2,398,911 of record NW_006298272.1, read on the forward strand.
GCAGCTCCTGTGGTGGGTGCTATTCACTGCTGTGGTGGCTCCTCTGACTGGTGGGGGGAGGCTTCACACACAGCTGCTGTTCCTCCGACAGAGGGTGTGGTGATCAGGAGGCTGCTGTTCCTTGGATGGGGGTGGGCTACACAAGCAGCTGTTACTCCTTGGAATTGTTACTTTTAATCTCTTAAGCGGCCTCAGGGCAAGGTGTTTTCCAATAGGGTGTGTCAACTGTCTTTCCCCCAGGCAAGGCAGATGTCTATGTGGCTGTATGAGAGAATGACTGAGCTGAGAAAACTTGGGGTGTCTGCCTTCTGAGCTCTGTCCCCCGAGTCCCCAGTGCTGGCCTCTGTTCTCACAGCTCCAGACCTCTTCGCCCTCCCTCTGCCAGAGCACAAGGTGGGTGGCTCCACAGGGAATGTTTATACCCTGGCCCTTCACGAGGGTGCCTGAACTCCCAGCTGCCACTCCCTGGCAGACAGCACCCTATGCTGGCTCCACCTTCGGTCCTTGGGTATCAGGGTTCTCTCATGTGAGTTTTCCGTTGATTATTCAGGAAGCCTTCTCGTATTTCAGTTGTAATTACAGCTTGTTCCTGGGAGCATGGCCATACAGCATCCTCCTACTCTGCCGCCATTTTTAATCTATTTTTTAAATTTTATTATTATTAAAAAAATACTTTATTGATTTAAGAGAAGAAGGTACAGAGAGAAACATTAATGATGAGAGCGAATCTTTGATCAGCAGCTTCCCTCATGTCCCCCACTGGGGATTGAGCTTGAACCCTGGGCATGTGCCCTGACAGGAAATAGAACCATGACTTCCTGGCTCATAGGTCACAGTACAGCCACTGGGCCACACAGACCAGGCTTTACTGGACTTTTCTTCTCTAGCGGTCCTCCCATTTCTCTGCCTCAAATGAGATTTGCTCATCTTTTTATTACCTTTTTATTAGAACGGTTAGTCCTTAAGTTCAGACGAGTCCGTGATCATAGTCGGGACATCATAGAAACCAGTGGCTGCTTATTTATTTGAAATGCATCCTCCTTCCCTGGTACCAGTTTACTCATGGAGCTGAAGGGCCTGTCTGTGCCCGGGCTCCTGCTGGGTGTAGGGTCACAACAATGAATAAGTTGTTAGGACTCTGGGGGGAAGGAAGACATCCAATTAAGTCGCCGCCCATTACTTCTGGACGCCCCCTAGCAGCCCTCAGCCATCCAACGTCTCATTGACCATCCCCTGAGCCTGTGGAGTGAGGCTGGTACCCCCATGATCCCCAGGACCAAACTTTCCAGATGAGGACGCTGAGGTGCAACAATGGGAGGCTGCCTGTGTGTGGGTTGGGCAGGATGGGGCTGAGGCCTCTGTGTCCTGGTCCAGGGAGCGGTCCCTGAGTTCAGGAGGCAGATGGAGGACAGGTGGGGACGAAATAGAGCAGGTCTGGGCACAACAAGTTGGGGGGAGGTGCAGGGACAACATGGAGGGAAGGAAGAATGGAAGGGTTAGAGGGGTGACCATTATATTGGACATGTAGGTTCTGGAGGTCCCACCAGGTTAACAGTGATGGAGGAGTTCACCCTGAAGTCACAGGTGGCTTCTGGGTAGCGAGGTCCTCAGTGCTGGGCACCAAGACAAGGTGGGGTCAGGTCGACCCTTCTGTCCCCATTGACCCTCTCCCACTCCTCCCCTTCCCAGCCTTCCCTGCACTATTGTGTGTCCATGGGATATGCACATCTGTATATATAAAACCCTTACATGCAAATAGACCGAAGGGTGGAACAACTGAACAACCAGTTGCTATGACACGTGCTGATCAACAGAGCGTGTGAGAAGAACCTGGCGGGTTTTGGCTGCCACAGGATGGTGGAGCAGGTGAGCGAGGCCCCTACCCAGGTGGGGCACCGGTCGCTGTCACCTGGGTGAGCCTCTGGTGGATACTGAAAATCCTCTGCACCTGCTCGCCGTGGTCCCACCCTGCACTCACACCTGCTGCCAGTACAGGCCCTGCTCCCACCTATTGATAGCTGGAGCTGCCATGCCCACCTGCTGTCAGTGCCCAGTCTTGGCCGTGATCACATTGGCCATCAATGGGTGCAAGAGGTGGCAGCTGGCCCCTATTGCCCATCAGGACTTCTCCACCTCCCCCTGCTCCTGAGGGGCTATCTGAGCAGCAGCCAGCATTGCATGCTGATGGCTCTAGCCCCTATTGCTCCCTGCCATCAGTGGTTGGGAGTGGGGTCCGGTCATCAGCTTGTGGGAGTGCTGGAGGCAGGAGCTGGGGTGCCAGCAGAGAGGGGACCAGAGGCCCCTGTGGGAGGTGCTGGGCAGATGCACGAAGAATGGGCCGAGACCCACCCCTGAACCACTACAGCCTTGTGGCTCACAGTTCCTTTCAAGGTCATCGAGCAAAACCTGACCTACTGGCACCCACCTTCCAGTGACGAATTTTGTACATGGGCCCTAGTATTCATATAAGTTCTTTGGTTAATGTCTTACTGCAGACAATCTCTAGTCTAAATGAAGAAAATGATCATCAGGGCCTGGAGGGACTCCCACCCATAGGAGGAGCCAGTCTAGGCCATTGTCCCTGATTAAGGGGAGCTGAGTTGGCAGCACCTTCCTCCAAGCAACCCTCCAGCTTTCTTTTAGCTCTCAGAGTCTGTGCTTCCAGAAAAAGCTAAACAGACTGGTTGCACCCCCTTCCTGTGTCACCCGCTCCTACACCTGGTCTCGCCACCTCCAGCCAAGACAAGCCCACCTTCCCGGCCAGCCCACACCTGTATAGGTTCATCAGTTGAGGGGATTGATGTGTCCAGAGGCAGGTTCTAGGGCTGATGGGAGAGTTAGCACCGTTTGTTCTGAGGCAGAGATTCCACCCTCAGCACTTTTCACATCTGGAACTGTGGAGCGACCCTGAGAGGAGTCCAGGTGAGGGGGGCAGGGTTGGAAGCTGGGCGCCAGGAGATCTGGTCTTGCTTGATGACCTGCATAATTAGTGGCAGGCAGTCTGGGGAGGGGGGTCCTTCGGGGGGGCCCAGGGGGCCATCTGGGGTTTGCAGAGTGGCAATGCCTTACCTGGGCCCATGATGTTCCTCTGAGGGGAGACATGGGCTAGAGCAGTGATGCGAATCTTAGACACGTGTGTCAGAGGTGACATGAGAACTCATTTTTTTGGTTGATTTTTCTTTGTTAAATGGCATTTAAATATATAAAATTAATATCCAAATTTTAAATCTTTGTTTTACTATGGTTGCAAATATCAAAAAATTTCTATATGTGACACGGCACCTAGTTAGGGTTTTTCAAAATGCTGACATGCCAAGCTCAAAGGTTTGTCATCACTGGTAGAGATATGCTCTCTCTCCATGGGTCCTGTAAGCAGCTCAACATTTTGGGAGCCTTTGGGCAGAAGTCTTAGGGCAGAGCCAACTAAGGTGTGATTGCTGTTTCCGTGTCAGGAGCAGTCTCACTCTTGTCCAGTTAGATGTCAGCTCTCAGTTCGGGAGTTGGTGACACAGTTGCTGCCAGGTGAGGCCTGGGAGCAAGCAGGCGGGCATTCAATGAGAGGCGTTGCTATGGAAACAAAAGAGAATGATGAGTGGTGATTGGAGGACCCTATAACCACAGGGTCTAGTGGAGGAGGTTTCTGGATGCTGGCGGGGGTGCCCCCAGAGCGGGTGGAGTTAGGCAGTGACCCCATGCTCTCTCCTGGGCTGCAGGGGGCGTCTCTGGTTTCTCTGCCCCCTGAAGAAGGTCCATGAATGGGCTATGGTCACATCTCTGAGGTTGAAACAACTTGTCTGACTTCCATTTGCATGGCTTTGGGGACCAGGTCAGATTCACCCCTCAGTGACCCCAGGTCCAAGGAAGGGAGAAAGACTGGAGCACTGGTTTGGAGACTCACAGCCAGATATTGGGGGAATGAGAGGAAGTCAGGGTGCAGTCCAGTCCAGGCAGAAACCAACTCTCAATAGGCACCTCTCGGTCTGCTGGGCCCGGGGTATGTTGTGGACTTGCCCTTATCAGAGATACTCCCCGGGAGCCTAATGCTCTCAGATTTGTTCCTCTGTCTCACTCAGCACACGTCCCAGAGCCCAGCGTGGGCTGGGATGCGCTGTTCAGGGCGGTCAGCCCCGAGAGCCAAAACCTGCAGGTGGCCGGGCAGGTAACAAGGCCTGGCCCCCAGGGGAGATGGGGCCAGGAGGTGCTGCACAGGGTTCCCTCTGCTGCTGAGTGAGGTCCACAACCAGGTGTCACCAATCAACCCACCTGGTCACACAGAGTGAGACAGAGGATCTGCCGGACACGGGGCAGAAGGTGTTCACGGGGAGCTTCTCTGTTGTAATGAACATGCCCCATGTTATCCTTAAACAGCCAGACACACTCTGAGTTGCTCAAAAGAGTATTCTTTAAGGTGCCTGTGCCTTGGGATTGTCTGAGTATCATTGGCTCCTCCTTCGTTGGCCCCTTGATCCCAAGATGCGCATTGGATATATAGAGACCCTCCCTGTGAGGATCTGGTGAGCAGGAGGAGAGGGGGTGGCTGTCCGTGGCCCCCTCACCACAGGCCTGTGCCTTCATGTGTGCGTCTATGAGGAGCCCGTGTGCGGTTGGGGAGGTGGTAGTCATGTGGAGGCCGTATCTCTGGGGGAAATGAGAAGCCTCTCTGTGGCCTCCAGGTCTCCCCACCATCAGGGACCTGGCTGTCATCTGGGCTGAGCCAGGCAGGGGACATGCCTCCCTGCCTCAATATTGCCACCGCCTGGCCCCCAGTGCATTCTACAGATGTTAGTGTCTGTGTCTTTCTGATTCACCTCAGAGAAATTGGAGGGCCCCTTGCCTCCTAGAATGTAAGTGCCATTGGTGAGATTGACCTCGTAGGACAGACAGACAACAATCCCACTTACTCTACAGGTGTCTGTGTGACATGCAGGTAAGAAGCGCATGTGGGCCAGCTGGTGTGGCTCAGTGGTTGAGCATTGACCCATGAACCAGGAGGTTGAGGTTTAATTCTCGGGCAGTGCACATGCCTGAATTTTAGGCTCAGTACCCCGTGTGGAGTGTGCAGGAGACAGCTCATCAAGGATTCACTCTCATCATGGATGTTTCTATCTCTTTTCCTCTTCCTTCCTCTCTGAAATCAACAAGAACATATTGTTTAAAAAGAAAGGAAGAAGGATAAAAAGGTTGGTGTTGGCCAGTGGAGGAGAAAGTTCCCAGCTGAAGCGAGGGTGAGAGAGCAGCCTTCCTGGTGAAACTACTTCCACGGGTTCCATGAAACAGCTGGTTGGCTGTTGCCAGGAGGAGGGGACTCAGAGCCCGGCTTGCTGGCAGCTGGCTTGCTGGTTGCTGTTGCCCGAGGCCCCTTGTCATGACCCTCTAAGCCATTCCCACCCAGGGGCCTGGGCATGAGCCCCTTCTCCAGAACTTCTCCAGGACCTCATCAGAACTCCCAGCCTGGCAGAGATTGGGGCATAGAGCAGCAGAGGTGCCATCTCAGGGTCCCATGTCAGAGCTCACCCCCCTCAGCTGGATGATGAGTGTGTCCTCCTGACTCGCAGACCCAGGTGAACCACAGGAGGGGCTGTTTGTGAGAATTTCCCTGATTGAGACACGCCCCACAGATCAGTCCCTGAGGTTGTGCAACCCTCTCCCCTATAAATAGGGAGGCGCTGTGGCCTCTGGAATCTGTGGCTGGCCCTGGAAGCCTCCTCCTCCCCCTGCCCACGCCCAGCCTGGCAGCCAGCATGAGGCTCCTCCACATCCTGCTGCTGCCTCTCTGCCTGCTCTTCGCCCAGGTGGGCCCAGGTGAGCTGGAGACCCTCGGGCACTGTGCCGGGGGCCGGGGACCAGGTGAAGGGAGCTGTGAGGACAGCTGCAGACACTGTGCCCTGTCCAGGCCCTCATTTTGTCAGACAGATATGATGGCTTTACTCCAGTTGTGCCTCAGGGTGCCCATCTGGAAAGTGGGTAGGAAAGTTTCCTCATTCAGAGGTTTTAATGTTTGAGTTTGGAACCTACTCAGTGTGGATTATTTCTTAAACAGACAAGAGTGGAACAGAGCACGTGTGTTCTGGTGACTGTGAGATGCAGAGGAACCTTATTTGGGAACCTTATTGGGTGCTCTGTACAGCTCTCTGTGCAGAAGGAAACCCCACTTAGAGCCCTGTTGGTGCGCCGACAGTTAGCCGGGTGTGTGTGGGGGGTGGGTAGCTACCTCCCCTGGTGCCATAACACACTCAGGAGATTGCAAGATGCTATAGGGAGAATGTCAGGTGCTGCATTTGACCTGGAGCCTTGGGGGAGACAATGCCATTGGAAGCTCTCTAAGCATTTTTTTTCCTAGAAGAAAACCCTTTTTTAAAGGAGGGCTCCTTCGGACCCACATGAACCCTGTGTCTCCTTACTGAGGAGGTTAGGAAAGCCAGGTTAGAATGGACGCAGGCCAGGCTACTCAGCCTGCAAGCTCAGGACGAGGGTGGTGAGCAGGGCTGGGGACACATCACCACCTCCTCACTTCATTACCAAACCAACATGCTTATAAGTAGTTCCTGTGGCTTCAACCCATAAGTCAGGAAGTCACTGTTTTATTCCTGGTTAGGGCACATGCCCGGTTGGTGGGCTAGATCCCCAGGAGCAGCCCTGCAGGAGGCAGCCGATCAATGATTCTCTGTCATCATTGATGTTTCTATCTCTCCCTCTCCCTTCCTCTCTGATATAAATAAAAATATATATATTTTTAAAAAAGAATGACCTGCAAATTCACATGTAGCTGTGGATAAACAGCCTGCTGGCTTCAAGCAATGATTTTCAACCTGTGTGGCTGCATGAATTCCTAAAACATGCAATGCTGACTCTAGCCAGGAGCACTGACCTCATTTCCCTTCGATTGTCCAGAAAAACAATCACAACAACCAACACAGCAATCGCTGCCTGCTGTGCATGAATCAAAATGATGCCTATTTTTTGTCAAATTGGGCAAATATATATGGCACTGTCCATAGTAGTCCATAGTTTTCCAAGGGCAGGGAGAGGAAAGCCAGAGCCTCCTGGACTGGGTTCTAGGTGGTTACCAAAGCAGAGGGTGCTGACTGGCACCCAGCACTCTCTGCTTCTCCTGGTTTGCCTTCCTCTTTCCACTTGTACACCCCTGCTGCCCTCACCTGTTATGATGGTCCTTGTGTCCTGGCCCTGTGCACCTACGGTTGTGTTCTGATTCCCAGGCAGGGCACATACCTGGGTGCAGTTCCCATCCCCATCCCTGGTTGGGGTGCATATGGGAGATGGCTGATGAATGTTTCTCTCTCTCTCTCTTTCTCTCTCTCTCTCTCTCTCTCTCTCTCTCTCTCTCTCTCTCTCTCTAATGGAAACATGTCCTGGGGTGAGGATTGAAAAGCAAAGAAGTAAAGATGATCTTTGGGGTGAGAGTCCCCCATCTTCTCAAGCTGATGGCTCTTGAATAACCCTGCTTTGCTCCATCACACCCTGTCCCTTGAATACTGGCTTTGGAGCAGCAGGCAGCTGAACCTGGGTTGGTGTCCCCTGGACATTGTTCTGTCGAATGTGAAGCCTCTGTGCCTGGAGGTCTTCACAAGGGATGACTTCGTTGCATTGGGATATCTTTCCATGTCATTGGCTCAGTGTCAGTAGCGGTCAGATAGATGTAATGGAATCCGGTGATTTAACCGTCTTTAAATGTGCAGCGCAGTGGTATTGAGGGCATTTACATTGTTGCAGCCTTCATCACTGTCCATCGCCAGAACTTACCATCTTCCAACCTGGGGGTTGGGGGTTACGGGGGATAGAGCAGTGGAGGCACCAGCTCAGTGCTCCAGGGCAGAGTTCAGTGTGGATTATTTCTTAAACAGATGTATTTGTGGAACAGAGCACATGTGTTCTGGTGACAATGTGAGGTGGAGGAACCTTATTTGGGGAAAAACTGGGTGCTCTGCACAGCTCTCAGGGCACAAGGAAACCCCACTCACAGCCCTGCTGCTCATCCTCAGCTTTGGTTTGTCCTCAGTGAGCACCAACCTCAGGCAGAGGGCACAGACCTCTGGCAGCTGGCATAGACCTAAGACGGAGGGCACAGGCCTTTGCATGAGCAGCCCCAGAGGTCAGTGGGGGCGAAGTTCCTGGGAGGCACCAGCTCTGCAGTGCTTTGCAAAGGGCCATTTGTCCTGTGTCACCAAGTCTCCTGCAGTCACATCGGCTGCAAACTAGGCCTGTCTTTTTTGTTTTCTCACAGGTGCTGGCATTTTCTCGTCTTTTATCACCTGGGAGACCAATGACGAATGCGTCAGACAGGGGGGCTACTGCGACTACAGCCAATGCTGGTATCCCATTAAGCAAATTGGCTACTGCTACCGAAAGAAGGCCTACTGCTGCCGCCACAAATGACCCGAGGGGTGACATAAAAGATAGGAACTACTTGTAAGCATTGTTTTCCTAAAAGAAAACCTTTTGTAAAGCACGGCTCCTTCAAACCCACATGAACCCTCTGTCTCTTTCTGAGGAGGTTAGGGAAGTCAGGTTTGAAGCCAGATAGGCCAGACTGCTCAGCCTTCAAGCCCAGGATGAGGGTGGTGAGTAGGGATGGGGCCATGTCAGCCCCCCCACCCCCTTTCATTTCCAAACTAGCATGCTAACAAGTAGTTCCTATGGCTTCGACCCATGACCCAGGAAGTCATTATTTGATTCTCAATCAGGACACATGCTGGTTTGTGAGCTAGATCTCCAGTATGGGCCGAGCAGGAGGCAGCCAATCAATGATTCTCTCTCATCATTGATGTTTCTATTTCTCCCAGGGGCACTGACCTTATTTCCCTTCGATTGCCCCGTAAAACAATCACAACAACAAACACAGCAATAGCTGCCTGCTGTGCATGACTCAAAACTATGCCTACTTTTTGTCAGATTGTGCAAATGTACATTCTTGGTGGGTCAGCTTCTTGGAGCCTGATCATGTGTATCTAAGGTTGTGTTCTGATTCCAGGGCAGGGCACATACCTGGGTGGCAGTTCCCATCCCTGGCTGGGACACATATGTGCGGTGGCTGATTGATGTTTCTCTCTTTTTTTCTCTAGAATCAATGCAAACATGTCCTGGGTTGAAGATTGAAAAACAAAAAAGTAAAGACCATCTCTGGGGTGAGAGTCCCCCATCTCCTCAAGCTGCTGGGTCTTGAATAAACCTGCTTTCCTCCATCACACCCTGTCCCTTGAGTACTGGCTTTCGAGCAACAGGCAGCTGAACCTGGGTTGGTGTCCCCAGGACATTGTTCTGTCGAATGTGAAGCCTCTGTGCCTGGAGGTGTGTTCACAAGTGACGTCTCCTTCACATTGGGATGTCTTTCCATGTCACTGGCTCAATGTCAGTTGTGGTCAGATAGACATAATGGAATCCGATGATTTAACCGTCTTTAATCGTGCAGCACAGTGGCATTGAGGGCATTCACATTGTTGCAGCTTTTATCACTGTCCATCTCCAGAACTTTCCATCTTCCAAAAAACAACTCTGTGCTTATTTAAACCCTCACTCCCCCTCGCCCAGGCCCTGGCCACTATCGTTCCACTTTCTGTCTCTGACTTTGATGACTCCAGGAACGTCATCTATGTGGAATCCTACGGCATTTTTGCTTCTGTGCCTGGCTCATTTAACTCTGCATGATTCCTCTTGGTTGATCCGTGTTGTAGCACGGGTCAGAACTCCCCTCTTTTCAAGGCTGACTAGTATTTCTAGGCATATAGGGGAGGCATGGTCCCACAGGAGCCTGGAACTCAGTCACAGATCACTTAGCTGACAAGACAGCAGGTCGTTTCTCATGTCAACACTCCAATGCACAGCTTTCATAATGGGGTCACTTCTCCTCCAGCACCTGGCCCATCGAGTTACCCTGACAGAATCCCTCCTGCTCCCTGGCTGCTGCCTAGGGCACATTAATCCCTTCTGACTGGCTCAGAAACTGCTGTAGGTAGGGGCCTTTTCAGCACAGTGTCTGCACGAGGCCTGTGCAGTTGCTTGGTGTCTGAGTAAAGTATATGGGGTGTTATCCAAGGTGTCCCTTCATATAAACTTAACCTTGCAGGTGATTGGACATTAAGTAGTTGCTAATGAAGAGACTACTGTAGGCAAGCTAGGCAACATCATCTGACCTTATATTAATATAACTAGTAACCTAGGGCCTGAAATTTGTGCACATTAAAAGGGAATTAATTACCCTAACCACGTGGTCGCCAAACTGTGGCTCATGAGCCTCATGCGGCTCTGGCCCCTTGAGTGTGGCTCTTCCACAAAATACTACGGGTGGGTGCGCACGTACAGTGCGATTGAAACTTTGTGGCCCACGAGGGTAGATAAATAGAAACATCAATGAGAGAGAAGAAACATCGATTGGCTGCCTCCTGCACATCCCCTCTTGGGGATGTACCCCCAACCAAGGTACATGCCCTTGACTGGAATCAAACCCGGGACCCTTCAGTCTGAAGGCTGACGCTCTTTCCACTGAGCCAAACCAGTCAGGGCTAGAGGAAATATTTTAATATTGCTATTTGCCATTTCTCTATAATAGAAATGTTAGAGATAAAAAGAAAGGTAGTAAAGTGTATATGAAAATCTTCCTCCTGTCAGAGTCTGGGGTGCACCCTGGGACCCAGAGTCAAGTCCCCGCCCACCTTCGTGAGCCTGAAATTGTGCGAGGCCCTAGCTGGTTTTGCTCAGTGGCAAGAGCATCAGCCTGCAGACTGAAGGGTCCCAGGTTCAATTCTGCTCAAGGTAATATGCCTGTGTTGCGGGCTTGATCTCCAGTAGGAGACATGCAAAAGGCAGCCAATCAATGATTCTGTCTCATCACTGATGTTTTTATCTCTTTTCCCCTCTCCCTTCCTCTCTGAAATCAGTAAAGACATATATTTTTTTTTAAAAGAAAGAAACAAATTGCACAAGACCCTAACCAGGACAGCCCCACCCCCATTGGGCAAGATCCAGACCTGGCTGGCCCCACCCCTGTCAAGCCCTCCTGGGCGGGGGGTGCAGCCTCAGGTCCCCTGGCACACCCTCAGGTCCCCGACCTGGTGCCGTGGTGGGGGGCACAGCCTGAGGTCCCCTGTCAAGCCCCACGGGGTGGGCAGCACAGCCACAGGTCCCTGCTGAATGTTCATTAAGGTTATTAAGGGAACTTGGCTTCTGCTGTGGGTGTAGCCATCTTGTGTTACAGAAACCCTGCCTCTGCTGTGGGCGTCGCCATCTTTTGTGACAGTGTGATGGTTAATTTGCATATTCCCTCTTTATTAGGTAGGATTAAGACTGCCTGATGAATTATGCCACAAATACAAGCAGTTACAAATCACACAGCACTTTATTGCTCACACAAATTCCTGGTGCCATGGGTATAGGCTTAATGGGGTCCCCAAAGCGTGGCTTCCTCTGGATGCAGGTGTGGCGCCATCTGGTGGCTGGAAAAATCGGGTCAGGAATGGGTTTCCATGGCTTCTGCCACCTGAGATCTTGCGAAGACTCTTTCCTGACTCGACCTCATCTCCATCTCCACCAGGTCAGGGAGTTGAATTGCAGCTTGATCAGGGGTATTAGCTGTCTTCTGCCGTTTGGTGTTTGGTGTGGAGCAGGCAGACCACCAATTAATCTGGGCTTCTTCTGGAGGAGATTCATTGTCCCGGTTTGGGTCCCGTTATATAGCCAGGTTGTTTACCCACGGCAGTCCAGGTGCTTACCAGTTAGGGCACAAAACAAGTTTTGATCAACATGCCACAGGTATGCACTAAAAAACATGTTTTCCACCAAAGTAAGTTCAAACCATGTCCTTATCTATGGGGTACACGCTTCTGAGTTACTTCACAAACATTTTTTTCTAAAAATGTTCAAAACATCACACAGGTGTTCATCATACTAAGTTTCACACAAATGTTTTTCTATTATGACACTTGGTCTTTCTCCTACTCTGTGACTTGCTCTTTCTGTTCCCTGGTGCTGTGGATGGCCAGGAGACCAGGTCACCAGAGGGTGTGCCGGGGGACCTCAGGCTGTGTTTCCCACCTGGCAGGGCTTGATGGGGGCCCTGAGGCTGCCCTCCCTGCCCAGCAGGGCATGACAGGGGACCTGAGGCTGTGCCCCCTTGCCCAGGAGGGCTTGACAGGGGTGGGCCAGCTGGGTCTGGATCTTTCCCAATGGGCATGGGGCTAGCCTGGTCTGGGTCTCATGCAATTTCTTGCTTTCTTTTTTTAAAAATATATATCTTAGACCTAACCAGTTGGCTCAGTGGATAGAGCATCAGCCTGCGAGCTCAAGGGTCCCAGGTTCGATTCCGGTCAATGGCATGTACCTTGGTTGCCAGCATATCCCCAGTGGGGAGTGTGCAGGAGGCAGCTGATCGATGTTTCTAGCTCTCTGTCCCTCTCCCTTCCTCTCTGTAAAAAAAAAAAAAAAATCAACAAAATATATTCAAAATACACACACACACACAAATATATATATACCTTGGAGAACCATGATGGCGGCATCAGGTATAGACCTGTGTGTGTTGCATCCCACAACAACATTGAAACTACCAACTATAAGACAAAACAGCTATCATCCAGAACCATGGGAAAGCTGGCCCAGTGGAAGTTCTACAAGTGGAAGGAAAGAAGGAAGCGCATTGAGACTGAGTAGGAGGTGCAGATGCACCAAGAACAGTGGTACGGACTCGCGCACCAGGTGGGCTGCAACTGGATGTGCGGTTTATTTCAATCTGAAGGGGATACAAGTTCTCAAATCCACTTTGCGTGTTTGGGGTGGGATTCTGAGGTCCCAGACCCCTACGGAGAGAGATGGGATGGCCTTGCAGCGGGTCGGAGAGCAAGGGTGTCTTTCTCGCGGAGCTGCTCACCGGCACACAGTGATGCGGAGACGCAGAGTTGTGGACAGGCTTGGAGTCGTGGAGACCCTGATGACAACCATTGCTGTTTGCTCTGCCCTGGTGATTCTCTGAGACCCCACCCTACTCAATTTACATCCCCACCCAAGCTGTGCCAGTGGCACAAAAGGAACCACCTGCGCTTTTGCAGCTTAAGTTAACAAACTGCAGATTTTAACTCTTCACATCCATAAGGGACACACTCAAGAAGCGGAATCAGGATCAGAGGAAGCCGGAGCCAGACCCAGCTGGGCCGGCAACATGGAACCGCTGTACCAGCAAACGCACAAGCAGATCCAGTCTCACATGGGATGTCAGGAGACAGCAGACAAGCAGCCTGTGCACTTGGTGGAAAACAAAATCCAAGCAAGCATACCAGATATTCAGCCAGCTAAAATGCCTGGAGATTTTGTCCAGCAAGGAGCCTCCCAACAAAAGACAGAATGCCAAACTTCATGTTGACCAGTTAAAGTATGATGTCTAGCACCAGCAGACTGCTCTCAGAAACTTAGAGCATCAGCAATATGCAAGGGAGCAGCAGGAGAGACAGTGGGATAGCAGCTTCTGTCTTGCACCTTCACCCCCAACATAGGATGTGGCGCCCCTTGCGAGGCTGTATGAGGCTGCAATGGCCCCTGTGAGGCAGCGACTCCCCCTGAGAGGCTGTGTGAGGCTGTGACGGCCCCTGCTGGGCTGCGAAGGCCCCTGCGAGGCTGGGATGGCCCCTGGGAGGCTGCGACGGCCCCTGTGAGGCTGTGTGAGGCTGCAACAGCCCCTGAGAGGCTGCGACGACCCCTGTGAGGTTGCGATGGCCTCTGCAAGACTGCGATGGCCCCTGTGAGGCTGCAACGGCTCCTACAAAGCTGCAAAAGACCCTGTGAGGCTCCGACATCCCCTGAAAGGCTGCAACAGCCCTTGTGAGGCCATGTGAGGTTGCGACAGCCCCTGTGAGGCTTCGATGACCCCTGCAAAGCTGTGACAGCCACAGTGAGGCTCTGTGAGGCTGCAATGGTCCCTGCAAAACTGCGACGGCCCCTGTGAGGTTGTGACGGCCCCTGTGAGGCTGCCTGAGGCTGCGACATCCACTGTGAAGCTGCAACAGCCCCTGTGAGGGTGCGAAAGACCCTGCAAGGCTCTGACGTCCCCTGCAAGGCTGTGATGGCCCCGAGGAGACTGCGATGGCCCATGTGAGACTGCGTTGCCCATGCAACGGCTCCTGCAAAGCTTCAAGAGACCCTTCGAGGCTCCGACGTCCCCTGCAAGGCTGCGACGGGCCTTGTGAGGCTGTGTGAGGTTGCAACAGCCCCTGCGAGGCTGCGACAACCCCTGCAAAGCTGCGACGGCCCCAGTGAGGCTGTGTGAGGCTGCGACGGCCCCTGGAAGGCTGCGACGGCCCCTGCAAAGCTGCGACGGCCCCTGCGAGGCTGTAACAGCCCTTGTGAGGCTGCCTGAGGCTGCGACGTCCACTGTGAAGCTGCGGCAGCCCCTGCGAGGGTGCGATGGACCCTCTAAGGCTCCGAGGTCCCCTGCATGGCTGCAATGGCCCTTGGGAAGCTGGCGGAGCTACGTGAGCCTCCCAGATGGCTTTGTCGACGGCCCATGAACCAGCTCACATCCCCATGCACAACTATCGCCAGAAGGGCGAGAGGGGCGAAAGCAGGTGTAGTGTTGCTTTCTCCTCACTTTTAGTAGCTGTCGGAGACCACCTATCATCTTCACTAGCAGAGAAGAGTAGAGACCCCAAAAGCTGGTGACCTTTGAAGCCCTAGCAAAGGTTGGAGCTGTGAACCACCCAATTAATCTAGATAATGATAGCTGAAGCATCCTCCTCACCTAATTTACTCAATTCCTTAGATACTCATGTAAATCCTTATTGGTTATTGTTGATTAGATATTCTGCCTATTACTGGAAATTGTCTGCTGATGAGCTAGTCTGTGTGTTACTGGAACTTGCCTGCCTAAGGGCTATGCTATGGGTGTATCCCAGATCAATAAAAGGTTAGTGCAGCCTGAGCACCAGGGGAAGTCCCTCTCCTTGAGTTGGACTTGCCCGCCTGGTCCCCCAATATTTCCAAATTATCTCGTTTCTTTTCTCTTTCATTTGTGGTTGGCTCCTCTTCCAGACCCTGAACCCTGAACCACGCAGGACGTGGAAGGAAACACACTCAACAGGTAGCGAAATCCCCATTTTAAAAATAAGAGGATACATTATTTTAAAAAGCCATTTCGTGGCTCCATACCCTTTCTGAGTAGAGCGTGAACAAGTCGTGAGAGACCTTTCTGAACACAGGGACACGTTGCAGATGGAAATACCTACATTTTCCATGTGTATGACCTTTGACCAGGCAACAAAAAGCGTACATCTACGGATGAGGACAGTGGCAGGGGGCGGGAGGCGGGTAAAAAAAGGGGAACAACTGCAAAAATATGAACAATAAAGATTTATTTAAAAAAATAAAAAATAAAAATATATATCTTTATTGATTTCAGAGACGAAGGGAGAGGGGAAAAGAGATAAAAACATCAGTGATAAGACAGAATCATTGATTGGCTGCCTTTTGCATGTCTACTACTGGAGATCAAGCCCGCAACACAGGCATATTACCTTGACCAGAATTGAACCTGGGACCCTTCAGCCTGCAGGCTGATGCTCTTGCCACTGAGCAAAATCAGCTAGGGCCTCGCACAATTTCAAAGCCCATGACAGTGGGCGGGGACTTGACTCTGGGTCCCAGGGTGCACCCCAGACTCTGATAGGAGGAAGATTTTCATATGCACTTTACTAATTTTCTTTTATCTCTGACATTTCTATTATAGAGAAAGGGCAAATAGCAATATTAAAATATTTCCTCTAATTAATTCCCTTTTAATGTGCACAAATTTCGTGCCCTGGACAAGTAGTTATATTAATATAAGGTCAGATGATGTTGCCTAGCTTGCCTACAGTAGTTTCTTCATTAGCAACTACTTAATGTCCAATCACCTGCACGGTTAAGTTTATATGAAGGGACACCTTGGATAACACCCCATATACTTTATCGGACACCAAGCAACTTTGCAGGCTTCGTACAGACCCTGTGCTGAAAAGGCCCCTTAAAAAGAGCAGTTTCTGAGCCAGTCAGAAGGGGTTAATGTGGCCTGGTGCACGGACCCTGTGCTGAAAAGGCCCCTTACCAACAGCAATTTCTGAGCAAGTCACAAAGGATTAATGTGGCCAGGGCAGCAGCCAGGGCACAGAGTGACTCGATGGGGCAGGTGCTGGAGGAGAAGTGACCCCATCGTGGAAGCTGCTCCTTGGAGTGTCGACACTTGAAAGGACCTGCTGTCTTGTCAGCTAAGTGATCTGGGACTGAGCTCCAGGCTCCCGTGTGACCATGCCTCCCCTATCCGCCTAGAAATACTATTCAGCCTTAGAAAGAAGGAAGATATGACCCGTGCTACAACACGGATCAATGAAGAGAAATCATGAAGAGTGAAATAAGCCAGGCACGGAAGCACAAATGATGTAGGATTCCACATAGATGATGTTCCTGGAGTCATCAGAGTCAGAGACAGAAAGTGGAATGGTGGTTGCCAGGGACCGGACGAGGGGGAGTGAGGGTTTAAATAAGCACAGAGTTGTTTTTTGGAAGATGGAAAGTTCTGGAGATGGACAGTGATGAAGGCTGCAACAATGTGAATGCCCTCAGTGCCACTGTGCTGCACATTTAAAGGCGGTTAAATCAGCGGATTCATTTACCTCTATCTGACCACATCTGACACTGAGCCAATGACATCCCAGTGTGAAGGAGACGTCCCTTGTGAACACCTCCAGGCACAGAGGCCTCACATTCGACAGAACAATGTCCTGGGGACACCAACCCAGGTTCAGCTGCCTGGTGCTCCAAAGCCAGTATTCAAGGGACAGGGTGTGATGGAGGAAAGCAATTTTATTCAAGACCCAGCAGCTTGAGAAGATGGGGGACTCTCACCCCAAAGATCATCTTTACATTTTTGTTTTTCAATCCTCACCCCAGGACATGTTTCCATGGATTCTAGAGAAAAAAAGAGAGAAACTTCAATCAGCCACCTTCCATATGCATCCAACCAGGAATGGGAACTGCCACCCAGGTATGTGCCCTGCCTGGGAATCAGACCACAACCTTAGGTCCACAGGACCAGGCTCCAAGCAGCTGAGCCACCGGCCAGGGCAAAAGGACCATCCTAACATCTGAGGGCAGCAGGGTGTATGAGCAGGAAGAGGAAAGCAGAACCAGGGGATGCAAAGGGTGCTGGGTTCCAGTCAGCACCATCTGCTCTGGTAACCACCTGGGACCTGGTCCAGGAGGCTCTGGCTTTCCTCCAAGGAGATCAAATTGTTTGGACCCAAAATGCCTGCAGGCTGGAGTCAGCTTCCTTTGAAGTTGGCTCCTGCAGTCCTTTAGGCCAGTGATTTGCAACCTTTTCCATCTCACGGCACACACACTCACCACTCAACCTCTGCAGCACACCAAGATATATATATTTGCCCAATCTGACAAAAAGTAGGCATAGTTTTGAGTCATGCACAGCAGGCAGCTATTTCTGTGTTGGTTGTTGTGATTGTTTTACTGGACAATCGAAGGGAAATGAGGTCCGTGCCCCTGTCTAAAGAGTCAGTATTGCATGTCTTAGGAATTCGTGCAGCCACACAGGTTGAAAATCATTGCTTGAAGCCAACAGGCTGTTTATCCACAGCTACATGTTACTTAGCAAGTCATACTTTTTTAAAATATATTTTTATTTATATCAGAGAAGGAGATACAGAAACATCAATGATGAGAGAGAATCATTGATTGGCTGCCTCCTGCAGGGCCCTACTAGGGATCTAGCCCACAAACTGGGCATGTTCCCTGACCAGGAATCAAAGAGTGACTTCCTGGTTCATGGATTGAAGCCACAGGAACTAGTTGTAAGCATGTTGGTTTGGTAATGAAGTGAGGAGGTGGTGATGTGTCCCCAGCCCTGCTCACCACCCTCGTCCTGAGCTTGCAGGCTGAGCAGCCTGGCCTGTGTCCCTTCTATCCTCGCTTTCCTAACTTCCTAAAAAAGGCGATACAGGGTTCATGTGGGTCCAAAGGAGCTGTGCTTTAAAAAAAGGTTTTCTTCTAGGAAAATAACGCTTACAAGAGCTTCCTGTGGCTTTGTCTCCCCCGAGGCTCCAGCTCAAACGCAGCACTTGGCCTCTCCTCTGTAGCATGTTGCAACCTCCTTAGTGTGTTCCGGGCAGGAGATATAGCAACTCCCCCCCTCTCGGAGGCACTTGGGACCCCTAGCAGTCATACCCGCAAGGAGGCCAGCACCTGTGAGGATGCAATGAAGACAAGTCAGGCTCGTGGCTCACAGCTGAAATGACTGCAGGACACGAAGCCTTTCCCAGGGCACTGCAGAGACGGTGCCCTCCCAGGAAACTCACCCCCACTGACCTCTGGGGCTGCTCATGCAAAGATCTGTTCCCTCCATCTGAGGCCTGTGCCCTCCATCTGAGGTTGGTGCCCACAGACACCAAACCAAAGGTGACGATGAGCAGCAGGGCTCTAAGTGGGGTTTCCTTCTGCTCAGAGAGCTGTGCAGAGCACCCAATGTGTCCCCAAATAAGGTTCCTCTGCTTCACACAGTCACCAGAACACATGTGCTCTGTTACGCAAATATTCTTGTCTGTTTAAGAAATAATCCGCACTGAGCAGATTCCAACCTCAAACATTAAAACCTCTGAATGAGAAAACTTTCCTCCCCACTTTCCCGATGGGCACCCTGAGGCATAACTGGAGTTGAGCCCTCATATCTGTCTGACAAAATGAGGGCCTGGACAGGGCACAGTGTCTGCAGCTGTCCTCACAGCTCCCTTCACCTGGTCCCCGGCCCCGGGCACAGTGCCAGAGGGTCCCCAGCTCACCTGGGCCCACCTGGGCGAAGAGCAGGCAGAGAGGCAGCAGTAGGATGTGGAGGAGCCTCATGCTGGCTGCCAGGCTGGGCGAGGGCAGGAGGAGGAGGCGGCTTGGAGGCCCAGCCACAGGCTTCCAGAGGCGACAGCGCCTCCCTATTTATAGGGGAGAGGGTTGCGCAACCTCAGGGACTAATCTGTGGGGCGTGTCTCAATCAGGGAAATTCTCACAAACAGCCCCTCCTGCCATCAGCAAGCCAGATGCCAGCAAGCCGGCCTCAGAGTCCCACTTCCCGGGAACTGCCGAGCAGTTGTTTCATGGAATCTGCAGAAGCAGTTTCACCAGGAAGGCTGCTCTCTCACCTTCGCTTCTGCCGGGAACTTGCTCCTTCATTGGCCAACACCAGCCTTTCTTTCTTTTTTTTGTTTTAAAAATATGTTGATACTGATTTCAGAGAGGAAGGGAGAGGGGGACAGAGATAGAAACATCCATGATGAGAATAATTGATGAGCTGCCTCCTGCAACCTCCACATGCGGTATTGAGCCTGTCACAGAGGCATGTGCACTGACTGGGAATTGAACCTCAACCTCCTGGTTCATAGGTCAATGCTCATCCACTGAGCCACACCGGCTGGGGCCACCTGCTGCTTGTTGCCTGCATGTCACAGACACGTGTAGACTAGGTCTCTCTGTCCCTGTGAGGTCAATCTCATCCAATGGCACTTATGTTCTAGGAGGTAAGGGACCGTTTGATTTGTCCGAGGTGAATCAGAAAGACACAACCACTAGCATATGTGGAATTCACTGGGGCCGGGCTGGTGGGAGGTGTGTTCTCTGTCTGGCTCAGCCCAGACCACAGCCACCTCCCTCAGGGTGGGGAGACCCACTCAGAGGCTCACGTGGAGGCAGAGAGGCCTCCCTTCTTCCCAGAGATATGGCTTCTATGTCACTACCACCTCCCAACTGCAGGTGGGGCTCCCCACAGACCCACATGTGAAGGCACAGGCTTGGAGTGAGGGGGCCACGAACAGCCATCCCCTCCCCTCCTGCTCACCAGATCCCCACAAGGAGGGTCTCTACACACTCAATGGGCATCTTGGGATGAAGGGGCCAAAGAAGTAGGAGCCGGCGATACTCAGAGGGTCCGAAGGCACTGGCACCTTAAAGAATCCGCTGTCCAGCAACTCAAAGGTGTATCTGGCTGTTTAAGGACAATGTGGGGCATGTTCATTAGAACAGAGAAGCTCTCCGTGAACACCGTCTGCCCCGTGTCCGGCAGCTCCTCTGTCTCACTCTGTGTGACCAGGTGGGTTGATTGGTGACACCTGGTTGTTGACCTCACTCAGCAGCAGAGAGAACCCTGTGCGGCTCCTCCTGGCCCCATCTCCCCTGGGGGCCAGGCCTTGTTATCTCCCAGGACACCTGCAGGTTTTGGCTCTCAGGGCTGACCACCCCTCACAGCGCAGCCCAGCCCACACTGGGCTCTGGGACGTGTGCTGAGTGAGACAAATGAACAAATCCGAGAGCATTAGGCTCCCGGCGAGTCTCTCTGATAAGGGCAAGCCCACACCACACCCAGGGCCCCGCCAATAGAGAGGTGCCTATTGAGTGATGGTTTCTGCCTGGACTGGAGTGCACCCTGACTTCCTCTCATTCCCCCAATATCTGGCTCTGAGTCTCCAAACCAGTGTTCCAGTCTTTCTGCCTTCCTTGGGCCTGGGGTCACAGAGAACTGAATCTGCCTTGTTGCCCAAAGCCAGGCAAATGGTTTGATTCAACCTCATTGACCTCACCACAGCCCATTCATGGACCATCTTCAGGGGGCAGAGTAACCAGAGACGCCCCCTGCAGCCCAGAAGAGAGCATGGGGTCACTGCCTAACTCCACCCGCTCTAGGGGCACCCCCGCCAGCATCCAGAAATCTCCTCCATTAGACCCTGGGGTTATAGGGTCCTCCAATCACCACTCATCATTCTCTTTTGTTTCCATATTAACGCCTCTCACCGAATGCCTGCCTGCTTGCTCCCAGGCCTCACCTGGCAGCACCTGCATCACCAACTCCCAAACTGAGAGCTGACATCTCACTGGACAGGAGCGAGGCTGCTCCTGACACGGATACAGAATGAACACGCCTCAGCTAGCCCCGTCCTAAAGGCTCCTAAAATATTTAGCTGGTTACAGGACCCATGGAGAGCAAGCATGTCTCTAGCCCATGTCTCCCCTCGGAGAAACATCATGGGCTCAGGTAAGGCACTGCCACTCTGCCAACAGGGACTTTAAAATGTTTGATTTGTTCTGTGAAGTTTTTGAAAGAAACTTCCTGGTCAAAGGGGAAATGAGGAAGGAGTGAAGATAGAGAATGTACAAATGGACACAGGAACAAGCTACTAAAATTATGGACACGAGGAAGGTCGCAGCAGGAGGCCATGGTTCTGCGCTTCCTGTAACCAGCCTGGGAGCATGGAGGCTTGAACTTTCCAGCCCTGAGTCAGTGCCTGATTCTCATCAGTTCCCGCAGCTGCACCTTATCTCCAGATGGCCCCCTGATTACCCCCGAAGGACTCCCCTTTCCAGACCGCCTGCCGCTCATTATGCAGGTTCATCAAGCATGACCAGACCTCCTGGCGCCCAGCTTCCAACCCTGCCCCCTCACCTGGACTCCTCTCAGGGTTGCTTCACAGTCCCCGATGTGAAAAGTGCTGAGGACGGAATCCCTGCTTCAGAGATAAAGGTCCTAAGTCTCCCCATCAGTCCTAAAACCTGCCTCTGGACACGTCAATCCCCTCAACTGATGAACCTACAAAGGTGTGGGCTGGCCAGGAAGGTGGGCTTATTTTGGCTGGAGGTGGCGAGACCAGGTGTAGGACGGGGTGACACAGGAAGGGGGTGCAACCAGTCTGTCTAGCTTTTCCTAGAAGCAGAGACTCTGAGAGCTAAAAGAAAGCTGGAGGGCTGCCTGAAAGAAGGCACTGCCAAGTAAGCTCCCCTTAATCAGTAAAAAATGGCCTAGACTGGCTCCTACTATGGTGGGAGTCTCCAGGCCCTTATGATCTTTTTCTTCATTTAGACTGAAAATTGTCTGTAGTAAGAGTTTAACTAAAGAACTTATATGCATACTAGGGACCCAATGCATGAAATTCGTGCACCTTGAAGGGAACTGTGAGCCTCAAGGCTGTGGTGGGTACAGGGGCAGTCTTAGACGATCCTCTACGTCCTTACCTTACACCTCCTACAGGGGCCTCTGGCCCCGGTCGGCTGGCAGCCCAGCCTCTGCCACTATCACTCCCACAACCTGATGACTAGACCCCACTCACACCTGCTGATGGCGGGATTGATAGCGCCCAGCGCCTGCAGTCGGTGGGAGCGAGGCTGTTGCAGTCAGTGAGTGCCACTGGTGGCTGCTGCCCAGATAGCCCCTCAGGAGCAGGGGGAGGTGGAGAAGCCCTGATGGACAATAGGGGCCGGCTGCCACCTCTTGCACCGATTGACGGTACCGATGTGATTAGGGCCAGTGCTGGGCACTGGCAGCAGGTGAGCGTGGCAGCTCCAGCTATCAATAGGTGGGAGCAGGGCCTGTGCTGGCAGCAGGTGTGAGTGCAGGGCAGGACCACAGCCAGCAGGTGCAGAGAATTTTCAGTATCCACCAGAGGCTCACCTGATGACAGTGACCAGTGCCCCACCTTCACTGGGGCTGCACTCACCTGCTCCACCAACCCGTTGCAGCCTACACCCGCTAGGATCTTCTTGCACTGTTGATCAGCACATGTCATAGCAACTGGTTGTTCAGTTGTTCCACCCTTTGGTCTATTTGCATGTAAGGGTTTTATATATACAGATGTGCATAGCCATGGACACACAATAGTGCTGGAAAGGGGAGGAGTGGGAGTGGGTCAATGGGGGCAGAAGAGGTCGACCTGCCCTGACCTGCTCCTGGTGCCCAGCACTGAGGACCTCACTACCCAGAAGCCACCTGTGACTTGAGGGTGAACTCGTCCTTCACTATCAACCTGGCGGGACCTCCAGAACCTACCTGTCCCATATAATGGTCACCCCTCTAACCCTTCCATTCTTCCTTCCCTCCATGTTGTCCCTGCACCTCTCCCCAACTTGTTGTGCCCAGACCTGCTCTATTTCGTCCCCACCTGTCCTCCATCTGCCTCCTGAACTCAGGGACCACTCCCTGGACCAGGACACAGAGGCCTCAGCCCCATCCTGCCCAACCCACACATAGGCAGCCTCCCATTGTTGCATCTCAGTGTCCTCATGTGGAAAGTGTGGTCTTGGGGATCATAGGGTTACCAGCCTCACTCCACAGGCTCAGGGCATGGTCAATGAGATGTGGGATGGCTGAGGGCTCTTAGGGAGAGTCCAGAAGTAATGGGCGGAGAATGAGATGTCTTAATGAGATGTCTTCCTTCCAGCCAGAGTCCGAATGACTTATTCATTGTTGTAACCCTACACCCAGTGGAGCACTGGCACAGACTGACCCTTCAGATCCATGAGTAAACCGGTACCAGGGGAGGAGGACGCATTTCACATAAACAAGCAGCCACTGGTTTCCATGATGTCCCAACTATGATCAAGAGCTCGTCAAATCTCAAGGACTAACCCTTCTATTATGAAGGAGATAAAAATATGAGCAACTCTCATTTGAGGCAGAGAAACAGGAAAAAAGAGAGAGAAGAAAAGTCCGGTAAGCCTGGTCTTTGTGGGACCAGTGATTGTGCTGTGACCTATGAACCAGGAATTCACGGTTTTATTCCCTGTCAGGCCAGCTGCCCAGGATGCCAGCCTCAATCCCCATAAGTGGACATTTAGGAGGCAGCTGATCAATGATTCTCTCTCATCCTTGATGTTCTCTCACTCTCTCTCTCTACCTTTTTCTCTTAAATCAATAGAAGTATTTTTTAAATAATAAATTTTGAAAAATAAAATCAATTCAAGATTCTTTGCCCAAACACAGCTCCTGACTCCCGGGTGCAGGCTCTCTCCCACTTGAGCAGGTCACCACCCTGCCACCGAGGCCCCATCCTCGATTAAATGGGGGGAGCAGGACCCAGAGTGCAGAGCAGTGTTGTGGATGAATGTGATGATGGCGCTGTGGGTTCAGGGCTTGGAGATGCTTCTTGTTGTCCAAGGGATCACAACAACCTTCTCTGGCAGTGATGTCCTTGCAATGCGGATACACCTGCGTCCCAGAAGGATCTTGCTGGAGAAGAGCCATCCCACAGGTGAGGCCTCCGCAGGTGGGCAGCCACAGCCAGCCCCGGGCACACAGTGAGTCCTCACAGCTGAGGTCAGCATCCAGGCCTCTCCTCTCCTGCCAATGGCCCTTCTCCTGCCAATGTACTTGGAAGGCTTTCTATCAGTGCTGTTCCTGGCTCCAAAAATAAAATGAACAAACAAGACGGAGCCCAGAACCGACTTGTGCTTGGTGCTCAGCATGGCAGGCACCTATCAAATCCTCCTGCAGGCAGTCCCTTGTTGGGAAGAGGGACACACTCTGTGAGACAAGGGCTTCCCAGAAACTAAACAGGAGAGGTGACTCAAGGAACTTGAGGTACTTCTTGATGGCAGAAGAGGCTGGTCCCCCAGGCTCATGTCCACCCCACCGCTTAACACCCTGGTGCTGAGGCCAACATATGCCAACTCCTCAGCACTCCCTTGTGGGTGGCTTACTGTGGAGCAGGGGTAGCTGGGAGCCAGCCCAGGCCAAGGACGTCCCTGGTGCTGCTGGGACCTGCCTCAGTTCCAGTGGAGCTACCTCCGCCTCCCGTCCCTGGGTGCATAGCTGGGATGATCTGCTATGCATCATTGGTCAACATGGTGAATCTGTGTTATCTATACTTTCGTACAATATGTGTGTGTTTTTTAAAGGACTTTCAATGCTTTCCCATTGTCCCTGGAATAAGGTTCGAAATTCTACACAGGGTCCCGGAGCATAGAGACAGAGCTCTTCTTACCTGCGATGCTCATTTGTCTCCAGCACCCCCCATCCCATAGCCTGAGCTATAATGCACTTTGTCCATCCTGTAAATGGAACACTGGATTGGTCCCGTCCCTCCAGTGAGATCTCTTTCTCTTCCTTCCACACTCTCTTGCTAAAGGTCAATGGAAAAAATATCTTCATGTAAGGGTTAAAAAAGTAAATTGAGAGTTCCAAGATGGCAATCAATGGGCCGGCGGTGAGAAAAAGAGGGCGAGTCAGTGAAAGGGGAGTGCCTGGATGGGCAGGGAGTGTCTGAATGTGCGAGTGAGGGACAGTTATATTCCACAGGATTCCAGGGAATGGTGCTCCAGGCTCCCCTGGCTGGGCAGCCTCTACTATCCCTGAACTCTCTTCTGGGGTAGCCAGCTCTGCCCCAGAGACCACGCCATCTTGAAGGGGAGAGAGGCTGTGAACGGCAGCCCATCCCTACCTTCAACCAGGAAAACTCAGATACCTCCTGGGAACCTACAACCACAGCACCTAGGGACCAGCTGCCTGAGCTGGGAACCCTTGGACACCAAGACTCCAGCCTACCCAACTGCGTTCACCAAAAATATTTGTCCAGGGGTCAACAAGGTGGCGGCTGAATACGTGCTTAGGTCCTGCATCTTCTCTCGGAGCAGATAGAAGGAACAGCTAAATCAAATAACATCCACCAGAAAATGGCGAATTAAACACAGCTGATAAGGCAATCTGTGGATGGAAAGGTTAGACATCAATAGCCTAGAGAAATGTGAGATCTGGGCTCTGGGCTGGAGGGAGAAATGCGTGCAGCAGGGATTAGAGTCTGAGAGGGAGAATGTGCTGCACCAAATCCGCGGCCCTTGGGGTCAGTGTAGCCCTTGAATATGGAAGGGGGTCCATAGGGCTGCAGGCAGAGTGTAACTCTAGGTCTAAGCCCACAGCTGTGGGAGGCTGCGCCCAGACAGCCAGCCTGAAGTTCTACAGCGGCCACACAGTGCCGGGGGAGAAACACGCAAGGCAGCGCAGTTACTGTCTTAATAATTTCCATGCTTTTACTTGCTAAACCCAGTGCAGAGGACCTTTCAATACAAACACTCAACAAGACTGCAGGGGAAGCTGTTTATTGTGGAAACTGGCGAGGAGAATAGGGAGAGATGAGCAGGAATCCAGCTCTGGGAGAGTCCATCCCACCAATCCTGATCCTAAACTTTCCTCCTGAAGATGAGACCCCTCCTAGCAGTGCAGCTGCACCCCGCCTGGAGCATGGCAGGGAAAGGAAGATTCAAAATACCCCCAGGGAGCCCTGGGGGACTGGGTTGAGGGTCCATTTGGTCACAGAAACTAAAACAGAAACACCTCGACTCAGGAGCTTTGTCAGAAATAGACGCTTGTGTAAATACCACTTAAGGCAGGCAGGAAAACAAAGCGTGCAGATTGATCCCACCTGCTTGAATCCAAGGTCGTGGCATCTGACACAGAGGAGAGGTGGTTCCCTGGAAACTTCAACACTTTGCTGACTACCTAACAGGAAACTGAGAAGTGGCAGGCAGAACAAAGGTGGGGGGGGGGGCTTAAACCAGCCCCCATGGGTCATTGAAGCTCCCTGAAATGAACAAACATCACTGCTTCACTTTTATTTTTTTATTTTTTATTTTTTTAATATATTTTTTATTGATTAAGATATTACATATGTGTCCCTGTCCCCACATCACCCTCCACACCCCCCCCCCCCC
>NW_006298272.1:2427030-2429669 GCF_000327345.1 Myotis davidii
ACTTCAGCACTGCGCCTCCTCTGAGTCTGGATATGATATTCTCTTTACTCCTAGTTGTAGAATTTCCACTCAGCCAGCCCTCCTGTGGTTCTGGATGTTTCCGTTCCCTTTTTTCAGGCTTAATTTGAATTGGTTGTTTAAGGCAGCAATCTCCGGCGTTAACCTATGCCGCCATCTTCGGTTCTCCCACTGCTTCACTTTTATATATATTTTTTAAGAAACTAAAATTTTTTCACTTTATTTCATTTTTTTATTTTTACTTATTATTTTTACCTTTCTTTCTTAAATTTTAAATTTTGTTGGATTAGTGTTCTACATTCTATTTTTATTTTTTTATCATTATTTTACTCAATCTCATTTTGTTCCTTTATGCCAACACTTACTTCCTCACTTTTCCCTTTCTCATCTTGTTTCTCTTCTCCTGTTCCTGCTGTGGGTTTTCTCTATCCTTTCTTTTTACTCCTTGTTAAAAGTTGATCTTCTTCATCTGCCTTCTTGATGCATTACTATTAAAGTAGTCTCTGTTGGCATAATCTTATATCTAATTTCTGCTCCCCTACTCCAAGTCCATGCACACTTCTCTTTTCTCTTTCTTTGCTAGCCAAATTATTTTTTCCTTTCTTCTTGTGTTGTTTGTTTGAGTGCTTGTTAATTTGCTTTTTGCTTTTTATTTTATACATTTGTTTTTCCTCTCCTCATTTGTTCTCTTCTTCCACTAATAGCTTAATTAGTTTCAATCACCAACTCATGCCTAAGTGCTCTCCAGTCACCATGTCCAAAAGTAGATGAATACATAGATAGATTAAAAAAGAGAAAATTTATATATATAGAAATTTTCTTTTACATATATATTTTTAATATATATATTGTTTAATTATTTTTTTCAATTACTATTTTCTCAATTATTATTTTCTACTATTTTTTGAGTATTTTGTTTTTTACTTGTGTTCTTATACACTCCTTCTCTTTCTACCTCCTCTATACTGAATCAGGGCCATTCCCCCATTCATTCAATTCCTTGAACTTACCTTCTGGAAATAAGCTCGGCCTCTTCAGATTCAGCTTCCCTCCTTTTTTTTTTTTTTTTGGTGTTTGTTGTTTACATTTTTGGTATTAGTAGCTGTTTTTTGGGGGGAATTTTCTCCCCATATGCGTATATTTTCCCGTTCTTCTTTTCTTTCTTTTCTCTCTTACCTTTTCTTCTTATCTCAATATCATTTTGCGGTTTCTCTCCCCTAATTCTCTTTTCTCTGGTGGTTCCCTTTATTTGGGTTATTAGTATTGTGAATACATTTGTGTTTGGTACGCTGTGTGTTGCATCTTGTTGTATTGTATTTTGTGCCTTTAAGTCAACATGGTAGAGAGTGAGCCACATAACCAGACACCTTGAGAGCAGTGAAAATGGGGAGACAAAAGAACAGCCCCCCTATGAAAGAAAAGGAGGAATCACTGGAAAAGAAATTAAAAGACATGGAGGCAAGCAATTTGTCTGAGAAAGAATTCAGAGCAATGGTCATAAGGACGCTGAAAAGGATAGAAGACAAAATCAACAACATGTGTAAGAACCAAGAGGAAATGAAGAACCAAGAAAA
This sequence comes from Myotis davidii, assembly GCF_000327345.1. NCBI lineage: Eukaryota > Metazoa > Chordata > Mammalia > Chiroptera > Vespertilionidae > Myotis > Myotis davidii. The sequence continues at coordinate 2,428,623 of NW_006298272.1, forward strand.
ATGAAAAATGACATTGCTGCAATAACACAATAGAAAGCATCAACAGTAGACTAGAAGAAGCTGAGGTCCGCATCAGTGAGCTAGAAGATAAGGTAGAAAAAAATACCCAAGCAGAGCAGCATCTAGAAAAAATAACTTAAAAAACAAGAGGAGAGGCTATGGGAACTTTCAGAAAACACGAAATGAAACAACATCCACATAATACGGGTGTGAGAAGGAGAGGAAACTGAGCGAGGAATAGAAAACCTGTTTGAAGAAATAATGACAGAAAACTTCCCTGATATGGGGAAGAAAAAACTCACACAAGTCTAAGAAGCTCACAGAGTCCCAAATAAGATGAATCGCAGCTGAAGCCGGTTTGGCTCAGTGGATAGAGCATCGGCATGCGGACTGAAAGGTCCCAGGTTCGATTCCAGTCAAGGGCATGTACCTAGGTTGCAGGCACATCCTCAGTAGGAGATGTGCAGGAGGCAGCTGATCAATGTTTTTCTCTCATCGATGTTTCTAACTCTCTATCTCTCTCCCTTCCTTTCTGTAAAAAATCAATAAAATGTATTTTTAAAAAAAGAAAAAAAAAGATGAATCCCAAAATACTGATGCCAAGGCACATTATAATTAAATTGGCAAACACCAATGACAAAATAGGAATCTTCAAGGATGCCAGAGAGAGATAGAAAGTTACCTACAAAAGATCTCCCATAAGACTATTGACTGTTTTTTCAACAGAAACACATCAGGTCAAAAGGAAATGGAATGAAATATTCAAAATCATACAAAGGAAGGGTCTAAATCCAAGAATAGCCCAGCAAGGCTATCATTAAAAATTGAAAGTGGGACTCAAGGAGAACCAAGATGGCGGCATAGGTTAACGCTGGAGTTTGCTGCCTTGAACAACCATTTCAAAAGTGAAACTAAGACGGAACGGACATCATCCAGAACCACAGGAACGCTGGCTGAGTGGAAGTCCTACAACTAGGAGGAAAGAGTAACGCAGACGGACACTCAGAGGAGGCGCAGTGCTGAAGTCAAATGCTGAGGTGCAGAGTG
>NW_006298272.1:2431070-2432587 GCF_000327345.1 Myotis davidii
AATGGGTGGAGAGTGAGGGCGGGGGGAGGGCGGGAACTGGGAGGAGGGGAGTTATGGGGGGAAAAAAGAGGAACAAATGTAATAATCTGAACAATAAAGATTTTTAAAAAAAATTGAAAGTGAAAGAAGGGGCTTCACACACAAAAAAGGACTAAAGGAGTTTATTACCACCAAAACAGCAATGCAAGAAATGCTAAAGGACTGCTGTAAAAAGAAGAAATAGGAAGGGAAGAAGTAACACAGTCATGAAGAATAAAATGGCAACAATCAAGTATCTGTCAATAATAACTTCAAAGGTACATGGATTAAATGCCCCAATCTAAAGACATAGGGTTGCTGAATGGATAAGAAAACATTACCTGCTGTCTACAGGAGACACACCTCAGAACAAAGGACTCACACCCAATGATAATAAAGGGATGGAAAAAAATTTTGGAGGCAAATGGAAATGAAAAAAGAGCTAAGGTATCAATACTTATATCTGAATAATTAGACCTCAAAGTGAAGGTCATAACAAGAGATAAGGAAGGCCACTTCATAATACTAAAGGAAGCAATTCAACAAGATAAAATTCTGGTAAACATATATGCACCCAAATACAGGAGCACCCAAATACATAAAACAACTTCTGGAAGATATCAAGGGAGAGACTGACAGCAATACAGTCATAGTAGGGCACTTTAATACCCCAATAACACCACTGGATAAATCCTCTAAACAAAACATCAGCAAAGAAACATCAGACTTAAATGACTCACTAGATCAGATGGAATTAATTGACATCTTCAGAACATTTCACACCAAAGCCACAGAATATACATTCTTCTCAAGTGCACATGGGACATTTCCAAAGATAGACCACATATTGGAACACAGGCAAAGTCTTTTTAAATTCAAGAACATAAAAATCATATCAAGCCCTGACCGGTTTGGCTCAGTGGATAGAGCGTCGGCCTGCGACTCAAGGGTCCCAGGTTCGATTCCAATCAAGGGCATGTGCTTTGGTTGCAGGCGTATCCCCAGTGGGGGGGTGTGTGCAGGAGGTGGCTGTTCAACGTTTCTCTCTCATCGATGTTTCTAACTCTCTATCCCTCTCCCTTCCTCTCTGTAAAAAATCAATAAAATATATTTTTAAAATATCATATCAAGAATCTTCTCAGATCACAATGGCAACCAATTAGAAATCAACTACAATAAAAACAATGAAAAAAATCAAACACTTGGAGACTAATTAGCATGTTATTAAACAATGACTGAGTTACCAGAGAAATCAAAGAAGAAATAAAAAGTATCCTAGAAACAAATGACAATGAAAAGAAAATAATCCAAAATCTATGGGACACAATGAAAGCAGTACTGAGAGGGAAGTTTATAGCTCTAAAAGGCCTATCTCAAAAAACAAGAAAAAATGGTAATAAATCATCTAACTTTACAACTCAAAGAACTAGAAAGAGAGCAACAAGAAAAGCCCACAGTACCCAGAAGGAAGGAGATAATAAAGATCAGAGCACAGGTGG
>NW_006298272.1:2433263-2433869 GCF_000327345.1 Myotis davidii
GGACTCTGTCTCCGTGTCATTCCTTCTTCGCCGCCTCCATCCACACCTTTGGGGACCCCTGGCCCTACTGGGGTTGGACCCCGGCAGCAAAGGACCTATGTAGACACTTTTCAAAAGAGGACATACAGAAAGCTGAGAGACATATGAAAACATGGTTAAAGTCACTAATCACCAGAGAGATGCAAATCAAAACGACAATGAGGTACCATCTCACACCTGTCAGACTGGCTATCATCAACAAATCAACAAACGACAAGTGCTGGAGAGGATGTGGAGAAAAAGGAACCCTCTTGCACTGCTGGTGGGAATGCAGACTGGTGCAGCCACTGTGGAGAACAGTATGGAGTTTCCTCTGAAAACTGAAAATGAACCCTCATTTGACCTAGTGATCCCACTTCTAGGAATATATCCCAAGAAACCAGAAACACCAACCAGAAAGGATATATGCACCCCTATGTTCATAGCAGCACAATTTACAATAGCGAAGATCTGGAGACAGCCAAGTGCGGATCAGCAGGTGAGTGGACTAGAAAAACGATGGTAGATGCGCGGGGCAGGGCGCGCATGCGCGTTGGCTGCGCGGCATCCTTGCTGCTGGTTGTGCCT
>NW_006298272.1:2435059-2436341 GCF_000327345.1 Myotis davidii
TGCAGAGGGGGCAGTTGGGCAAGGGCCAGCTGGGCAGACCCGTGTGTCCTCACCTTCCGGGAGGGTCCTGCTGCCCCTCAAAAAGCCCCTTCAGGTCCCTGATGCTGGAAGGTGTGGGCTGAAGGTCAGGCTCCTGCCCCACATAGAACTTTCTAGAAGTCTTTGTGAGGGCCAGTCTCACCACATCCTTGCTGGACTTGAGGGGAGAGGAAAAGACGAGGTAATAGGCCCCCCCCCCCCGCCCCCGGCTCAATACTGACTAGTGAGGTTGAACAGTTTCCCATTTCTGTGACCAAAAAAAGTTTCCTTTTTTATTCAGTTTCAACAAAACAAAACAAAACAAAAAGAAAACTGTGGTACATCTAACAATGGAATACTATGCTGCTATAAAAAAGGGGGGACTTTTACCATTTGCAACAGCATGGATTTAACTGGAGAGCATTATGCTAAGCAAAATAAGCCAGTCGGAGAAAGATAAATATCACATGATATCACTCATATGTGGGATATATTGATCAACATAAAATGATGAACAAAAATAAATCCAGAGATAAATGGCATGGGAGTGGGCAAAGGGGGAGGTGTGTGGGGGCGTGGGCAGGCAGGTTAGAGACAATCAAAGGACTTGTATGCATACATATTAGCATAACCAATGGACACAGACACTGGGGTGGTGGGGGCTTACCCTTAGGGTTGTGAGTGGCTGGGGAAGAGAGGATTGGGGAAAAAGAGACATATGTAATACTTTAAACAATAAAAAACAAATAATAATAATAAAGCATCAAGTACATTTGGAATAAAAAGTAAATTAAAATAATAAAGATACCACCCAATGAAAGAGTCACCATCCTTTTTCCACTTTTGGGGGAAGGGGGTGGGGTGACCACATTAATTATCACCATCTTTGTTATATGACTAGAGGCCCAGTACACAGATTCCTGCAGTGCTGAGGGGGTGTGGCCTGCAGGGATCAGACTGCTGTGAGAGCACTGCTCATCCTGCTCAGCTGAGCAGCTGTACCCACCCTCTGAGTGGCTGCTCCTGCTGTGGGAGTGCACTGACCACTAGGGGGCAGCTCCTGCGTTGCGTGTCTGACCCGTGGTGGTCAGTGCACATCATAGAGATTGGTTGATCAGTCGTTCTGGTTGTTCTACCAGCTTTTGTATGTATAGACTAGAGCAGCCGTGGGCAAACTACTGCCCGCAGGCCGGATCTGGCCCATTTGAAATGAATAAAACTAAAAAAAAAAAAAAAGACCGTACCCTTTTATGTAATGATGTTT
>NW_006298272.1:2437250-2443266 GCF_000327345.1 Myotis davidii
CAGTTCCCTGAAATCTGGTTTCTGTGGTTTTTTTTTTAGCTTCTATATGTTACTATGTTTCAAACTGCAGGCTGAGAGGCCGGCAAGGCAGGCGGGGAACGTTGCAGTCCTCAGTCACTGAAGCAAGCAAGCCTCATGTTCAGTTTAAGCTTCCTGGCTGCTGGTCGCCATCTTGGCTGTCAGTTAATTTGCATATCTCACTGATTAGCCAATGGGAAGGGTAGCGGTCATACGCCAATTACCATGTTTCTCTTTTATTAGTGTAGATGTTTACTTTGAATTTATATTAGTTCAAACAAACACTTCATCATGCTTTTGTTCTGGCCCTCAGGAAGGGAAGGGAAGGAAAGAGGAGAGGAGACTGGCCCTGTGTCCAGGGCCGGCTGTGGCTGCCCACCTGCGGAGGCCTCACCTGTGGGATGGCTCTTCTCCAGCAAGATCCTTCTGGGATGCAGGTGTGTCTGCATTGCAAGGACGTCCTTGCCAGAGAAGGTTGTTGTTATCCCTTGGATACAAGAAGCATCTCCAAGCCCTGAACCCAAGCACCATCATCACTTTCATTCACAACACTGCTCTGCACTCTGGGTCCTGCTGCCCCATTTAATTGAGGATGGGGCCTCGATGGCAAGGTGGTGATCTGCTCAAGTGGGGGAGAGCCTGCACCCGGGAGCCAGGAGCTGTGTTTGGACAAGGAATCGTGAATTGATTTTATTTTTTAAATTTTATTATTATTTAAAAAATACTTTATTGATTTAAGAGAAGAAGAAGAAGAAGAAGAAGAAGAGGAGAGAGAGAGAGAGAGAGAGAGAGAGAGAGAGAGAGAGAGAGAGAGAAACATTAATGATGAGAGCGAATCTTTGATCAGCAGCCTCCCTACCACATGTCCCCCACTCGGGATTGAGCTTGAACCCTGGGCATGTGCCCTGACAGGGAATAGAACTGTGACCTCCTGGTTCATAGGTCACAGCATAACCACTGGGCAACACAGACCAGGCTTTACTGGACTTTTCTTCTCTGGTGATCCTCCAATTTCTCTGTCTTGAATGAGATTTGCTCATCTTTTTATTACCTTCTTATTAGAATGGTTAGTCCTTGAGTTCATACGAGTCCGTGATCACAGTCGGGACATCATGGAAACTAGTGGTTGCTTGTTTATTTGAAATGTGGCCTCCTCCCCTGGTACCGGTTTACTCATGGAGCTGAAGGGTCGGTCTGTGCCAGGGCTTCGCTGGGTGTAGGGTTACAACAATGAATAAGTTCTTCAGACTCTGGCTGGAAGGAAGACATCCAATTATGTCACCGCCCATTACTTCTGGACACTCCCTAATAGCTCTTAGCCATCCCATGTCTCATTAATTATCTCCTGAGCCTGTGAGTTGGGGCTGGTAACCCCATGATCCCCAGGACCACACTTTCCAGATGAGGAGGCTGAGGTGCAACAATGGGAGGCTGCCTGTGTGTGGGCCAGGCTGGATGGGGCTGAAGCCACTCTGTCCTGGTCCAGGGAACCTCCCCTGAGTGCAGGAGGCAGATGGAGGACAGGTGGGGACCAAGCAGAGCAGGTCTGGGCACAGCAAGTAGGGAGTAGGTGCCAGAAACAACAGGGAGGGAAGGAAGAATGAAAGGGTTAGGGGGGGTGACCTTTGTGTGGGACAGGTGGGTTCTGGAGGTCCCGCCAGGTTGACAGTGAAGGAGGAGTTCACCCTAAAGTCACAGGTGGCTTCTGGGTAGTGAGGTCCTCAGTGCTGGGCACTAGGACCAGGTGGGGGCAGGTCGACCCTTCTGTCCCCATTGACCTTCTCCCACTCCTCCCCTTCTCAGCCTTCCCTGCACTATTGTGTGTCCCTGGGCTATGCACATCTGTATATATAAAACCTTTACATGCAAATAGACCGAGTGGTGGAACAACCGAACAAGCAGTTGCTATGACACGTGCTGATCAACAGAGCCTGTGAGAAGAACCTGGAGGGTCTATGCTGCGACGGGGTGGTGAAGCAGGTGAGCGGGTGGGGCACCAGTCGCTGTCATCGGGGTGAGCCTCTGGTGGATACTGAAAATTATCTGCCCCCGCTTGCCGTGGTCCTGCTCTGCACTCACACCTTCTGCCAGCACAGGCCCTGCTCCCAGCTATTGATAGCTGGAGCTGCCACACCCACCTGCTGCCAGTGCCCAGCATTGTCCTTGATCACATCAGTACCTTCTATGGGAGAAAGCAGTGGCAGTCGGCCCCTATTGCCCATCAGGGCTTCTCCACCTCCCCCTGCTCCTGAGGGGCTATCTGGGCAGCAGCCACCATGGCATGCTGATGGCGCCAGCCCCTATCGTTCTCCGCCATCAGTGGTTGCGAGTGGGGTCGGTCATCAGCTTGTGGGAGTTCTGGTGGCAGGAGCTGGGCTGCCAGCAGAGAGGGGACCAGAGGACACTGTGGGAGGTGCGGGGAGGGGCACAAAGAATGGGCCGAGACCAGCCCTTGTACCCACAACAGCCTTGTTGCTCACAGTTCCTTTCAAGGTCATCGAGCATAACCGGACCTTCTGGCACACATTTTCCAGAGACGAATTTCGTACATGGAGTCACTAGTATTCATACAAGTTCTTTGGTTAATCTCTTACTGCAGACAATCTCCAGTCTAAATGAAAAAAACCATCATCATGCCCTAGAGCAGCTGTGGGCAAACTATGGCCTGCAGGCCGGATCCGGCCCGTTTGAAATGAATAAAACTATTGAAAAAAAAGACCATACCCTTTTATGTAATGATGTTTACTTTGAATTTATATTAGTTCACACAAACACTCCATCCATGCTTTTGTTCCGCCCCTCTGGTCCAGTTTAGGAACCCATTGTGGCCCTCGAGTCAAAAAGTTTGCCCACCTCTGACCTAGAGAGACTCCCACCCGTAGGAAGAGCCAGTCTAGGCCATTGTCCCTGATTAAGGGGAGCTGAGTTGGCCTCACCTTCTTCCAGGCAGCCCTCCACCTTTCTTATAGCTCTCAGAGTCTGTTTTTCCAGAAAATGCTAGAGAGACTGGTTGCACCCTCTTCCTGTGTCACCCCGTCCTACACCTGGTCTTGCCACCTCCAGCCAAGCCAAGCCCACCTTCCGGGCCAGCCCACACCTGTGTAGATACATCAGCTGAGGGGATTGACGTGTCCAGAGGCAGGTTCTAGGGCTGATGGGAGAGTTAGCACCGTTTGTTCTGAGGCAGAGATTCCACCCTCAGCACTTTTCACATCTGGGACTGTGGAGCGACCCTGAGAGAAGTCCAGGTGAGGGGGGTAGGGCTGGAAGGTGGGTGCCAGGAGGTCTGGTCGTGCTCGATAACCTCCATAATTAGCGTCAGGCGGTCTGGAGAGGGGAGTCCTTTGGGGGCAATCAGGGTGCCATCTGGAGATAAGGGGCAACTCCGGGAACTGATGAGAATCAGGCACTGACTCAGGGCTGGAAAGTTCAAGCCTCCATGCTCCCAGGCTGGTTACAGGAAGCGCAGAACCAAGGCCTCCTCCCGGGACCTCCATCGCATCCATAATTTTAGTAGCTTGTTCCTGTGTCCATTTGTACATTCTCTATCTTCACTCCTTCCTCATCTCCCCCTTTGACCAGGAAGTTTGTTTCAAAAACTTCACAGAACAAATCAAACATTTTAAAGTCCCTCGTTGCCAGAGTGGCAACGCCTTATCTGGGCCCATCGTGTTCCTCCGAGGGGAGACATGGGCTAGAGCAGTAATGGCAAACCTTTGACACTTGTGTCAGAGATGACACACGAACTCATTTTTTGGGTCGATTTTTCTTTGTTAAATGGCATTTAAATATATAACATCAATATTCAAAATATAAATCTTTGGTTTACTATGGTTGCAAATATAAAAAAATTTCTATATGTGACATGGCACCAGAGTTAAGCTAGGGTTTTTCAAAATGCTAACCTGCTGAGCTCAAAAGGTTTGCCATCACTGGTAGAGATATGGTCACTCCCCATGGGTCCTGTAAGCAGCTCAACATTTTGGGAGCCTTTGGGCAGAAGTCTTAGGACAGGGCTAGCTGAGGCGTGATTGCTGTTTCTGTGTCAGGAGCAGCCTCACTCCTGTCCAGTTAGATGTCAGCTCTCAGTTCGGGAGTTGGTGATGCAGGTGCTGCCAGGTGAGGCATGGGAGCAATCAGGCAGGCATTCAGTGAGAGGCGTTGCTATGGAAACAAAAGAGAATGATGGGTGGAGATTGGAAGACCCTGTAATCCCAGGGTCTAGTGGAGGAGGTTTCTGAATGCTGGTGGGGGCGCCCCCCGACCTGGTGGAGTTAGGCAGTGACCCCATGTGCTCCCCTGGGCTGCAGGGGGCGTCTCTGGTTTCTCTGTCTCCTGAAGAAGGTCCATGAATGGGCTGTGGTGACATCTCTGAAGTTAAATCAACTTGTCTGACTTCCCTTTGCCTGGCTTTGGGCAACAGGGCAGATTCAGTTCTCATTGACTCCAGGCCCAAGGCAGGGAGATTGACTGGAGCACTGGTTTGGAAACTCACAGCCAAATATTGGGGGAATGAGAGGAAGTCAGGGTGCAGGCCAGTCCAGGCAGAAACCAACCCTCAATAGGCACCTCTCTATCGGCGGGGCCCTGGGTGTGGTGTGGACTTGTCCTTATCAGAGAGACTCCCCGGGAGCTTAATGCTCTCGGATTTGTTCCTCTGACTCACTCAGCACACGTCCCAGAGCCCAGCGTGGGCCGGGTTGCACTGTGAGGAGTGGTCAGCCCTGAGAGCCAAAATCTGCAGGTGTCCTGGGAGGTAACAAGACCTGGCCCCCAAGGGAGATGGGGCCAGGAGGTGCTGCACAGGGTTCCCTCTGCTGCTGAGTGAGGTCAACAACCAGGTGTCACCAATCAACCCACCTGGTCACACAGAGTGAGACAGAGGATCTGCCGGACACGGGGCAGAGGGTGTTCACGGGGAGCGTTTCTGTTGTAACAAACATGCCCCACATTGCTCTTAAACAGACAGACACACCTTTGAGTTGCTGGACAGCGGATTCTTTAAGGTGCCAGTGCCTTGGGATCCTCTGAGTATCACCTGCTCCTCCTTCGTTGGCCCCTTCATTCCAAGGTGCTCATTGATTGTGTAGAGGGCCTCCCTGTGGAGACCCATGAGCATGAGGTGGTGGCTGTCTGTTGACCCCTCATCACACGCCTGTGCCTTCACGTGTGGGTCTGTGGGGAGCCCGTGTGCGGTTGGGAGGTGGTAGTCATGTGGAGGCCTATCTCTGGGGAGATGAGAGTCCTCTCTGCCTCCATGTGGACCTCCAGGTCTCCCCACCATCAGGGACCTGGCTGTCATCTGAGCTGAGCCAGGCGGGGGACTTGCCTCCCTGCCTCAATATTGCCACCACCTGGCCCCCAGAGCATTCTACAGATGTTAGTGTCTGTGTCTTTCTGATTCACCTCAGAGAAATTGGAGGGCCCCTTGCCTCCTACAATGTAAGTGCCATTGGTGAGATTGACCTCTTAGGACAGACAGACAACAATCCCACTTACTCTACAGGTGTCTGTGTGACATGCAGGCAAAAAAGAGCATGTGGGCCAGCCGGTGTTACTCAGTGGTTGAGCGTCAACCCATGAACCAGGAGGTTGAGGTTTAATTCCCGGGCAGTGCACATGCCTGGGTTGCAAGCTCAATACCCCGTGTGAAATGTGCAGGAGACAGCTCATCAAAGATTCACTCTCATCATGGATGTTTCTATCTCTCTCCCCCTCTCCCTTCCTCTCTCTTAAATCAATAAAAATATTTTGAAAACAAGAAAAAAAGGAAAGAAAGGCTGGTGTTGGCCAGTGGAGGAGAAAGTTCCCTGCAGAAGCAAGAGTGAGAGAGCAGCCTTCCTGGTGAAACTGCTTCCACGGGTTCCATGAAACAGCTGCTAGGCTGTTCCCAGGAGGAGGGGACTCAGAGGCCCGTTTGCTAGCAGCTGGCTTGCTGGTTGCTGCTGCCTGAAGCCCCTTGTCCTGACCCTCTGAGCCATTCCCACCCAGGGGCCTG
>NW_006298273.1:0-1511 GCF_000327345.1 Myotis davidii
CTGCAGCGGGAAGGCAGGGGAGGGTTGTGGGGCAGGAGGTAGAGGTGGTAAGAGATCAACCAAAGGACTTGTATGCATGCATATAAGCATAACCAATGGACATAAGACACTGGTGGAGAGAGGAGGCTAGTGGACTCTAGGACGGGGGGGAAAATGGACACATATGTAATATCCTTTGTAATAAAAAATTAAAAAAAAATAGAAAGTTGTATTCAAGGGATCTCCCAGTAGATTATCAAATGATTTCTCAACTAAACACATCAGGCCAGAAAAGAATGAACAGAAATATACAAAGTGATGTAAAGCAAAGGACTGAATGCAAGAATACTCTATCCAGCAAGCCTATCAATCAAAATTGAAGGGGAAATAAGAAGCTTCACAGACAAATAAAGGCTAAGGGAGTTATCACCATCAATCCAGCAATGCAAGAAATGCTAAACGGACCAGTGTAAAAAGAAGAAATAAAAAGCTCCGAAAGAAAACAGCCACACAAAAAAAGAAATGGCTACAATGAAGTACCTTTCAATAATAACTTTAAACGTAAATGGACTAAATTCTCCAATCAAAAGACATCGAGTGGCTGAATGGATAAAGAAAACATCATCCATACATTTGCTGTCTAGAAGAGACCCACCTCAGAAGAAGGGATTCAAACAGACAGAAAGGAAGGGATGGAAAAATATCTTTCAGACAAATGGAAAAAAAAAAAAACAGGGTAGTAATACTTATATGGGACAAAATAGACCTCAAAGTGAAGGCCATAACAAGAGATAAGGAAGGCCACTTCATAATACTAAAGGGATCAATACAACAAGGGATAATAACCCTGATAAACATATATGCACCCAATGAAGGAGCACCCAAGAACATAAAAAAACTCCTACAAGACAACAAAGGAGAGATTGACAACAATACAATCATATTAGGGGTCTTTAATACACCCTGACATCACTGGATAAGTCCGCTAGACAAACAAGCAGCAAAGAAACAGCAATCCAAGATGACTAACTAGATCAGATGGACTTAATTGACATCTTTAGAACACTTCACCCCAAAGCCATGGAATATACGTTCTTCTCAAGGGCTCATGGGACATATTCAAAAATAGACCACATATAGGGTCACAAGCAAAATATCCCCAAATTCGAGAAGATTGAAATCATACTAAGCCTCATCGCAGACCAGGATGGCATAATATTTGAACTAAACTACAAAATACACAAACTTTTGGAGGCTGAAGAGCATATTAAATATTGATTAGGTTACCAATGTGATCAAAGAAAAAATTAAAAACAACCTGGAAACTAATGACAATGAAAACACAACAATCCAAAACCTATGGGACACAAAGAAAGCAGTCCTGAGTGGGAAGTTTAAAGCACTACAGGCCTATTTCAAGAAACAAGAAAAAGTGATATAAATCATTTAACTCTACAACTCAAAGAATTAGAAAGAATGCAACAAGAAAAGCCCAGAGAGAGCACAAGGAAGGAGATAATAAAGATTAGAGC
>NW_006298274.1:0-978 GCF_000327345.1 Myotis davidii
CTAGCCCCCCTACATTCTTTCACAGGTACAAGTGCATGAACACATATATGTAGCACCTAGCTCATAGTAAATGATTAAATAATTTTTGTTAATTTATTGATTATTTAATGAGGCTCAGAAATATTAAAATATAAAAGTATTGCAGTAGGTTCTGGGATAAGATAAATATTAATATATAGCATAATTTAATAAGATAGATTTTATGGGTTCTATAAATGGACAAACAATGGGTCTGTGCTGCTTATCACTACTTGATCCAAATAAACAAGAGACAGGGTTGAATCATATATGAGCATTTATTCCAATACTGCCAGCAGTATGGGAGAGCAGCAGATTAGCCACAAAAATCTGCTCTGCAGCTCCCCATAAGCCAACTGTTTATATAGGTAGAACTACAAAGGAAGAGTAGGAAAAAAGGCAGTTTACAGATATGCAAAAGGACTAGGGCAGTGATTCTCAACCTTCCTAATGCCGCAACCCATTAATACAGTTCCTCATGTTGTGGTGACCCCCAACCATAAAATTATTTTCATTGCTACTTAATAACTGTAATTTTGCTACTGTAAACAATATGTAATTATATATGTGTTTTCCGATGGTCTTAGGCGACCCCTGCGAAAGGGCCATTCAACCCCCAAAGGGGTCGCGACCCACAGGTTGAGAACCGATAGACTAGGGGTCTTCAAAGGGCTTAGTTATATGCAAGAGCTGGGGTTATATGCGGAAATAGCCCAAGGGAGTGCCAGATGGGCAATTAACAGGTAAGCAGGCTGGAGGTTTGCAAAGGCCTGCACATATGCAGAAAGGCTGGAGATCTTTAAAGGGCTGGTGATTCTGGTTTCTGCAGCATAATTGTTATCTTTCCATGATAATCGGCAGCTCCAAATGGGGAGGAAGAGCTGCATCTCCAGGTCAGCTCCGGCCAGGGTAGAATGTGCCTTCTTCTTTATTTAAAAAAAATATATTTTATTGATTTTT
>NW_006298275.1:0-335 GCF_000327345.1 Myotis davidii
CATATACACAATCACACACACACCCATATACACTCACAAACACTCACCCATATACACACACACACTCACCCATATACACAATCACATACACACATACCCATATACATACTCACACCCCATATACACACACACACACTCACCCATATACACAATCACACCCCATACACACACACACCCATATACACAATCACACCCCATATACACACACACCCATATACACAATCACACACACACCCATATACACAATCACACACACTCACCCATATACACACACACACACTCATATACACAATCACACACCCATACACACACACACTCACCCATATACACAATCA
>NW_006298276.1:0-303 GCF_000327345.1 Myotis davidii
ACCATTGCAATCGAAGGGCGGGACAGCCAGGACAGAGGCCAGGCAGCTCCCCATAACCCCGCCATGTGATGGGAGGGCGGGCTGGCTGTATCACAGCCCAGGCATCAACCCTGCAACGCCAACATGGCAATTGAAAGGCAGAATGGCCTGCATCCCTCGATTGCCATGTCATCAGAGGGTGGGAGGGCTGTGTTGCAGGCCAGGAAGCAACCATGGACTCCTGGGTTGCTGTCTGGCCTGCTTTTGGCGATCGCCATGGCGATCGGAGGGCGAGAGGACCAGAGTGCAGGCCCGGCATCAAAC
>NW_006298276.1:660-2951 GCF_000327345.1 Myotis davidii
GTATTTAGAAGCAGTAGGAAAGAGAGAGAGAGAGAGAGAGAGAGAGAGAGAGAGAGAGAGAGAGAGAGAGAGAGAGAGAGAGAGAGAGAGAACCAGTTTGGGAAAAATATGAGGTGGTAAGAGTAAGGTCTCTTTTCTATAACCAGAGCATCTGAGACTTCTGCGTCCTCTCTCACCCCCACCCCTCCTGGATGGTCAAGCTGAGGCTTTGTGATGTCAAGCCACATCATGGCAACCACGGATTTTGGGCAACCAAAGCTGAAGTGAGTGGCTCCTCATTGACCTAGAGAGTATATATAGAGGCCAGGACCCTTGGAGTATTGACTGTTGCCTCAAGATAGCCAAAGGTACTAAGAAGATATTGTAGACTAGTGAAGATAAAGAATACGACTCCAAACACAAGGATGGACGAAGAAAGTGTAAGTCCTAAAGGGAATTCTAAGTCAGTTTCTCAACTGGATGACGAAGAAGTGGATAACATCAGAATACCTTATTCAAATTCTGCACCTTCCCCCGCCATTGTGATTGGAGGGCAGGAGAGCCTGAGTGCAAGCCAGGCAGCAACCCCGGGCCCCAAACATGGTGATCTAGGGCGGGAGGGCTGGAGCGCAGGCTGGACCCCCACCATAGCGATCGAGGTCGGGAGGGAAGGAGCACAACCCAGCCCGCAACACTGGACCCAACCTTGGCAAACGAAGGGTGGGAGTGCCAGCCTCCCTTGCAGGCCATGGCGATCAGAGGGCAGTGTTGCAGTCCAGGCATCAACCCCGGACCCCCAACATGACAATAGAAGGGCGGGATGGCCTGCATCCTTTGATTGCCATGGCAATCGAAGGGCGGACGAGCAAGGGCTGAGGCCAGGCAGCAACCCTGGATATCCCCCCGGCAATCAAAGGGCGTGTGGGCCCGAGCGCAGGCCAGGCAGCACCCCGGACCCCCACGTAGGCGATCTTAGGCGGAGTGCCAAAGCGCAGGTCGGGCAGCAACCCCGGACCACCACCATGGCACTGGAAGGGTGGGATGGCCTGCATCCCTTGATCGCCATGGCAATCGAAGTGCGGAAGAGCCAGGGCTGAGGCCAGCAGGAAGCCTGGATCCCCACCATGGCAATCGAGGGCGGGAGGGCCGGAGCACAGGCCCTAAAGCAATCCTGCACCCAACATGGCAATCAAAGAGCGGATGGCCTGCGTCCCTCGATCACCATGGTGATCGGAGGGCGGGAGGGTGGTGTTTCAGGCCATGCATCAACCCCGGATCCTCACCATGGCAATCGAAGGGTGGGATGGCCTGGGTCCATCAATCGCCATGGTGATTGGGGGGCCGGAGGGTGGTGTTGCAGGCCATACATCAACCCCGGACTCCCACCATTGCAATCAAAGAGCGGGAGGGACAGGGCGCAGGGCAGGCAGCAACCCCGGACCCCCACCATGGCGATGAAGGATGGAAGAGCCAGTTCACAGACCAAGCAGAAGCCCTGGACCCCCACCGAGGACAATGGAGGTCGAGAGGTCCAGAGCGCAAGCCATACATTAACACTGGACCCTCCCCATTGCAATCGAGGGCGGGAGAGAAGGAGCGCAACCCAGCCCGTAACCTCGGACCCCCACCATGACAATGTAATGGTGGAAGGGCCGGGGCGCAGGCAAGGCAGCAACCCTGGACCCCCACCACGGTGATCAGAGGTGGGAGGGCTGGAGCGCAGGCCAGGCAGCCACCATGGACTCACACCATGGCGATTCTATGTGCTTGGGCCAGAGCACAGTTCAGGAAGCATCCCCGGAAACCTGCAATGGCAACTGAAAGGTAGGAGGGCCTGCCTGCCTTGATTGCCATGGCGATCAGAGGGTTGTGTTATAGAACAGGAAGCAACCACGGACCACCAACATGGCAATTGAAGGACTGGATAGCCTGCAACCCTCAATTGCCATGGCAGTCACAGGGCGGAAGTAGGGTGTTGCAGGCCAGGCAGAAACCATAGTCACCGGGGTGGCGGGGTTGATGGCTATCCTGTTTCCGGCGATCGCCATGCTATCAGAAGGCGAGAGGGGAAGAAGGCGCTATCAGAGGGCGAGAGGGGAAGAGTGCATGCCAGGCAGCAACCCCAGACCCCAGCCATGGCAATCCAGGGCAAGAGGGAAGTAGCGCAATGCAGCCCGCAATCTCGGACCCCCGCTAAGGACATTGGAGGGCAGGAGGGCCAGAGCGCAGGCCAGGAATCAAACCCTGAACTTGACCATGGCAATCGAAGAGCCGGAGGGAATCGGCGCAGGAGCAGGGAGGTGTGTTAGTTC
>NW_006298276.1:3992-4940 GCF_000327345.1 Myotis davidii
GGCCTGCCTCCCTTGATCGCCATGGCGATCCAAGAGGGGTGTTGCAGGCCATGCAGTACCGTGGATCTCCAACATGGCAATCGAAGGGCGGGGTGGCCTGCAACCCTCAATTGCCATGGTGATCAGAGGGCGGGAGTGCCGTGTTGCAGGCCAGGCAACAACCGCGGACCACCAACGTGGCAATCGATTGGCGGATGTCCTGCATCCCTTGATTGGCATGCCAATCGAAGGGTGGGAGAGCTGGGTCGGAGGCCTGACAGCAAACCCTGACCCCTGCCATGGCAATCGAAAGGGTGGAGGTTGGGGGCGCAGGCCAGGCAGCACCTGGGGACATCCACCATGGCAATCTTAGGGCGGGATTGCCTGCATCCCTGGATTGCCATGGCGATCGGAAGGCGGGAGGGGGGTGTTGCAAACTACTCAGCAACCACAGACCCCCGGATGCTGGGGTTGCTAGCTGGTCTTCTTCCGGCGATCGCCATGTCGATCGGAGGGTGGAAGGGCCGTGGCGCAGGACAGGCAGCACCTCTAGACCCCCTCCATGGCAATCAAGGGTAGAAGGGCCAGAATGTAGGCTAAGCATCAACACCCGACCCCCACCATGGCAACCAAAAGTCAGGAGGGCCTGCCTCCCTTGATCACCATGTCGATCGGAGTGCGGTGTTGCAGGCCAGGAAGCAACCTCGGACTCCCAGGTGCTGAGGTTGCTGGCTGGCCTGTTCCTGGCGATCACCATGGGGATCGGAGAGGAGGATGTTTAAAAGATGCCTCTCCCGTTTGAAAAAAGGCAAAACAGATGACTTTAACTGAGATTTCAGCTGAACTTATGCTGTGCAACTGGTATCACCTGCTTAGCTTAGAAGCGTTGTGTTGCCTTTTTAAAAAAATTGTGTGTGTGTGTGTGTGTGTGTGTGTGTGTGTGTGTGTGTGTGTGTGTTTCACCCACTG
>NW_006298276.1:6249-6945 GCF_000327345.1 Myotis davidii
CACCAACCAGGGACCCTGCCATGGCATTCGCAGCGTGGCATGTCCTGCATCCGTCGATTGCCATGGCGATCGGAGGGCGGGAGGTTGGTGTTGCACGCCAGGCAGAAACAGCGCACCCCCGGGTGCCGGGGTTGCTGGCTGGCCTGCTTCTGGGAATTGCCATGGTGATTGGAGGGCGGGAGGGCCAGAGAGCAGGCTAGGCAGCAACCCCAGACTCCCTGCCATGGCGAAGGGAGGGCAGGCAGGATGGAGCCAGGCAAGGCAGTAACCCCAAAGTCCCACCATGGCAATCGAGAGTGGGAAGTCCGTTGCACAGGCCAGGCAGCAACTCCGGACCCCAGCCATGGACATTGGTGGGCACGAGGGCCAGAGCGTAGGCCATGCATCAACACCAGACCCTCACCATGGCAATCGAAGGGCAGAATGGCATGCGTCCCTCGATCGTCATGGCAATCAGAGGGCAGTGGTGCATGCCAGGCAGCAACCGAGGACGTCCGGGTGCTGGGGTTGCTGGCTGGACTGATTCTGGTGCTTGCCATGTCAATCTGATGTGGGGAGGGCCAGAGCGCAGGCCATGCATCAACCCCGGACCCCCACCATGGCAATCGAAGGGAGGGGTTGTCGGGGCGCTGTCCAGGCAGCAAACCTGGACCCCCACCATTCCATTCGAAGGGCGGGATGGCCTGCATCCCTCGA
>NW_006298277.1:0-389 GCF_000327345.1 Myotis davidii
TGATGTCAGTGGTGTATTAAAGTCCCCTACTAGCATTGTATTGTTGTCCATCTCTCCTTTGATACCTTCCAGGAGATTTTTTTATAAATTTGGGTGCTCCTGCATTAGGAGCATATATGTTTACCAGGGTTATATCTTCTTGTTGTATTGATCCCTTTAGTATTATAAAGTGGCCTTTTTTATCTCTTGTTATGGCCTTCACTTTGAGGTCTACTTTGTCCAATATAAGTATTGCTACCCCAGCTTTTTTTTTCCTTTCTATTTGCCTGAAAGTTATTTTTCCATCCCTTCACTTTCAGTCTGTGTGAGTCTCTTCTAACGAGGTGGGTCTCTTGTAGAAAACAAATCTATGGGTTATGTTTTTTTACTCTTTGTATTGGGGGAGGTGG
>NW_006298277.1:690-1064 GCF_000327345.1 Myotis davidii
CTTTTTTGGCCAGTCCTCTTTTTCTTTCCTTTGGGGGTTTCTTTGTCTACCCATGTTTAATCTCACTGTCATATCTATATGTTGAGTCGTTCAGTGGCTACTCCCTGGGTGGCAGTGACTCCTTGGGCTGTGGTTGCTCTTCGGGCGGATGCTTTAGCAGGTGCTCCTCAGTTGTCAGCGTCTCATCTGGTGGGTGCTGTTCACAGCTGTGGTGACTCTTCTGGCTGTTGCAGGGTGGTTTCACATACACCTGCTGTTCCTCAGACAGAGGGTGTGGTGCTCACGAGGCTGCTGTTCCTTGGATGGGGGCGGGCTACACTCCCAACTGCTACTCCTTGAACTGGGGCGGACTGCTCATGTGGCTGCTCTTCTTG
>NW_006298277.1:1748-4526 GCF_000327345.1 Myotis davidii
GGAAAAAAAAGAAGAAAAAAAAAAAAGTAGAAAAAAAAAGGAAAAAAAAAAAAAAAACAAAAAAAAAAGAAAACAAAAAAAAAAAAATTGGTTTCTTAGTTAAAAGGTGAAAAAAGAAAAAAAAATTGCAGTAGTGAAGGTCCTTCGGTTCTTCTATTCTTCAGTCTGGCTTGCCTTTAGTCCTGCCAGGTATTCAGGAGAGTGTTGAGTTTCCCTGCGATACACTGTTCCTCTGTGTTGTAAACCACAGTCCTTATTTTAAAGCAGGCCGGATTTGCTTCCCAGACTGCCTTCTTTTGTGTTTAGCAAAGAGCCAGTTTGTGGCTCAGCCTCTGGGTGGCAGTTTTCTGGGGTTGGCCTCTGAGGCTATACGGCTTCCCTATCGCACTTAAAACTGGTTTGGGGAGGTCAACTATCCAGAGCTTGTTCCTTCATCGTTACCCGCTCTTTGTTGTTGCTGGGATTCGGTTATTCTTGATGGGTACTTTTTTGTTGCCATTTTTATTGCTTATGCCTGTGTTTCTTCTTCCCTTTCTATTTCTTCTTTTTACAGCAGTCCCTTTTGCATTTCTTGCATTTGGTGGCAATAAATTTCCCTAGCCCTTTTTTGTTTATAAAGATCATTATTTCGCCTTCAATTTTGAATGATAGCCTTGCTGGGTATAGTATTCTTGGATTTAGTTCCTTTCTTTGCATCCATTCTCTTCTAGCCTGATGTGTTTCTGTTGAGGAATTGGTTGATAGTCTAATGGGATATCCCTTATAGTAACTTTCTGTCCCTCTCTGGCAGCCTTTAAGATTCTTACTTTGTCTTTGGTGTTCACCAACCTAATTATGATGGTTCTTGGTGTTTTTCTTTTTGGGTTTATCTTGTTTGGGAATCTGTGAGTTTCTCATACTTTGTGAGTTTTTTTCTACCCAATATCAGGAAATTTTTCTGTCATTTTTTTCTTCAAACAGGTTTTCTATTCCTTGCTCAGTTTCCTCTCCTTCTGGCACCCCTATTATGCATATGTTGTTTCATTTCTTGTTGTCCCGTAGCTCCCTTAAGCTATTCTCATTCTCCCCCCCCCCACCCATTTGCTGCTCTGTTTGGATGTTTTCTATTACCTTGTCTTTTACCTCACTGATGTGGTCCTCAGCTTCTTCTAGTCTACTGTTGATTCTTTCTATTGTGTTCTTTTTTAAATATATTTTTATTGATTTCAGAGAGGAAGGGAGAGAGAAAGAGATAGAAACATCAGTGATGAGAGAGAATAATTGATCATCTGCTTCCTGCACATCCCCTACTGGGAATGGAACCTGCATCCTGGGCATGTTCCCTTGACGAGAATTGAACCTGGGACCCTTCAGTCTGCAGGCTGATGCTCTATACACTGAACCAACCCAGCTAAGGCTCTTGTTGTCTTTATTGCAGCTATGTCATTCTTCATTCCCTCTGGTTCTTCTCCATTTCCTCTTGATTCTTATACATTTTGTTGAATTTGTCTTCCATGCTTTTCAGCATCCTTACGACCATTGCTCTGAATTTTTTCTGACAAATTGGTTGCCTCCATTTCATTTACTTTCTTTTCCAGTGATTCCTCCTTTTCTTTCATATGAGGGCTGTTTCTTTGTCTCCCCATTTTTTTCTCCTCTCAGGTTTGGCTCACTCCCTACCAGGTTGACCAAAAGGCACAAAATACAACTCAACGAGACATGACACAGAAGGAATAAAACACAAATGCATTCATAAAACCGATATCCCCAATAAAGGTGACCACCAGAGAAAAAAATAATTAGGGGAGAGGAAAGAGCACAAAAATAATATTGAGAAAAGAAACAAAAATGTAAGAGAACAAATATAAGAAAAAAGGACAAGAAAAAATATATGTATATGGGGAGAAAACAACCCCAAAACAAACAAATAAACCAAAAAAATGCAAATAACAAACACCCAGAATAAAGGGGGGAACTGAATCTGAAAAGGCAGAGCTTATTTCCAGAAAGTAAAGTAAAAGAATTGAATGAATGGGGGAATGGCCACTGTTCAATATAGAGGAGGTAGAAAGAGAATAAATGGATAAGAAGAAAAGTAAAAAACAAAATTTTCAATATATAAATAAAAAAACAAGCTTTCCCTTTCTTTAATCTATCTATCTATATTTCCATCTATTTTTCAAAAAAGATAATAGAATAGAGAGCAAATAGGGGTGAGTTTGGTGAGTGAAACTAATTAATAAATTAGGAGAAGAAGAGAGCAAGCTAAGAGAGGAAAAAAACAAGCATAAAAAAATTGCCTAGCAAAGAAAGAGAAAATGGAAGGGTGCATGGACTTGGAGCAGGGGAGAGGAGATTAGATATATGAGTAAACCAACAGATTACTATCATAGTAACATGTTAATAAAGCAGATAAAGAAGATCAATTTTTAACTAGGAGTAAAAAGAAAAGAAAGAGAAAAACTAAAGCAGGAACAGGAAAAGAGAAACCAGATGTAAAAAAAAAAAAAAGAAATGAGGGAGAAAAGGTTGGCAAACAGGAAAAAATGAGATAAAGTAAAATAATGATAAAAAATAAAAAAGTGAAGTTTCGTTCATTTCAGCTGAGTTTTAATGTACCATAGGGGTTGGTATAAGACCCCTCTCTACTGTTCTGTCTGCCACTTTTCAGTTACCTCTTAGGTAGTCATCCCAGTGTTGAAGTTCCCAGTGATCCACTTACTCCTCTGTGGCTGTCTCCACAGCCATGGTACCAGGCATGCAAGACCAATCTGCCTGCTTTGTTTGCCTGCTTTCAGT
>NW_006298277.1:4750-8840 GCF_000327345.1 Myotis davidii
TTAGAACACTAATTCAAAAAAATAAAAGGTTAAAATAATGATATAAATAAAAATAATAAAATAAAATAAAGAAAAAATTTTCTTCCTTTTCTTTCTTAAGTAAAAGATAAAAAATAAAAAAGTGAAGTTTCGTTCATTTCAGCTGAGTTTTAATGTACACACCATCTCCAGGTTGGGATATTGCTGTATTAGTTTCTGGGACCAAATGTCTTCTAAACCCAGACCCTGTGGACTCCGTGGGAGCATTCAGAATCCTTGTTTCCCTGCAGAGCTCAAAGCTGGGTGTGGCTGTGCTTCTAGGAGGGTCTGTCTCTTCTGAAGAAAAGTGGCTGTTCAGAGTTGGAAGGATCAGACTGTCCCAGAGCTGGATTCCTGGTTAGCTCTCTCTCCCTGTCTTGCTCCTCAGCCTCCACAAAACTACATCCACCTGGACCACAGCCTTGGTTAGTGTTTGTTGGTGAAAGATCTGAGTAAAAGCAAGGAAAATATAAAGACAGAGCAACCGCGTTGCTGCGCATTTCTCTCCCCGGCACTGCATGGCAAGTACAGAACTTCAGGCTGCCTTTCTGGGTGCAGCCTCCCATTGCTGTGGGCTTATATCTATAGTCCTCCACTGCCAACAGCCTTGTGTACCCCCTCCACAGTCAAGTGCTATGCGTGTCCCCAAGGGACACGGACTTGGTGTAGCACAGTTTCCTTCTGACGCTCTAGTCCTGGTGGTGATGCATCTCTCTCTCCAGCCCAAATCCCTGATCCTACTGTTCTCCAGGCAACCTCTGACCTTTCTGTCCATGGATTGGCTCTCCAGCTGTGTTTAACTCTCCAATTCTGGGTGGATAAAATTGGATTCAGCTGTTCCTTCAATCTGCTCCATGAGAATGCACAGGACCCATCTGCCTATTCAGCCACCATTTTGTCTCCCCCTAGACAAAATTTATAGGAGCCTTTGACCTGGGAAGTTGGAGTCTCGGTGTTCATGGGTTCGCAGCTGAGGCAGCTGGTCCCTGGCTAGTGTGACTGTAGGGTCCTGGGTGGTGTCTGAGGTCTTCCAGGGTGGAAGTGAGGCTGGTATCCTGGTCACAGCATCTATCCCATTTAAAATGGTGTGGCCTCTGTGGCAGAGCCGGCCACCCCAGGAGAGATTGCAGCAGTAGTAGAGGTCACCCAGCTAGGAGACCCCAGTCTGCCAGCCCTCAAAAGTCCTGCAGAATATAACTGTCTCTCTCTCTCTCTCTCACACACACACACACACATGCACCACACGTCCATGCAATCTCCTTTTGCTTCCTCATTCACTCACACTCTCTCCCTCACTGCCATACTGCCGGCCGCCATCCTCCCTTGTCTCTCTTACAACATTGAAAGTTCTCTTTTTGTCTTTGAATTTTTGGAAATTTGATTGTAATGTGTCTTTTTTGGTTGACCTCACAAGATCTTTTAATTTTCATGAGTCTGAATGCTCCTCGCTCTCCCCAAATTTGGGAAGTTTTCAGCAATTATTTATTTCAATAAGATTTCTGCTGCTTTTTCTCTACTCATTCTAGGATTCCTTTAATGTGTATTTTCCTTTGCTCAATGACATCACATAGATCCCATATTCTTTATATAACGAGCCAAACTGGTCAGGGCAGATCCCATATTCTTTACTTACTTATTTTCTTTTTTTGTTTCTATGACTATTTTCAAATGACCATTTTTTATTTTATTGAGTCTTTTTCATAATCAAGTCTGCTATTGGTGCTCTCTGTTAAATTATTTTACTGAAAAAAAGTGAAAAATAGATGGAAATATAGATAGATAAATAAAGGGAAGCTTTGTTTTTTAATTTATATATTGAGAGAATGTTTTTTACTTTTCTTCTTATCCATTAATTCTCATTCTACCTCCTCTATACTGAACTGTGGCCATTCCCCCATTCATTCAATTCCTTTACCTTACTTTCTGGAAAGTAGGTTTTCTGTTTTTGGTTCTACTGTTGGTTTCTAAGTTTTATTAAACTTAACATTTTGCTAATGTATTTTTCCCTGATTCTTTTTAGTTGTCTATATATTTTCTTTTGTTTATCATTGAATTTCTTTTAAATTATTATTTTGAATTCTTTTTTCAAGGGTTTTATAAATCTCTATTTCTTTAGGCTCAATTACTCAAACTTTATTAGTTTACTTTGATGGTGTTATGTTTTTCTGATTCCTTGTGATATGTGTAGCCTTTCATTGGTTTCCCTGCATTTGAAGAAGTAGACCCCTCTCCTATTCTTACAGACTGATTTTTTGTCAGGTAAAGACCTTGATTCAGGTCCCTAGGATGATGTGATTCCCCCAATTTCTGTCAAGATGTTTTGGGACCAGATAACATGGCTGTTGCTTGGTCACAGTGGGGTCCATGATTTGTAGACCTGTGGGAACTCAGGTGAGCCTGGATTCTTTCTGGTCTAGGTGAAGAGAACTGCATCCAGAATCTCAGTCAATAAATTTGTGTCTGGGACAAGGGTCTGATTTTGATCTATAGTTGGATCTACAAATGACTAGCCTGTTACAAGGTATGAAGACAGGTGTGGCTTTTATTGGGTCTATGGGAGGGCTCATGCTGTGTTATTAGGTAGATCCCTGGGCAGGTAGGACTGTCCTTGTACTGTGGACTAAATATGCTTGAACTGAGTATCAGAGCTGCTTCAGGGTCCATAGATGGGTCCAATATTTGAAGCCCTGCCTCCAGAGTTACTGTTGAACATGTCTGATACAAGGATCTTGGATATGCAGGACTGTTCCCAGACCATAGTTGTGCAGGGCTGGAAGCTCACAGGTCTGATTCAGGACCTGAGTTAAACTGGGGTCATTGAACTTGCTTTTGGGGACATGGGCAAGCATGTGTCTCACTGATTCCCTTAAGAGAGCAGAACTACTTCCAGACCATGACTGATAATAGTGAGAGCCAGGTCACATGGCTGTTTCAGGATTTGTAATTAGACTGAGTTTGATAGATTTTTTTTCTACAGACATGAATAATATGTCTCATTTTGGGTCTCTGGGTGAACAGGGCTGCTTCTGAATCATGGCTGAAAGGTGTAAAGCTGGGCACTTCAGTGACCACAACCAAGACTAGAGTCTGCAGTCTTGATACCTAAGACAGAGGTGGGCATGATTTCTCCCAAGTCCCTTGGGGGGTGGTGCTAGTTGAAAGGCCAAATGAGGTTTTTGTTAAATCCGCAATCGTTTCTGCTTCTGTAGCCAGGACCACCATTGGCAAGCCTGTCACCTGAGTATGGTCTGCCTTTTCACAACTACTATACTTATTCTTTGACTTCACCAGGATTTTGCAAAATCCTACCTATATCCAAAAGCTTCCACAAAGGCACATTTATTCATGCATGGCTGTCAAGTTATTGTTGCTATAGGGGAATGCAAGTAGGGACCTCTTATTTAGCAATCTTGCTGACCGCACTCCTATGAGACTTCCTTTTTTAGATAATGAAAATATTCTGTAATTGACTATGCTAATGGCTTCAAATATGTGTGCATATACCAAAATCAAATGTGTTATATAGTATGGTATTAACATATTTAATAAATATGTTTAAAATTATATATATAGCCGAAACCGGTTTGGCTCAGTGGATAGAGCGTCGGCCTGTGGGCTGAAAGGTCCCACGTTCGATTCTGGTCAAGGCCATGTACCTGGGTTGTGGGCACATCTCCTGCTGGGGATGTGCAGGAGGCAGCTGATCGATGTTTCTCTCTCATCGATGTTTCTAACTCTCTATCTCTCTCCCTCCCTCTCTGTAAAAAATCAATAAAATGTGTGTGTGTGTGTGTGTGTGTGTGTGTATACAATAAGGAAATCATACAACCCAGGATAAAATATGACCTCCGACTTTCAGGAAAATGGAGTTAATCAGATGGAAAATAAGTATATATCGAGGTTCTCAGTTTCATTAATTATCAAGTAAATACAATTTAGAAGGACAGTGTCAATCAAACAACAACCAGGATAGAAAAACAAAAAAAATGGAAAATAACATTTTTTATATAGATGTGGGTCAACTAAAACTGAAGTTGGGGGAGCTTGGAAAATGGCGGAGGTATAAAGGGAC
>NW_006298278.1:0-898 GCF_000327345.1 Myotis davidii
ATATATACACACACATATATATATACACACAATAAAATGGCAATAAATACATTATCCATCAGCAATTAAATCTAAAAATTAAAATAAACAAACAAGAAATCTAATGAACAAAATAAACTGGTGAATAAAATAGAATCAGGGGCATGGAAACATGAACAGACTGATGAAACTCAGAGGGAAAGGGGAGAGGAGGCAGGAAGAGATTAGCTGAAGATCTTAACTATGGTGGTAAGGGTGGTGAAAGCCTGGGAAGGGACAGGGTGGGAACTGGATAGTGCAGGAATTGAAAAGGGGGACATCTGTACTACTCTCAACAATAAAAATTAAAAAAATAATAGTACATAATAAAAAACAAAATAAAATAAAAATGATCTAGACTTGGAACAATAATTTTTTTTAAAAAAGGAAAACATATACATAGACCAATGAAACAAAATAAAAAGCCCACAAATAAATTTTTGCTTATATGATTAACTAATAATTACAAGGGAACCAAGAAAAATCGATTGTGCTCAGCCAGTGTTGCTCAGTGATTGAGCACTAACCCATGAACTAATAGGTCAGGATATGCAGGAAGGAGCCAACTGACGATGCTTTTCTCTCACTGATGTTTCTAGCTTCTTTTCTTATCCCTCTCCCTTTCTCTCTCTCTAAAAGCAATAAAAACATATGTTTTAAGAAAAGAATAATAAACCAGGCATGATTCCTCGTAGGGCCATGCGATTCCACTTTTGGCTCAGGTTTGGCTCAGTGGATAAGGTTACCCGGTCTGGCTCAGTGGATAAGGCATCGACCTTCGGACTGGAGGGTCCCAGGTTCAATTCTGGTCAAGGGAACAAGACAAGGTTGCAGGCTTGATCCCCAGTTGTGGGCATGCAAGAGGCAGCCAATCAATGAT
>NW_006298279.1:0-859 GCF_000327345.1 Myotis davidii
TATTCTGCTGAATTTTCACAGGGCACGTTTCACAGGGCACTGAAGGTCCACAATTTCTCTTTGATTTTTGAAAATTCTCAGATATTTATGTACCAACACCACGTTTTAGTTTTTCCAGACAGTTTTTTTTACGTTCATAATAAGGGGTTCTCAATCTCTACTAAGACTCGGAAGTTGGAGGCTCTCAAACTATCTACCAAGATGCTCTTTCATATTTTATGGTTGTTTTTTTTTAAGATTCCTCTGTTTCTGATATGGTGATGGTGAAAACCAAACAGGCCAAAATTCAAGCTCACTCTGAGAATGGCCCTCCACCCCATCAAATCCCTTCCCAGCTCAAGCGTCTGTCCCCACCTCCTCAGTCCCCAGCACCTCTGTCCTCACCTCCTATGTCCCAACCACCTCTGTCCCCACCACCTCTGTCCCCACCACCTCTGTCCCCACCTCCTCTGTCCACACCACCTCTGTCTCCACCTCCTCTATCCCCACCTCCTCTGTCCCCACCTCCTCTGTCCCAGTGCCTGGATAATGCCCACTCTTGCTCATGCTTCATGAGCTGGGCCTGGCAGCTCAGCACCCTCAAACCCTCCTGACCCAGGCTGGATGGACACGCCCTGTGTCACCCCAGCTCTGTGTTCAGCACTCCCCTCCACACCGTGTCCCACACTCACTGCGGTGCTGTGTTTATGTCTGTCCTCACCTCCCTGTGGGTTCTGGGGGCCCAGGAATCCACTCAGTGACTCCTTGCCCTCGATACCTTCTCCATGAGGGCACATGTGATGAAGGATCATTAAGGGAGGGAGGGAGGGGAAGAGGGAAGTAACACGTATGAAGTAAGAGAGAGAGAAGAACAAAGAAG
>NW_006298280.1:0-877 GCF_000327345.1 Myotis davidii
CTGGATTGTGACTTTATAGACTGTATTTTTACTTCATGTACAGGATTGATAATTCATAGATTTGCTTTTTACTTCATATAATGTGTTGATACCTCCCAGACAGGATTTTGACCGCATAGAGACGATTGTTAGTTCATAGACAGGACTCTTACTTCCTATACTGTAGTTTTACATCATAGACAGTATTGTGCCTTCATAGGATTGTTACTTCATATACTGGATTGTGACTTCATAGAGAGGATCATTACTTCATAGACAGGATTGTGACATCATAGACAGTATTGTTACTTCATAGACAGGATTGTTATTTCGTAGAAAGTAGTGTTATTTCATAGACATGATTGTGACTTCATAGAGAGGATTGTTACTTCATAGACAGGTTGTTAATTCATAGACTGTACTGTTACATCATAACAGGAGTGTGACTACATAGAGAGGATTTTTACTTCATAGACTGGATTGTGACTTCATAGACTGTATTCTTCCATCATAGTATTGTTATTTCATGAACTGGATATTTACTTCATAGAGAGGGTAAATACATCATAGACAGGATTGTGACTTAATAGGGAGGATTTTTACTTCATAGACTGTTATGTGACTTCATATAGTTGAGTGGTACTTCAGAGACATTATTGTTACCTCCTAAACAGGATTGTTACATCATAGACAGGATTGTCACTTCATAGAGGGGATTGTTAATTCATAGACTGGATTGTGACATCATACAGAGGATTGTTACATCATAGAATGTAGTGTTACATCATAGACAGGATTGTTATTTCATAGATTGATTTTTACATCGTATAATGTGTTGATACCTCATAGAGAGGATTGTGCCTTTATATAGAGGATTGTTAATTCATAGACAGGATTG
>NW_006298281.1:0-229 GCF_000327345.1 Myotis davidii
ATAGAAAGAATTCTGACTTCATAGAGAGAATTGCTACTTCCTTGACAGGATTGTTACGTCACAGACTCAATTGTGACTTCATAGAGAGGATTGTTACATATTAGACAGGATTATTATTTCATAGACTGTATTGTTACATCATAGACAGTATCGTTACTTCATAGAGAGGATTGTTCCTTCAAAGACAGGCTTTTTGCTTCATAGACTGTATTGTTACATCCTAGACAGT
>NW_006298282.1:0-228 GCF_000327345.1 Myotis davidii
TAAGCGACCATCGCAACCAAACGGACGACCAAACAGGCTGTATGGGGCGACCAGGCCGGCAGGAGGGTCAGTGAGGGGTGACCAAACGACCGAGCAGCAGGCTGCCTGGGGAAACCAGGCCGGCGGGGGGTTAGTGACGGGCAACCAAACGACCGAGCAGCAGTCTGCGTGGGGTCACCAGGCCCGCAGGGGGGCTGTGAGGGGTGACCAGGCCAGTTGGGAGGGCAT
>NW_006298283.1:0-8809 GCF_000327345.1 Myotis davidii
CCTGGGGAAACAACCTTTCTTGGGGAGGAGGTCCTGGTTAAAACACATAGCTCTATGAGAGGGAGTAAACATATGCCATATACGCCAAGTCCCTTGAAACATAAGCTGTGCAGATGTTTTTTCCCTGCAGTGACTGTGTCAAGCAGCAAGGGTGAACTGGCTTCCGGCAGCCCTTGTTGAGTCCCCAAGTTCCATCAACCTTTTGATGAAACTCTTGCAATTATAACATGCTGGAACTGGCTTCCAGCACCTCAGCTCTGGACAAGAGGAGGCCTTCAGGGGAGAGAAGGAAATGGTTGAGGGAGCAGGGCTTTTCTCTGGAAATAGAACAGAATGATGTGGCCAGAGTGTGTGGGCTGGAGTGACAGTCGCCCACATCAGGAAGAATGGGGGCAGTCCGTGTGACGTTGCACAGAAATTTAAAAAGTGATGGACAAAATTATCCTCTTTCCATTTTTTACCCACCCTTTGGTGCCTGCTGCTGCTCACCTGTAAGCGAGCCCAATGGACGGGTAAAAGCACACAGATTCCTTTGTGAGACATCCCGCCAAGGAGCTAGCACCTTTGTTCAGCCTGTCAAGTTCATCTTTCACGTTCAATACAGTGAAAAGGCAGATGTTAATGTTTTTCCTGTTAAGAGATCATTTCTCTTTAGAGTGCATGGTTATTTTTTCCTTCCTCAGCCTAGCCCTGCTTTATAGATAACGTTAGTTTAGTGGTGAAAAGATTGAAGATTGGGGCTCAAAGGACCCTGAAGCTCAATTCTACCACTTAACTAGATATGGTCTTTACCTTCAGTCTCCCTTAGCCTCAGTCTCTTCATCTCTATTGATGAGACTAATTATACTATACAGGTCTGTATTACCAAATATACAGGGCTGTGGTGGGGATTAATAAGAAAACATTTGCCAAAGAACCTCGTATAATGCCTGACACATATTAAGCACTCAATTAAGTGGTATTTATTATCCTATCTAATAATAGACAAACATGGTAATTAACCATAACTTCGCTACCCTTCCCATTGGTTAATCAGGGCGATATGCAAATTAACTTCCAACCAAGATGGTGGCCAGCAGCCAGGCAGCTGAAGCGAACAGGAGGCTTGCTTGCTCCAGTGATGGAGGAAGCCAACCTTCCCCACCTACCGCTGCCGGACTCTAAGCTGCAGTCTAAGAAACAATGTTACAATTATAGAAGCTAAACAAGCTCCAGAAACCTGCTTTCAGCCAGCTTTGGCCTCAGAGCTTAGAGAGGCAGTGATGGCAACAGTGTTTCAATTATAGAATCCAAACAAACCAAGATACCTGCTTTCAGCAGCCGAGGTCTCAGTGCTGGAGCCGAAGCTGGAGCCGAGACTCAGAGCTAAAGCCGGCTCTCAGTTCCAGTGACAGCCATAGAAGATAAATAAATCCCAGAATAAAAAAAAAACACAGAAAAAAAGGAGAGGCTGGGAGCTTCAGTTGCCCACAAGCCTGAAAACGGCCCTCAGCCCCTCACCCAGACTGGCCAGGCACCCCAGTGGGGACCCCCACCCTGAAGGGGGTGTGACCAGCAGCAAACAGCCATCATCCCCTCATCCAGGCTGGCCAGGCACCCAAGCGGGACTCCCACCCTGATCCGGGACACCCTTCAGGACAAACCAGCCAGCCCCCACCTGTGCACCGGGCCTCTATCCTATATAGTAACAGGGTAATATGCAAACTGACCCTAACAGCAGAAAGACTGGGAATGACTGGTCACTATGACACACCCTGACCATCAGGGGGCAGACGCTCAATGCAGGAGCTGCCCCTGGTGGTCAGGATGCACTCACATGGGAGGATCTCTGTTCAGCCACAAGCCAGGCTGATGGCTGCCAGTACAGCAGTGGTGGTGGTAGCCTCTCTTGCCTCCTCAGCAGCACTAAGGATGTCCGACTGCAGTTTAGGCCTGCTCCCCGCTGGCAAGTGGACATCCCTCTAGGGCTGCCAGGCTGCCAGAGGGATGTCTGACTGCCATCTTAGGCCCAATCCTCCGGGGAGCGGGCCTAAGCCAGCAGGTGGTCACCCCCAAGGGGTCCCAGACTGCAAGAGGGCACAGGCCGGGCTGAGGGACACCCCCTCCTCCCCGAGTGCACAAATTTTTGTGCACTGGGCCTCTAGTTGTTAATAATTGTTCCAGCTTATATGAGAAATTAAAAATGTACAACTTTCACAATGCTCTACAAATAGTACTATGTTTTTCAGGGTTTTGATTGTATCAGACAGGATAGTCTAGGTTGGCTGCAGTAACAAACACTCTCCACATGAGCCACAAAGGTTACCTCCTGATCATGCGGCAGTCTGCTCCTGTAGTGCTTCCCCCTAGACCCAGGACATTGGAGCAGCCCATCGCTGGAACATTGCCGGCAGAGGAAAGGGGTCTTCTATCAGCATTAGATGCTGTGGCTTAGAACTGACACATATTATTTCCATTCAAAGGTCAGTGGCTGGCATGCTCAGTGGGTTGAGCATTGACCTATGAACTAGGATGTAATGGTTCAATTCCTGGTCAGGGCACATGCCCAGATTGCTAGCTCGATCCCTAATAGGCAGCCCATCAATGATCCTGTCTCATCATTGATGTTCCTATTGTTACAGAGCAAATAAATACCAAGCATGCTTCCTAGAGAAAGGGAGGGACCCTGTTTATTAACACTAGTGGACTCTGGGAATAATTTCTAAATTAGAGTGAAGTAACTCACAGAGGCTTCGTTTTTTATAACCTTCTGGGGTCTTTGACTTGCAGATATGGTTCCACCCCCTTTCATATGGTACCACCCCCTTTTATGGGCTTACAGGAACGCCCACAGGAGTTGATGATCTGTCCTGGGGCCAGCGATAATGACCTTTCCCCCCGCCCCCTCAAAGGGCAGTGCATTGTCCACAGTTTTTACGGCCTGACACGTCTTACAAAACCAGTTTCCTCCTCATTCCCCGCCTTGTCCCACAAACTTCTTTTAGCCTTGTGGAGCAACAACCACGGGATGTTATGGTGAACAGGGAGTGATGACCGCTCTTAGCTACTTCCTGCTGGAAAGGGACGATGACCAAGGTGTTAGCATCCTGCTTCTTCCTCTCAGAGGGGTTTGTAGGGAGTTTTTTCGTGGCAGTGGCCCCTATGGGAGGCAAGTATGTGCTAACTAATATTATTAGTGGGAGCATGTTATTCTCTCTATTCCTGTTCAGTGAGGGTCTAAGCAGTGAACCACTAGGACAAAGAGTAGTATTATGACTATTCCTGCCAGGCAGCTGTAGCCAAGGATGGCATGACAAGGTGTAGTCCAACAGTTCACGATGAGGCCTTTGTTCCTTGCTGTGTGGGAAACTGTAATTTTATGGTGCTTCTGTGTCCCAGCAAGAGCAGATGCGTTCTCCTCCCAGTACTAGCCTCGGGTTCCAGCGCACTCATAAAAAGACAAACTGAGAATTATTAGAAAGATAAAACCAATGATTATCCAGAATTACCCAGAGCATATTACCTTTAGGAGGAGATAAGAAAGAAAGATTAGTGTCAGGGAGAATTCATCAGGGTGTTATCTGAATTCCTTGGAGCAGGTTGATTGGCCAGGATTTCTTGAGGGTGAGCCACAGGGGGTGTTTCTGGTCAGAGGTCACCTTCCACTCAGGCTGGGTGTCACTCAACTGGTGGGTTGCCTTTGCCCGGGTGTGGTGAATCCAGGTGTTCAGTCCTGCAACCTTAAGAGCTGTGGGGGTGGTTAATATGACTGGATAGGGTCCCTTCCAGGTAGGCTTGAGGGGCTCCTTTTTCCAATCCTTTACCCAAACCTGGTCTCCAGATTTATAAGGATGTATGGCTGTTCCTAGAGAGATGAGTAATCGGTCAATAACCCACCTGTGGACCTCAAAGACAGTTTTTCCAAGTCTTTGTAGTTGTTTCTGGATTTCTAAGTTCCCTATTTCCCCTAAATCTCCCTTTGGCTGAATTGAGGGAGGGGGTCTACCATATAGAATTTCAAAGGGAGAGAAACCTACCCTGGCCCTGTGGGCACAGCGTACCTACAAGAGTACAAAAGGCAAGATATCTGTCCAGGGTAAGGTTGTCTCTTGGCATAGCTCAGCCATAGCCTGCTTTATGGTCCGATTCACGTGCTCTACTTTCCCGGAACTCTGAGGCCTGTAGGCTGTAGGCAGGTTCCATTTAATTCCTCAAGCCTTAGGTACCTGTTGTACTATTTCTGCTACAAAGGCTGGGCCATTATCAGACCCTATGTTCAGAAGCATTCCATACCATGGAATTGTATCCTTCAGCAATGCCTTAGTGACTTCTCTCGCCTTTTCTGTGTGAGTGGGATATGGCTCAAGCCAACCTGAAAAGGTGCAAACAAAGACTAGCAGGTATTTATTCCCTCTGCTAGGCCCTACTTCTGTAAAATCTACGTCTAAGTCCTCAAAAGGAGTTTGCCCATAGTGCTGAACTCCTATTGGTCCCACAAGACCCTGTTTAGCAATGTTCTGAACACAGAGGAGGCAACGGTGAGAGACTGAGGCACACAAGGAGGGTAGATGGGCAATTAGGTAGTACCTGCCTAACAAAGCTTCCAGGGCAGCCTTTCCTAAACGAGTGAGTTCATGCTGCTGGAGGACTACCATGGGCTAACTATTCTGGGACATAGACCCTATGATCTGGGAGAATCCACCAGCCTTCCATTGTTCTCTTGCCTCTCTGGAGTCCCCATACCCTGCAACAGCACTCCGCACATGAGGTGTTGCAATCACATACCCGCCATCAGCACAAATTGTCACTGATGCTTCTCTTGCCCACCAGAGAGCCTGAATAAGGACAATCAACTCGGCCTTCTGTGCCGACTCCTGCGGGTGAGTGCCTGAGATCAGATGCTTTGGTCCAAAGCAACCACCACTGCCCCCCCCATACCTGATTCCTCCCTGAACAGAATTGCTCCCATCCATGAACAGTACCTCATCCTGCGACGCCAGTGGGGTGTCATTGAGGTCCAGGTGGGCTGTCTTTACAAAGACCTTGACCTCTAAACAGTTATGCAGAGGTTCCTCAGGGTCATCATCAGGAAGGAGGCTGGTAGCAGAAGAGCCTGAAACTGGATGACTCGAGCATTTGACATCCAGCGCTCCCATATGCTCCCGAGCAAAGCCTTAACCGCATAGCTGTGGCTGCCACTGCCCAGAGGCAAGCAGGCTGACCGGATGAAACAGGCTTGAGTCTCTTGGACAAGTAGGCTACTGGTCTTTTCCAAGGACCAAGACTTTGGATGAGGACCCCTTTGGCTATGCTCCTTGTCTAACATATGTAGAGGTGGAAAGACTTAGTTACATCTGG
The DNA here is from genome assembly GCF_000327345.1 of Myotis davidii. Classification (NCBI taxonomy): domain Eukaryota; kingdom Metazoa; phylum Chordata; class Mammalia; order Chiroptera; family Vespertilionidae; genus Myotis; species Myotis davidii. Next base: position 5,338 of record NW_006298283.1, read on the forward strand.
TAGCGCTAGTTGGCTTATCGTCCTTGCTCTGCTCATGTCTGTCTAACTGCCTAATATATTACCTCAAGGATCCTGGCTCAGAATTCTTTTAGGGAAAATGGATGTTGAATTTCTTCTGTAGCTGCTTTGTGCTGAGGAGGGACGGAGTTTTCTCTCAGAACCAAGAGATCCTTGCTGTCTGTCAGAGGGACGATGAGGCCTGGGCACAGAAAGAGGTGGGCCCAGGTAGAGACAAACTGTAATAAATGGTCTGGTAGAAGGGAAAGAAAACATTTCAGTTTTAATAACCTCTATTGAAATAGAATTTTTCTCCTTCAAATTACCTCTATGTTTATCAAAAGAGCCAAATCAAGACCAATTTATCTATTATATTCAATTTGGCCTGATTGTTTACATAAACACAACAAGAATGGTAACTACCTTTGCCAGAATTTCATGATTGAATCTTAGTGTGCCCCGTAGGGCCAGGAAGCCAAGCCATCCAGCTGCCGTGAGGCCTGCCTGCAGTATCTGCTGAGTTAGGTGAATCCCTCACCTGTCATGACTCCACCTGAGCCCACACCTTAGGCTTTAAGGCTCATCTTAGTAGCCCTCCTAATCATCGCGGCCCAGAGTGCGTAGGGGTTCTGCAGGGATGCAGAGGCATTATTGCTCCCCTTCTACTCTGACCAACTGCCAGTGATGGTAGGGCATGGGCCTGACGCTCCAGCGCCAGCCATTTTCAGGGCTCCCAAGCAGGATACCAGGGTTTTTCTGTGGCACTCTTATTGGCTTCAAGTCTTCAGATTCCAGACAGGTCTCTTTACAATATGATACTCCAGTAAAAAATGGCTTCAAGTCTTCAGAGCGCAGACAGGTCTCTTTAAAACATGATACTCCAGTCAAAGTTTTTGGTCAATAAAACCACAATTAGGAACTGGTCTTATTGAATTTATGCAAAGAAATGTATTTCCATGATTTATTAAGCATTGCTGAATTTCGGAGGAATTATGTAAGGAGAAAAATATACTGACCTGCTTTAAGATCTTCTGATTTTCCTTTTCAGTCCTTTTCATGGACTCTTCTGAGTGATATAACTTTCTTCAAATAGTAGGAAGAAATTTACAATGTGTCTATATTCAAATAGATAGTCACAGCTGTCCCTGTAGTAGGGCTCCCCTTATTTCACTTGTCCTTTTGGAATGGACTAAGGGAGCTTTAGTTCTTTACAGGGTCTCACATGTCACAGGACCTCACAGGGTCTGTAATTCCTGTAACAGGCAGCTAGTACTCACCACTTCACTACTTCCCTCTGTTCCAAACAGGCTTCTCCCACTTTCCTAAAGTTGAGGTTTGTGCCACCCCTGACATAGGCATGGTCACACAGGTCTGCCAGACAGTATACAGGCTGCCAACACTCTCTCAATAGAGAAAAAAACCTGATGGGTATTCTTCTTTGCCCCAGTCGGGCACCTGCCCTTTTGACAACTGCATTTAAATCTGTAAGAGAACTAAAGATTCCTATATTTACATAATGAAATATAACATTGGCACTGTGGCCGCTTCTGACAGCTAAATCTTCTGCTACTAAACATGACACATGGTAGGGTTATACAAACATCTTAGGGAGGTGACTAAAGTCTATTCTTGACTTTCCACACAAAGCAAAGTTGTCCTTGTCTCTCTGGAGTCATGTCCATGAAGACGCAGGCGTCATCTAAGTCTATTATATAGTTCTCTGCAGGCCACTGTCAGGGCTGTGCATGGTGGCCAGTTCCTTTCTAGTCACAAACACAGTCTGTCCAATTTCCCTAAAATGTATTCTGGCACGGGAGAAAGTTGTTTCGCTGTGCACAGGTAGCTTAACCCCTATACAACTGGGCTTGGACCTTTGCCTAGCAAACTGCAGTCTACAAGTTCAATATGCAGCCTCAGGTCTTCCCAACCCAACGGGGTCTCGGCCAGTCCCTCAGTCAGACTTCTCTCTTGGAGAATCTCAAAGTCCTGAAGGCTCCCTCCCGGGTCCAGAAATAGCACCTTTCCTTTGCCCTTTTGTTAACCCTGTTTAGAAGTTACAGGGTCCTGCCATAAGTTGCCAGTCCAAAACAGCCAGAGTTTCAGTTAGAAACAGCCTTGCATATTACAAAGCGCTCCTATGGCAGTGGGTTGGGTACCAGGCCCCTGTCTTCGTACCTGTCCCCTGTGGCAGAGCAGTGACCAGGCCTCTCCCAAGGGAGTGCACTGGAAGGGGATATCAGCCCCTCCCCTGCTAGCAGCAACAGGTACCGAACACTTTCAGTACATTTCACCAGCTTCATTCCTGGCCACTTTTACAGATTCCAGGGCCCGTTGTCTTCTTTTAACCAGCAAGCCAAATGACACTGGCCTGTACTATTTCCTATTGTGAGTCAGAGGAAGACAATTCCTACAGAGGGGAGGAAGAGAAACAGCGGGAGTTTCAGAGAAAACTACAGGCCGTCACTGCAGTAGCCTTCCCTCCTGAGGCTGGGGTCCGACCTATGGAGGAAAATGACTCTTAGTCGGCCTGGAAAAGAAGGCAGAGGATGACAAGAGTAAAGGGAAATTTTACTAAAAGCCTGGAGGGTCTCCTGAAAGAAATGATCCTTATTTCAGCACAGGCAGGGGGCAGGGCCTGTAAAATCTCTCCGCCCTGCATAGCTGTGAGCCCCGTCCCTGAATGTCCCAGTCAGACAAGAAAAGCCATTTTAAAATACCTTCAAATCTACCCCAGAATTCCAACATTTCAACTTAACACAGCAAAATCACAGAGCAAGCCAAAGTCCCTAGTTCACAAACATAAACAGAAATTTGTACTAAATGGGCTGATTCCTCCCATGACCGAGAGCAAACGTCTCTGAGAAAACTAACTCAACAGCGCTGCCTGAGACCCCTGCAGACCATCACGGGTTCAGCCTTCAGCAAAGCAAATGTTTTAACCGGATGAGCGAACAGAAAATCAAAGTAGCTTTCACTTTCACACAGACCAGTTAATCACAGGCAATTATGCAAAGACAGACAAACATCCATACTCACACTCTCTCAGACTAGCCCAGACTGGAGCTGAGCAGATAATGCCCAACTCCCCACATGGGAATGGGGGTACTCCTGGCACCCACGGCCCAGCCCAGAATTCTCAACCTACATCTCGGTGAGAACCTACCGGAGGAGTTAAGGCTGAGTCCAGCTCCCCTTCTTAGTAGCAAATTGGCTAGCCCCACACACAAACAAACTGAAGAGTGAACCCATAATTCCTTAATAAAATCTGAATTCACTCACCTCCAGAGTCCTGATTCCTGATGACCTGATGAAGTCCTATGACTTCCGGGGAGGTGATCCCTTCCACTCACTTGGAGTGGGCCTGACTGACTGGGGCCCCTACCTTACAGATTCGGTCAACAGGTCCAGAGGTGTCCGTCCACTTTCTCCAGATGCCGGTCGGGTCCTGGGCTGAGATCTGGGAGTGCCTGGAGTC
>NW_006298283.1:8987-9493 GCF_000327345.1 Myotis davidii
GCCTGTCCCAGGCCACTGAGCCCAAAACCCTGTCCACTCACGGGAGGCAAGAGCCAAACTCGGTTAGGGAGCCATATGTTACAGAAATACCAAGCATGCTTCCTAGAGAAAGGGAGGGACCCCGTTTATTAACACTAGTGGACCCCAGAAATAATTTCCAAATCAGAGTGAAGTAACACACAGAGGCTTCGATTTTAATAACCTTTTGGGGTCTTTGTCATGCAGATATTGTTCTGCCCCCATTCATATACTTCCACCCCCTTTCCTGGGCTTACAGGAGGGCCACCAGGTGTTGATGATCTGTCCTGGGGCCAGCGATAATGACCTTCCTCCCCCACCCCCCAGGGCAGTGCATTGTCCACAGTTTTTATGGCCTGACAAGCCTTGCAAGACCAGTTTCCTGCTCACTATCTCTCACTTCCTGTCTTTTGCTCTTTGAAATCAATAAAAAATATATTAAAAAAGAAATAAAGAACAAAAAAGTCAGTGGTCAGAGCTCTGGTTAC
>NW_006298283.1:9559-10105 GCF_000327345.1 Myotis davidii
GTGGGAAGGACCAGAAAAATGTGACCAACAGCCACACTGCCTACCACAATGCTTTTGAGAACCACCGCCCAGCCCAGAGGGATGGGGTAGACAACAGGAGGGGGCAGGAGGCAGAGGGGACCAGGAGGACACAGAGGGGCCTGCATGGCGTGAGATCTGAGTCAGTGTGCAGGGCCAAGGCTGGAGGAGCCCTCGGCCCCTTGCTCATCTGGACCCAACCCAACTCATCCTGGCCACTGTGCTCTGGAGGCCAACAGCCAGCGCTGCCAGGAGGTGAGAGTCCCTGCTCTCAGTATGGATGGTGACCGTGAATGTGACCTGCCGCCCTGGCCTCCAGCTAATGGGCCAAAGTATTTCTCTGGCTCCACCCCTCCTGCTTTGCTGGTTTCTGGGACCTACTGGATTCTTCTCACAGTTTAAGGGGCCCCGGGCAGTGTGAGCTGTGCTCTCACCCTGGCCCTTTCCTGGTGCAGCCACCACTGACCCACACCACTTCCCCCAGCTCCATCTCATGGGTCTCCTGTTACTGCTGACCTCAAAAGCAGC
>NW_006298284.1:0-1047 GCF_000327345.1 Myotis davidii
CATTCCTGCCCCTTGTCTCCCACCATTGGCCCCAGCCCTGCTTTGCCCCATCCCACCCCATCCCACGCCACCCCACTCCACCCCACCAGCCCTCTCCTGTCCTTTTCTTCCGTCTCCTCAGGTCACGTTGTCTATGAGGCCTTCCCTCTGGCTCTGTGTCCTCCTGACTCAGTCCCTCCTCCTGCTGTGGCCACAAGCCCATGACTGTCCTTACTCTCGATCCCTCCAATGTCTCTAAACTAAAGGACTCAGTCCCCGTCCCGCACAGTCCTGTGTGAGGCTGTGACAGGGGGTCCGGACATGTGAGCAGAAGCCTGTGGTGAGAGACCTGGAGCCTTCGTTGCCTGGAAGGCCGTGTGCAGGATGCCAGCTGCCAGGGGCTCACTCAGCATGATTCAGGCTCCACAGAGACACGGCAGGACAGACAGCCGCTGCCTGCACTGCATCCTGCGTGGCCAGGTCCTGGGAAGGGCAGAGGGATCCTGTCTGCAGGGACATCCCTCCCTCCAGCGTCCTCTCCAGGGAGTGGAATTGGAAAGGTCTGAGAACTCAGTAATCCCAGCCCTCCCCTCAGCCAATGTCAACTTCAATTGCTCTTCCCAATAGTGACCCTGAGCCTTTCTCCTCTCCTATTGCATGGGCTGTTGTTTCAACACAGCACTACTCTCCGCACATCCTTGGTTGATGCATTTAGGCTTTTGGGTTTGAGCTTCTGCTCCTATAAATATTGCTGACTTTACGTGGCCAGTGGCAATTAGTGTGACCACTGCCCTCCCATGAGGTACCTACAGAAGAGAAAGGCATTGTCACTTCTGCAGGTGTTTATAGAACTATTTGGTCTTCATGAAACACTTACAGGCGAAAACACATTTTGTGGAATATTCTTAGTCTTTCATGTTATTGCTTTGGATTTAAAATCAATGTAAATAATTAATTTCCTAAATATAAAAATAATTCTGGTAGAAACAAATAGAATGTTACTGGTGTGTATTTGGAACATATCATAGATTTTAAATGAAAAGTAAATCAATCAGATTTTTAAATATT
>NW_006298284.1:9506-9986 GCF_000327345.1 Myotis davidii
ACCCCCGATGCCTCCCTCCTCTCTTACGGAAACAAGAGATGTCGACACTCCCCAGGTGGGTTTTACGGGAAGAACCTCAACCTCCCAACTGCTCCTTCCCTTTCCGTTCTGGGCTCTGACAGAAGCCCCATCTCCATTTCTTTCTTTTTTTTCATTTTCATATATATATTTTTATTGATTTCAGAGAAGAAGAGAGAGGGATAGAGAGATTAGAAACATCAATGATGAGAATCATTGATTGTCTGCCTCCTGCACGCTCCCTACTAGGGACCTAGACTGCAACCTGGGCATGTGCCCTTGACAGGAATTGAACCCAGGACCCTTCAGTCCCAGGCCCAACACTCTATCCACCGAGCCAAACCACCCAGGGCCCCATCTCCATTTCTGGGAGCAAGGGACCAAAACATCCACAAGGTGCCGTGTGCGGGTGGAGGGGGCCCCCCCGAGAGAGGACAGGTGGTCCTACTGTGCTGCTCCACC
>NW_006298285.1:0-713 GCF_000327345.1 Myotis davidii
TAAAAACTTAATAAAATATATTTTAAAAAAATATTAAAATAAAAACAACTATTTCTTCTTGTTGTCTAATTGCTATGACTAGCACTTCCAGAACTATGTCAAACAGGAGGGGTGAAAGTGGGCATCCAGTTCTTAGGTGAAATGGTTTTAGTTTTTGCCCATTGAGTATGATGTTGGCTGTAGGTTTTTCATATACGTCTTTTATAATGTTGAGGTCTGATCCCTCTATTCCCACTTTGCTGAGGGTTTTTTTTATCAAGAAAGGGTGTTGGATTTTGTCAAATGCTTTTTCTGCATCAATTGATATGACTATGTGATTTTTATCTCTCAATTTCTTTATGTGATGTATCACTTTTATTGATTTGAGAATAGTGTACCATCCTTGCCTCCCTGAGGTAAATCCTCTTGGTCGTGGTGTATGATCTTTCTGATGTAATGCTGGATCTGATTTGCTAGATTTTGCTGAGGATTTTGGTATCTATGTTCATGAGGTATATTGGCCTCTAATTCTCTTTTATTGTGTTGTCTTTATCTGGTTTTGGTATTAGGTTAATGCTGGCTTCTTAGAATGAGTTAGGAAGTGTTCCTTCCTCTTGAATTTTTTGAATAATCTGAGGAAGATAGGTTTTTGCTCTACCTTGAATGTTGGGTAAAAATTCCCTGTGAACCCATCTGGCCCAGGGCTTGTGTTTGCTGGAAGCTTTTTGATGACT
>NW_006298286.1:0-408 GCF_000327345.1 Myotis davidii
GTGAAGGCAATAAACAGTTTCCCACACTTTTGTTTTCTTTTTCTTTTATTCTGGGCCAGTATTAGCCCTGTTCTAGCTCTGAGGCCTCTGCTGCTGAAAGCAGGTATCTGGTTTGTTTGGGTTCTATAATCAAAACTCTGTATCAACTCCATCTTTGAGATCCTGGTGGGCTGAAAGCAGGTTTCTGGGGTTTTGTTTAGCTTCTATATTGGTAAGAATGTTTCAAACTGCAAGCTCCGAAACCGGCAAGGCAGGCAGGGAACGTTGGTTTCCTCCGTCACTGAAGTAAGCAAGTCTCATGTTAGTTTCAAGATGCCTGGCTGCTGGCCACAATCTTGGCTGGCAGTTAATTTGCATACCTTGCTGATTCGCCAGTGGGAAGGGTAGTGGACATATGCTAATTACCAT
>NW_006298287.1:0-480 GCF_000327345.1 Myotis davidii
ACAACTTGGCTGCCTTTCTTTTCCTTTTTCATTTTCATTTCATTTTTTTTCTTTTCATTTCACCATCACTGTTTTTTTCTTTCTTTTTTTTTTTTTTTTTTATCCTCAACCTAGGTATTTTCCCACTGATTTTTAGAGAGAGTGGGAGCGAGAGGGAAAGGCAGAGAGAAACATGGATGGGAGAGAAACACATTGATTGGTTGCCTCCTGCACGAGCCCCAACCAGGGCCCCGGGCCAGGGAGGAGCCTGCAACTGAGGTATGTGCCCTTGACCGGAATCGAACCCGGGACCCTTCGGTCAGCAAGCTGACGCTCTAGCCACTGAGCCAAACTGGCTAGGGTGACCATAGCTGTTTTTTTCAACTTTACTGGGGTGTGACTGATGAGGAAAGAGAGAGAGAAAGATTGAGATTTGTTGTTCCGTGTATTTACGCATTCATTGGTTAATTCTTTTTTTATAATATATTTTTATTGATTTCA
>NW_006298288.1:0-214 GCF_000327345.1 Myotis davidii
GAACTTCAGGCTGCCTTTCTGGGCACAGTCTCCTACGGCTGTGGGCTTAGATCTACAGTCCCCCTATGGCAGCAGCCCTGTGGACCCCTTCCACATTTGAGGGCTACACTGATCCCAAGCACCACAGATTTGGTGGAGTGCAGTCTCCCTCTGAGACTCTACCAGGGGTCCTCATATTACCGCCCGTGGGCCACATGCAAATACCAATATTGTA
>NW_006298289.1:0-663 GCF_000327345.1 Myotis davidii
GAAGTCTAAGGTTAATTTAAAGGTATAAAATTTGTTACAACCCAAAGAAGTTTAAATAAAGGCTTGTTGGGTTAAGATTAGCACATTTTCTCATGGCCTGTGTAGGGGGAGGGAGAAGGACTGCCATATTTTTATCATGTAATCCCAAGACCTGTGACCTGCCTGCCCTTCCTGATAGGTGTACACTGGGTCTCTGTTGGAGACAGCATCCGCTCTGACTGGGGGAGGAAGAGAGCTTAAAAATGCTCCGGAGCAGGTATAAAAAGGGGTAGTGGTGGTAATATTTGCTAGATAGGGTAGTAGGCTCTCAATTGTTTTTTTCTTTCCATTTGTTTATGTGATGTGTAATGTTTACTGATTTTCTGATATTGTACTATCCTTGCATCCTTGGGATAAATCCTACTTGGTCATGGTGTATGATCTTTCTGATGTACTGCTGAATCCGATTTGCTAAGATTTTATTGAGGATTTTGGCATCTATGTTCATGAGGGATACTGGCCTGTAATTGTCTTCCATTGTGTGGTCTTTACCTGGTTTTGGTATTAGGGTGATACTGGCTTCATAGAATGAACTTGGAAGTGTTCCTTCCTCTTGAATTTTTTTTCATAGTCTGAGGAGGATAGGTTTATTTTTTCCTTGATTGTTTGGTAAAACTCCCCTGT
>NW_006298290.1:0-2382 GCF_000327345.1 Myotis davidii
TAATGACAAGCAGCTTCTCACTTCCATCAGCCCCGATGGTTGTCATCTTGTCACTCTCCTGCTCTACTACCTACTTTAGACTTGAGCTTGATTCATGCTTTTTGAGTTAGGCAAGGTTTTCAAAACTCACCGGTCTGTTTCTGATTGCATCATTTGTAAAAAAACCTTCCCTATGGTTCCCTATTCCAAGACACTCCAATATCTAGCTTAATTTTAATTTCTTATTAACCTCCAGCACAAGGATTCGCATTCATTCCAACAGCCTTCGTGAACCTATAGGGTGGTGGCATTTATTCCAATTTGTGTCCTTTTGCTCAGACTCCTCTTCCTTCCTGGATTGGCTACACTTACCCAATTGCTTGTCTATATTTAGCCATTATTTCTAAGTGCTACCATTTGTATATGACTTTCTTCTAGAATGTGAGTGAAATTATGGTCTGCACCCTTTCCAATCCGGGACCTCTTGTGGGATATCCTAAACCAGCAGTCGGACATCCTTCTTGCAATATGGGACTGCCTTCTCCTAACCACTCATCTGCCTGCCTTCCTGATCACCCCTAACTACCTCTGTCTGCCTTACTGATGCCCCTAACTGTTCCCCTGCCTGCCTGATTACCCCTAAACACCTCTGTTAGCCTGCCTGGTCACCACTAATCTCTCTGCATTGTTGCCTGATCGCCCCTAACTGCCCTCCCCTGCTGGCCTGGTTGCCCTTAATTGCCTTGTGTCTTTTGCTGGCCTGTGCCCTTAATTGCCTTGTGTCTTTGGAATTTTCATGCATATGTGAATTCCCCATGCCCATGTATTAAAATCTGACTTTCTCCTGTTAATCTGTCACTGCTAATTTTATTATTAGTCCAGCTAGAAGAACTTAATAGGTGGGAGGAAAAGTATTCATTTCTTAGTCCCCCCACTACCCCCAGATACATCATTTGAAGCCAACAGCAGACTTTTGGTCCCAATGAAGCTGTATTAAGAATTGGGCAAGCTTTTCTTTGCTTAAGAGCAGGTGAAAACTTAAGCTCAGGTATGACACAGTTGTCATTTTCATTTCTCCAAAGACCTGGTTGTCTGTGATACCGAGGCTGGTTGAATCCATGGGTTAAATAAAAAGCCACTTCAGTGCTAAAATTCTGCTTGTCCCAGGATATCTCTCCTACTGACCTAGTTTGTGTGATTTCCTTGGAAATGAAAATCCTCCTTTAAAAGAAGTTTGTTCAGTGTACTATTTCCAGATACCTCTTCTGGCCCTTGGGGAATTAGGTGAAAACAGGTTCATTTTGATGTGACCTTGAAGTGTGAGGGAATAGGAACAAGAAGGGAGCTGGTAAGGGAATGCAGAGCTTCTTTGAATCCCTGGGCACTGGTAACAGCCAGGCAGCAGTTTGGTGTTGTTGTTGCCTTTGTCTCTTTTGGTTGTCATGGTAACCCTCTGCTATGGGTAAGGAGACCAAGATCTTTATTTTACAGGTGAGGAAACAAGTTCTGCAGAGAGAGTAGATGGTTGATCCAAGATTAAATTTAGGACGTGCTCTAAGTCACTGTGCCACATGGCAGCATTCACTGAAAGTAAGAACTGAGTTTCATTCATCTTTTTCTTCCTAGGACAAGATGAATGAACAGACCTCACATAAGAGCCTGGGAAGGCAGTTGGGGACAGGCGCTCTCCAGACCAGAATTTTCTGAAAGGGAAGAAAAGACATGAAAGCACTGGTAGAAAGCTCAGAGGATCATCTCCACTCAGAAAATCTTACGTTTTATACATAGTCATCACACCCGGTAGTTTGAGAAGATTTTTCTAGAAAACAGCTCTGTTTGCCACCACTTTTTACTTCCTTAATCATGGTATGGTTTCTTCTTCATTTAGATTTTGGTAGCACATTGATTTAAGCAGCAAACTTGCTCTTGTATTAGAAATCAGTTTCCATTGGATTGCAATGACCTTGTAAATTGGAGGCCCAAGAGTGGAGAAAAACACACATGAAATAGAAGACATTTCATAATTATATATATGAGATTTATTTTATATTTTCCACCAACTTGGTCATTGGACCTATTACATTTATCAACTTTCTGAGATGAAGTGGCAGATGTCCATAAAAGATCAGTTATAACAGAAGCATCTTTAGCAAAGATTTAAACATATGATGAAAATCAAACCCTTTAGATTATAAAAATAAAAAAGTATAATACATTCCTAATAGCAAGTTTTCAGTTTTCCAGATCTGTATGACTGATAGTGTTTCCAGTGGAAATGTTATCAAATATATTGATATCAGATTTTATGACCAATGAATGAGGTTTTCATATTTTTAGCCATAAAATATATATTAAAATATTTTTTAATAAGTTTAATACTTTTTGACATGCTCACTTAAATTA
>NW_006298290.1:2785-3343 GCF_000327345.1 Myotis davidii
GCGTATGTACTTATTGTATAGTTCTATTCCATGGATGATGTAAGATCACTAAAACTGACCCACCTGCTCCAGGGTGGACTGTGACAGGCTGTACTCCTCCAGGTCGAAGCTCTGTTTAACTGCACAATGATGGATGTAAGTTAGTGGTTTATATGTTTTTATATCCAGATGGCTTTAGAAGTCAGCACAGAATACAAATAACAATTTTTAAAAAATAATAAATGAAAAAGTGAAGACAAGAAACGTTAGGATAGTTTAAGGACAGCATTCAGCCAAAAGAACAGCAATGCATTCACGTAAGTTTGGAGAAAAGGTGTTATGTTGCACAGTTTCTGAGATGTCCATGTAAGGGAGGAAATGGTGCCGAGAAGGCTTCCTTTCCTGCAGGGGAGCCAGGGTTTCTGCACATCCAGCACAGGAAGAGGTGGAAGGCAGACACATTTGGAAAAGGGTTGCTTCAGAAGATTATAGAGAAAGATGCCTATGGTTTTCTCAGAAGCAGGCAATCCTCATGGACCTCTTTCTGTCCATGCAGTTTGCTTGACCCAAACCAAGTAG
>NW_006298291.1:0-252 GCF_000327345.1 Myotis davidii
CTTTTTCTACAAATATTTAAATTGTTTGGGTAAGACTGTACATTTTTAGCCTAAACATACTTTAATATATTTTATTGTTAATTTTAGAGAGGAAGGGAGAGGGAGAGAAAGATAGAAACATCAATGATGAGAGATGCCGGAGTCCATTCATTGTCTTCACTAGCTGAGTTTAGACAGAGACCCCCAAAAACTATTAACCTTTGAAGTCCTAGCAAAGGCCAGAACTGTGCACCACCCAGTTAATCTAGGAAC
>NW_006298292.1:0-4105 GCF_000327345.1 Myotis davidii
GAAAGGATGGTCTGAAATTAAAACTTTTTAATTTAAAAGCAGTCTATGGTGGGTAGTAATGTCCTAGGTTGGTATCTTTCCTGACAAAGATCAAGTTTGATCTTAACTGAGCCTTTTGTCTTTTTGCATTTAGATACCCTTTGGAATGTCAAAGTAACTTGTAACTTTTAGATAACCTTTGGAATATCAAGGTAACTTGTAACTTCCCTTTTTTCAGACCACTCAGAGCATAACCAGTGCACCAGGGTGCCAGGGAGGAGACTACAAATTCCCTCTTTGTTATTGTTATCCTGTTAATTGTTGACTGTTAACTATCCTATGCTTACCTATGTAAAAGAAGCATGTGTCTATCATTTTACTTTTTATCCAATCCTGGAGGTTTACTTTTTATCCAATCCCTACCCCCCACTCCCACTTTGCTTTCTGCCACCTCCCTAATCTATCGCCAATGGATTCAGGTAACCCACTTAAGTTTCCTCTTTTGATGGTGATTTATAAGACTAGGTTAAAGACCATTCTCCAGAGCATTGTCTCAATGCATTGAGATTCTGCTTCCCAGCAATTGTCAACAGTTTGGCTCAAATAAACTCACAAAAATTCTTCACAGGTTTCAATGTTTATTATGTTAACAACAGGTTCTTCGAAATGGTCACTTTAACTGAAAGGACATAAAATGAAACCAATTTTAGCAGAAGCGAGTTCACATAAACAAGAGTTATGTTCCTGTGGCATATTTCTGGTCATATAAACGTTACCAAACTTCTAAATTAAGACCCAAGACATTTCTAATATTAAACACTGAAGTAAAGATGAGCTATACATACAGTTAAGAAAGATGAATAAAAACAAGAGAATTCTTTTCCTACCGATTTATTCCAGTTCAGGGTGCAGGTAGCCAGAGCCTATCACAGAGCTCAGGGCAACAACTGGGCACCCACCCTGGACAGGATGCCCCTGCATTGCAAGGAGTATCACACACACCCACACTCTCTCAGACTGGGGCAATTTAGAAACTCTGATTTACCGCCTATTCATAGTTTTGGAATGTGGGAGGAAACCGGACTCCCTAGAGAAAACCCATGCAGACCTGGGGAGAACATGCAAACTGCACCTACAGTGGACCCAGCTGTAAAATTGTAAAGTAGTTACTATTTTTGATTGGCTGTTTTCACTCAGCAGAGTTCTCTGGAGATTCATCTTTCTAGGCAGTGGCATCACTACTTCCTTTTTATTGCTGAGAAGTATTTGGTGGTATGGCTGTATCGCAGTGTGTTCATGCATTAACCCATTAAAGGATATCTGAGTTGTTTCTAGTTTTGGACTATTATTGGAAAAAAAAATGCCCAAACATTCACATACAGTTTTGTGTGTGTGTGAACAGAAGTTTTCATTTCTCTGGGATAAATTCCCAGATGTACAAATGTTGGGTCTATGATATTCTCGTGTTACTTTAAAAAATAAAAAAAGCTGAATCTTTTTCCAGAGTGGCTGTACTATTTTAAGAATTTTCAAGAACTTGAGAACATTTAAATTCTCATTTGTTATGTATGAGCAATCCAGGTTGATGTTGTCACTATTATTTATTTTGATGATTACCAATTTATTCTTTTATCAACCGTGCCTTGGTGTCAAGTCTAAGAACTCTCTACCTAACCTTCAGTCTAGAAGAATTTCTGCTGTTTTCTTTTAAAGTATTGAAAAGTTTTTCATTTAAATTTGTGATGTATTTTGAATTATTTTTTACATAATATGTATATTTAGGCAGATGTTCTTTTTATAAAATTGAAATAAAATTCTCATGACATAAAATTAACCTTTTAAAATGGATGTTTTACAACCACCACCTCTATTAGTTCCAACACATTTTAACTACCCCCAAAGCAAATCCAATACCCATAAGCAATCATTCCCCATGCACACCTCCCTGTAGGCTCTGATGATCACCAATCTGCTTTCTGACTTTATGGATTTACCTTTCTGGGTATTTTATAAAGATGAAATCATACAATATGTGACATTTTGTGTCTGGTTTCTTTCACTTAGCATGATGATTTTGAGGTTCATCCACCTTAAAGTGTTGGTTATCAGTATTTCATTTCTTTTCATGACTAAATAGTATTACATTGTCTTGATATACCATTTTTTTTTGTTTATGGAGACATTAATTGATAGACATTTGGTTTATTTCCATTTTTTGCTAGCGTGAATAAATAATGCTTTTCTTTATTGGAGACTTTTGTTACCAATTTTAACTCTATTCTGATTTTTAATAATTTGAATCCTCTTTTTTTTAGACACTATAGCTGAAGATTTCACATTTTTGTTGATATGTAAAGGATATTTTAGTTTTGTTGATTCTATGACTCTCATATGTATTTCATTTATTCTCAGTCTGATCTTGATAATTTCCTTCTTTCTGCTAGTTTTGGGTTTGACTTGCTCTTTTCAATCTCTTAAGATATAAAGTTAGGCATTTTTCCCCTTTTTGATTTGAGCATTTGATGCTTTAAATTTCTATATCAGCAATGCTTTTGCTGCATCCATTAGGCTTTAGTATGTTTTGTTTTCTTTTCATTCATCCAAATTATTTTTAAATTTCCCTTGTGAATTCTTCTGTACTGTTACACTAATTGTTTAAGAGTCCATTGTTGAATTTCCACATATTTGTGATATTTTTTCAGTTTTCAGTTATTAATTTTCAGTTCCATAGTGGTAGGAGAAGATACCTTGTCTGACTGAAATATTTTTAAATGTATTAAGACTTTTTTGTGGCACAGCATATGGCATATACTGGGTAATGGTGTTGTGAGGTTATATATGTCGGTTAGGGCTAGTTGATTCATTGTGTTGTTGAGGTGTTCTTTTTCCTTATTGGTATTACATCTAGTTGTTCTATCCATTATTGAAAATGTGGCATTAAATTCTTCAACTTTATTGTAGAACTGTCTATTTTTACATTCAATTCTTTCAGTTTAGCTTCATATATCTTAGGGCTGTGCTGTTAGGTGTATATATGTTATTACTGTTATATCTTTTCAATGGATTCACCCTTTTATAAATATAAAATGACCTTCTTTGTATCTTATAATAATTTTTTACTTTAAGTCTATTTTTCTGATATTAACCAGAAGTCTTTTTGTTAATATATACCTGTGCATAAGGAATATAGTCAATAATATTGTAATAGCTATGATCTCCAACTATAAGAGTGGATTATATCTTCTTGAAGTTCTATCAGTTTTGCCTCAAGAGTTTTGATGCTCTGCTGTTGGATGCATACACAATAAAGATCCTTATTTCTTTTTGGAGACTTAACCTCTGTGTTATTATGTGATACCCCTCTTTATCCTTTATCATTTTCCTTGCTCTAAATTCTGCTTCATCTAAAATTAACATAATAAACTCAGCTTTCTTTCGATGAGTAGTTAGCATGGAATATCTTTCTCTGTTCCTTTATCTATCTGTGTCTTTTTTTTATTAAAAGTGGATTTCTTATAGACAACATATAGTTGGATGGGTCTTGTTTTTCCCCCCACTGTGACAGTATTTATTTTTTAATTGGTGTATTTAGACCATTGATGTTGAAGTGAGTATTGTTAAGTTGGCTTAATATCTACTGTATTTATTAGTGTATTCTGTTCATTGCCCTTGTGTGTATGAGTTCCATTCTTTTCCTGCTTTTTCTGTTCTTAATTTAGCATTCTATATAATTCAATATTTTTCTCTTTTAAAATATCCTATCTAATAAAAGAGAAACATGGTAGTTAGCGTATGACTGCTACCCTTCCCATTGGCTAATCAGGGCAATATGCAAATTAACTGCCAGTCAGGATGGCGGCCAGCAGCCAGAAAGCTTGAAACTAACATGAGGCTTGCTTGCTTCAGTGACAGAGGAAACCAACATTCCCCGCCTGCCGCTTTCGGCCTCTGAGCTTGCAGTTTGAAACATTGTTACAAATATAGAAGCTAAACAGAACCCCAGAAACCTGCTTTTAGCCAGCCGGGATCTCAGAGCTGGAGTTGAAACAGTGTTTAGATTATAGAACCCAAAAACCAGATACCTGCTTTCAGCAGACCAGGCCTCAGAGCTGGAGCCTAGCCTCAG
>NW_006298292.1:4689-5972 GCF_000327345.1 Myotis davidii
TCCCCAACTCCCCCATCGGCCCTATTCTGTGCATGACATGGGGGAGCTCCCCAAACCCTTGATGGGCCCTGCTCTATGCGTTACAGGGGGCAGTGCCCCAACTCCCCAATAAGCCCTTCTCTGAGCCCGACCAGGTGCTGCACCTAGGGATTGGGCCTGCCCTCTGCCACCCGGGAGCAGGCCTAAGCCAGCAGGGCGTTATCTCCCAAGGGGTCCCAGACTGCGAGAGGGCACAGGCCAGGCTGAGGGACCCCCCCCTTCCCCACTGAGTGCACAAATATTTGTGCACCAGGCCTCTAGGCAATTATGTTAGCCTTTCTACATTTTTAGTGGTTGTACTTGAGATTGCATTACATGTGTATAATTAATCAAACTCCTCTTTCAAATAACACTACACCACTTCACAGGCACTGCAAGTAGCTTATAAAAAAGTATTCTCAATTCATCCCTCCTGTCCATTACGTCAATGTTATCATTCATGTCAATTATCTATAGGCCATAGTCACTAAATACAGTGTTGCTATTTTTATTTGAAAGGACTTTTATCCATTGGATCAAATAAGACTAAAATAATTATCTAAGAAAAGTTTCCTCTGTTGTCTTGGGGTTCCCTACAGACTACTTCTTAGATAAGGTCTGAGACATACACTTCTTTCAGTTGTGTTCCTGTTATTATGCAGGAGCCCTATTGATGAGCTGCTAACATGTGAAAGGAGAAGAAGCATTCTATGGTCCTATGATTAGTTCTCAGTCTTTAGGTTAGCTTTTAAAAAAAATCTTTATTGTTGAATGTACTACAGATATCCTCCCTTCTTCCCCCCTCTCCCCGCCCACCGCCCTTTGCTCCTTGCCTTGGAGAGGGCCTCTTTAGCAAGCTCTGTTTGCTTCTTGGATTCAAAGACCTAGCTCTTTCAATAGGCTTGGGAAGTTCTCATCCACTATTTGCTCAAATAGACTTTCCATTCCCTTCTCCCCTCTTTTCCTCTTCTGGAATACCTATTATCCAAATATTGCTTTTTCTGATGAAGTCACATAGTTCTTGTAGAGCTCCTCCATTTTTCTTTATGCTCAGGTCTGTCTCTTCTTCCCTCTGTGCCATTTTTAGATTCTGATCTTCTATATCACTAATTCTTTCCACCATCTGGTTGGCTCTGATTTATATTTTCAGTAGTTCGCTCTTTTATTTTTAAAAAGCTCTCTATTTTTGAAAGCATTACACATGTCTCCTTTTTTGCCCATTGACCCCTTCTACCCGCTCCCACCTCTGATCCCAGGCCTTCCCT
>NW_006298292.1:6050-16743 GCF_000327345.1 Myotis davidii
GCCTCTGGGTTGCATATATGGTTCTTTGGTTGATCTCTTCTTACCACCCACCCACACCTGCCCCCACCTTCCCTTTGAGATTGTACAGTCTGTTCCATGCTTCTATGTCTCCAGATCTATTTTGTTCATCAGTTTATTTTGTTCATTAGATTCCACATATGAGTGAGATCATGTGATACTTGCCTTTGTCTAACTGGTTTATTTCACTTAGATTAATACTATTCAGGGCCCTGCATGCTCTGTCAAAGGTTAAGAGATCCTTCTTTTTACAGCTGCATAGTATTCCATAGTGTAAATGTACCACAGGTTTTTTTATCCACTCATCTAATGATGGACACTTGGGGTATTTCCAGATCTTACCTATCATAAATTGTGCTGCTATGAACATAAGGATGCTTATATTCTTTTTGATTGACATTTCAGGTTTCTTAGGATATATTCCTAGAAGTGGGATTACTGGGCCAAGTGGCAGTTCCATATTTAATTTTGTGAGGAGAGGTCATACTGTTTTCCATAGTGGCTACACCACTCTGCATTCCCACCAACAGTGAAATAGGGTTCCTTTTTCTCTATCTGGGGCTCAGTCACAGAGGGAAACATTGGTTCTACTGCAATACCTCTGGGTTTACAGTTGATATGCTCTTTGACCTGACACCAATGGCAACGGGAGGCAAGTTTTATTTGTCAGAGTGGCAGCAGGACTCTGGTTCCAGTTCCTTATCTGAACCACCACCACCTGGCCCTATAGGGGAGAACTTCACTCTATCAGGCGTCTGCTGGCTCAGTCACTATTAGCTTTGCTCACCCTACTGAACTGCCCTCTGAAGCTCTCTGTTGCTCCTGGCTTGTGGAAGTGCCTGCTACCACTTGCTTCTTTCTCTAGAACTCTGGCTGCAGGGCTGTGTCTGAGGGCTATCTGAGCTTCCCTCCATTCTCATCTCTCCATTCATCCCAGGTGCTCAAGGTTAGATGTTTCGATGTGCCTCTGTATTGAGTAGAGAATTCATTGTTGAATTATAGAGTTAGTTAACTTGTTGAAATTTCATGGAGAGAGGACATGGGGATCGCTCAAGTTGCCACTACTCTGACCTCACTTCCATCTAAATTTTTAAGTAAACTTCATAGTTCTACAAAGATAACTTGTCAGGATATTTATTAAAATAATTTTGAATATATACATTGATTTGATGAACAACTGACAGTTGCAAATATTATATACTTTCCTTATTTTTTTCTAATTATGCTAAATACATTTATGTAATGTAGCTTTATATTTTCCTATAAGATTTACTGAAAAAAAGATTTGAGAAATTCATATTATTATCTTGAAACTAGTTTTCTAAAAATAAAAATTCCACTGTCCTTCAACCATATAGTGTTTTGTGGGTTTTTTGTTATAGGATAACACATATTCAATAAACAACATTGCACCATTGTGTTTGGCATTGGGGGAGGATGGTGGCGGTAGGGGTGATGGGAAACAGGGTGTTATGTGAGGGTTGGCAGTGTATAATAATGAATCTGATTTCCATTTTACATGGTAGACTATTAAATATTGTTAAACTATTGAAAAGATTGTCAGGTGAAGATCTGAAGTTTATTCCACAACTGGTACAGTTTTTCCTTGAACAACTTGGTCTACAACCCACATTGTTGGATATTGGAGATATTAGAAAACTGAGGTTTTACTCTAACTGTTTCACTGATGGTTCACTTCATGTACCAGTTGCACCATACCAAAGAAAGATACAGTGGGGCCTTGATTTATGAGTTTAATTCGTTCCATGATGGAGCTCGTAACTCAAATTACTCGTATGTCAAATCAACAGTGAATGAGTGAGACACGTGATGCTGGGCTGATGTTGTAGAGTTCACTGTGACGTTCGCTGCACCAACTAGCAGTGGAGTATCTGAAGCTGGCTTGTAACCCTAATTGTAGCTCGCAACTCAAAGCACTCAAAGCAAAAAATCAGCTGAGAGACGGCTCGTATCTCGAAAAACTCATTAGTTGGGACACTCGTAAGTCAAGGTCCCACTGTATTAGTAATAAGGGAAATTGAGTATGGGCTATATGGGTATTATCTTCACAATTTTTCTGTAAATCTGAAACTATTCTAAAATAAAACATCCATTAAAACAACACACAAGGGGAGGAACCAAGATGGCGGCATAGGGAGTAGACCGGTGTGTGCTGCCTCCCACAACATCATTGAAACTACCAACTATAAGACAAACAACCACCATTCAGAACCATGGGGAAGTTGGCCCAGTGGGAGTTCTACAACTGGAAGGAAAGAAAGAAGTGCAGTGAGACTGAGTAGGAGCTACAGAGGTGCCAAAAACAGAGGTACACAGTCGCGCGCCAGGCGGGCTGCAACTGGATCCACAGTTTTTTTTCAATCGGAAGCAGTTACGAACCCACGAATCCTCTGGGCTTGCTCCGGGCGGGTCTCTGAAGCCCCAGACCCCCCAGGGAGAGGTGGCACGGCCTTGCAGCGGTCGGAAAGCGAGGGAGGGTCTGGTGCACAGCTGCTCGCCGGCACTGGCGGACTCTAAGTCCCAGTGTCCTGGAGAGGCTAGGAGCCACAGAGACTCCGCCATTGCTATTTGCTCCACCCTGGCGACTCCATGAGACCCAGCCCTAATCAATTTACATCCCCATCCAAGCTGTTCCAGGTGCACAAAAAGACCCACCTGCGCTTTTGCAGCCTAACCCAACAAATTGCAGACTGCAACTCCTCACACCCATCAGAGACACACTCAAGAAGCACACCCAGGAGTACCAAGATGGCAGCGTAAGGAAGAGACCTGTGTGTGCTGCCTCCCACAACAGCATCAAAACTACCAACTATAGGACAAACAGCTATCATACGGAACTATGGGAAAGCTGGCCCAGTGGAAGCTCTACAACTGGAAGGAAAGAAAGAAGAGCATTGAGACTGAGTAGGATGTGCAGAGGCACCAAGTACAGAGCCCAACCCAGCAGGCTGCAGATTTCGGCTCCTTGCATCTGGGAGGGACGCACTCGGGGAGTGGAGTCAGGTTGGGGCAGGATGGGGCCGGGCCTGGCTGGGCCGGCGATGTGGAACCGCTGGACTAGCAGGCGCACAAGCATGCCCACTGGTTCCAGTCTTATGTAGGACGCTGGGGGACGGGAGATGGGCAGTCTGTACACTTGGTGGAGGGCGAAGTCTGAGCAGGCGTGCTGGATGTTCAGCTACCAGGAACACCTGGAGATTTTGTCTGGCAGGGAACAGAATGCCAAACTTCATGTTTCCCCAGTGAGGCTGGGACGGCCCCGGTGAGGTTGGGATGGCCCTGGTGAGGTCGATACAGCTCCGGTGAGATTGGGATGGCCCTAGTGAGGTCGGGATGCCCCCGGTGAGGTCGGGATGCCCCCGGAAAGGTCAAGACGGCTCCAGTGAGGTCGAGACTGCCCCAGTGAGGTTGGGATGGCCCCGGTGAGGTTGAAACGGCCCTGGTGAGGTGGAGACGGCCCCAGTGAGGTTGAGACGGCCCCGGTGAGGTCAGGACGGCCCCAGTGAGGTTGAAATGGCCCCGGTGAGGCCAAGATGGCCCAGGAGAGGTTGGGACAGCTCCAGTGAGGTTGGGACAGATAATGGGGACCAGTATAGACTGATGAACAGGGTAGATGCAGAGGCAGAGCAGCATTGAATGGAATGTCAAACTGCAGTGGGAAGCCTGGGGAGGGTTTGGGGTGGGGTTGGGGGATCAACCGAGGGACTTGTATGCATGCATATGGGAGTAACCAATGGACACAAGACACTGGGAGGTGGGGGCCAGGGGAATGTCAGTGGTGGAAAAAGGGAGACATAGGTAATACTCTTTGTAATACTTCAAGAAATAAAAATTATTTAAAAAACACACACACATACAAAATACTAAGTAATGGTAATATCTGGAAGATAGTAGAATGGACCACTGAAAAGATGGGGGCGGATGGGAAGTGGCTAAGAGGAAACACCACCTCCCTGCCATATGCTGGACTATAATTGAACTAGAGGAAATGAGAGAGAGAGGTAAGTCTGGGAAAAATTTTTAGGAGGTATGAGGAAGGTCTCCTTTCTATAACCAGAGCATCTGAGACTTCTGCATCCTCTACCACCCCCCTTCCAGGATGGTCAAGCTGAGGTTTTGTGATGTCAAACACCGCCATGGCAACCACTGACTGTTGGCCAATCAGAGCTGATGGGTGTGGCTCCTCATTGTCCTAGAGAGTATACACAGAGGCCAGGACCCTTGGAGTAGGATTGGTTGCCTCAAGAAAGCCAAACTTACTAAGAAGATACATGGACTTGTTGAGATAAAAAATCAGACTCCACCAACAAAGATGGATAAAGAAACTTCAAGTACTAAAGTGAATTAGAAGTTAGTTTCTCAACTCGTGGCCAAGAAACAAATAAGGTCAGTCTACCCTACTCATTTGCTTCCCCTTTCCCAATAATTCCTCACCCAAGATTCTGGCCTTTCGCTTTTTGGCCACAGACACTTTGTCATTCAATTTATTGTCATTGAATTACAAGCCCTTTTCCTGCCCATTTCCCAATTTCTTCCCCCAAAACAATGTTTTTCTGTGTTTAACTTGTTTAACCTGTGTTTACCTGTTTTCCAAATAGGCAACCAAGATAATAGTGATGGTAAATGCTGTCCTTAAGCTGAATGAAGACAAGAAGGAGAAAGACAGAAAGAATCAGATAATTGTATTTTACTACAGGAAGGGGCGAAAACCTCCAATTAGCAAGCCAACAATCGAAGACGAAGAAGTCTTTGAGTGTTCTTCTACTATAAGTGATGGCCAGGGTCTCCCAGAAGAAGACCCTTAATAAAGTGTAGACCCTCTATAAAAAAATGCTTAAGAAATGGTCATTATGATGAGATGAAAACATAAATGGTCTCCTTTAATAAATACCAGTAAGTGTGTAAAGGAAATATGTGTGTATTTTTGTGTGTTTTCTGATGATGAGGAGAGAGCAAAGGAGCGGCAGGCATGTGAGAAGGGAGAAACCTAGAATTCTGCAATTTTGGAACCAGACCAGCCATTCCATATTTAGCCAGATATTGAGAATAAGGACAAGGTGAAGACTGAAGATGAATTTTCTTCTTAACACTTTATCATGCTGGCAAGGAAGAACAGAAATAGCTGTTTCTGCTTCTACTTAGTATTGGGGGAGGGAAGATAGTCATGGCAGGAGTTATGGGGACCAGGGTGTTGTCTGAGGGTGGGCATTGTATAATAATGAATGTGATTTCCATTTTATATCATAGACTATTGAATATTGTTAAACTGTTGAAAGGATTTTCAGCTCAAAAACAGAAGTTTTATTCAACAACTGGTATAGTTTTCCCTTGAACAACTTGGTCTACAACCACATTGTTTGATATAGGAGTTATTAGAGAACTGAGGTTTTACTGTAAGTTTTTCACTGATGGTTCACTACATGTTATAGTTGCACCATACCAAAGTAAGATATTAGTAATAATGGAAATTGGGTATGGGGTATATGTGTATTTTCTTCATAATTTTCCTGTAAATCTGAAACTACTCTAAAATAACACATCCATTACAACAACACACAAATACTAGGTAATGGTAATATCTGGAGGGTTGTAGAATGTACCACTGAAAAGATAGGGATGTATCTGAAGTGGCTTAGAGGAAACACCAGATCCCTGCCATATGCTCGACAATAATTGCACTAGAGGAAATGAGAGAGAGAGAGAGAGAGGTCTGTCTGGGATAAACTTTAGGAGGTATGAGGAAGGTATCCTTTCTCTAACCAGAGCATCTGAGTCTTCTGCATCCTCTTCCCAACCGCTCCTGAATGGTCAAGCTGTGTTTTTGTGATGTCAAGCCACACCATTGCAACCACTGACTGTTGGGCAATCAGAGCTGAAGAGTGTGGCTCCTCATTGTCCTAGAAAGTATATATAGAGGCCAGGATCCTTGGAAGAGGGTCTGTTGCCTAAAGAAAGCCAAAATTACTGAGAAGATATTGCAGACTATTTGAGATAACGAATCAGATTCCAACCACAAAGATGGATAAAGAAATTTCCAGTACTAAAGTGAATTGGAAGTCCATTTCCCAACTCGTGGACCAATAAAAGGGTAAGGTCAGACTACCCTAGTCATATAATTCCTCTTCCACTATAATTCCACACCAGCATTTGGGCCTTGTACTTTTTGGCCACAGACACTTCCTCATTCAATCCATTTTCATTCAATTTCAAGCCCTTTTCATACCAATTTCCCAATTTCTTCCACAAAAACAATGTCTTTCTGTTTTTAAGTTGTTTTTCAACTAGATAACCAAGAAAAAGGCGATGGTAAATGTGGTCCTTAAGATGAGTGAAGACAAGAAAGAGGTAGACAGAATGAATCAGAGAATTGTATTTTACCACAGGAAGGGGCAAAAACCTCCAGTAAGTAAGGCAATAAACAAAGAAGAAGAAGTTCTGGAGTGTTCTTCTACCATAAGTGATGCCCAGGGTCTCCCAGAAGAAGACCCTTAATAAAGTGTATCCCATCTATAAAAAATGCTTAAAATGGTCATTATGATAAGATGAAAACATAAATGGTCTCCTTGAATAAATAGCAGCAATTGTATAAAGGAAATGTGTTTTTTTGTGTGTTCTCTGATGATGGGGAGGAAGCAAAGGAGGAGGCAGGCATGTGAGAAGCGAGGAATGTAGAATTCTGCAATATGGGCACCAGACCTGCCATTTCATAGTGAGCCAGTTACTGAGAATAAGGACAAGGTGAAGACTGAAGATGAATTTTCTTCTTAACACTTTATCCTACTGGCAAGGAAGAAAAGAAACAGTTGTTTCTGGTTCTATTTGGTATTGGGGGTGGGAGAATGGCAGTGGTAGGTGTGATGGGGACCAGGCTGTTGTTTGAGGGTGGGCATTGTATAATAATGAATGTAATTTTCATTGTACATGGTCGACTATTAAATATTGCTAAACTATTGAAAGGATTGTCAGGTCAAGAGCTGAAGTTTTATTCTACAACTGGTACAGTTTTTCCTTGAACAACTTTTTCTACAAGCACATTGCTTGTTATTGGAGATATTAGAGAACTGAGGTTTCACTCTAACTGTTTCACTGATGGTTCACTACATGTTACAGTTCCACCATACCAAGGTAAGATATTAGTAATGAGGGAAATTGGGTATGGAGTTATATGGATATTATCTTCACAATTTTTCTGTAAATCTGAAACTATTCTAAAAGTAAACATGCATTAAAACAACACACAAAATGCCAGGTAATGTTAATATCTGCAAGATAGTAGAATGGACCACTGAAAAGATGGGGGCATATGGGTAGTGGCTTAGAGGAAACACCACCTCCCTGCCATATGCTGGACTATAATCGAACTAGAGGAAATGAAAGAGAGAAGTCAGTTTGGAAAAAATTTTAGTAGGTATGAGGAAGGTCTCCTTTCTATAACCAGAGCATCTGATTCTTCTGCATCCTCTCCCACTCCCCCTCCTGAATGGTCACGCTGAGGCTTTGTGAAGTCAAGCCACACCATGGCAACCACTGACTGTTGGCCAAGGAGAGGTGAAAGGTATGGCTCCTCATTGTCCTAGAGAGTGTATATTGGGGCCAGGACCATTGGAGTAGGGTCTGTTGCCTTTAGAAAGCCAAGCATACTAAGGCAATATTGTAGACTAGTGGAGATAACAAATCAGACTCCAACCACAAGGATGGATGAAGAAACTTCAAGTAATAAAGTGAATTGGAAGTCCGTTTCCCAACTCAATGACCAAGAAATGGATAAGGTCAGACTTCCCTACTCATATACTTACCCTTCCCCCATAAGTCCTCACCCAAAATTCTGGCCTTGTGCTTTTTGACCACAGACACTCCTCATCTATCCATTGTCATTCAATTACAAGCCCTTTTCCTACCAATTTCCCAATTTCTTCCACAACAACAAAGTCTTTCTGTGTTTAACTTGTTTTCCAACTAGATAACCAAGATAATGGCGATGTTAAATTTTGTCCTTAAGCTGAGTGAAGATGAGAAGGAGAAAGACGGAAAGAATCAGATAATGTATTTTACTACAGGAAGTGCTGAAAACCTCCAGTAAGCAAGCCAACAAATGAAGAAGAAGTGCTGGAATGTTCTACCATAAGTGATGCTCAGGGTCTCCCAGAAGAATACTCTTAATAATGTGTAGCCCCTCTACAAAAAATGCTAAAGAAATGGGCATTATGAGGAGATGAAAATGAGAAGGCTAAAAAGGGCTAATTCAAATGTAATCCTGATATTTTGGGGGCTAGCAACTGGAATTCATGCCAGCAAGCTTAGTGTGCATTCTTGATAATTAAGGTCATTGCCTCCTTCTCAGAAACTACTCTTGTAAGGCAATGTCAGGAACAATGAACTTCCCTGGGTTTTGGGGGTTGTGGTGGGAAGGCTATTTTCATTGGCCACAAGACAGATCATCAACACCTGGGGGCCTTCCTGCAGGGCCTCGAAGGGAGCAGGGGGGCATATCTGCAAGACAAAGACCCCAGAAGGTTATAAAAAGTGAAGCCTTATGCTTCACTTTGATTTGGAAATTATTCCCTGAGTCCGCTGGTGTAATTAAAAACAGTGTTTCTCCACTTCTTTAAAGCTTCACTTGTTTTTTTCTGCGTCTTCTGCAACATTTGATTCCCTGAACCAGGAAGCTAATCATGTTTTGGCTCTTGCCTCCGGTGAATGGACTGGGTTTGGTGTCCGGTGGCACGGGACAGACCTCCAGAAGGCGTGCCCTGCTGATTTTAGAATTAAATCAGGGGAAACTCCAGGCGCTCCCAGACCTCAGCCCACGACCCAGCCAGTATCTGGAGAAAGTGGACAGACACTTCTGGACCTGTGGACAGAATCGGTAAAGTAGATACCCCAGTCAGTCAGGCTTACTCCAAGTGAGTAGAAGGGGGAGCTTGATCACCTCCCCAGAAGTCATAGGACTTCATCAGGTTAATTAGTCAGGAATTGGGTGGACTGTTTTTTTAAACTCTGAGTGAATGTCTGGTGAAAGTGTATGAGTGCAGAGGGAGAGGGCCTTCCCTCTCCTATCCTTTGTGTGACTCCACGACCTCGGTTATGGAGTCTGAATGGGCCCCAACCTGTGGTTCCGAGATTTGTCATAACTCATAACGGTGACTCACCCCCACGTGGAGGTGACCAGGCCCGGGGTTTATACAGGTGCACCTTAGCTAAGACAAATCTAAGCTCCAAGGGACTTGGCCAGGTAGGCATCTGAGTGAGGATCTGTGAAAACAGGTCATCCCTCCCTTGTCTGTCTCTCGCCACCAATCATCATGGGGTCAGGACAAAGTAAACCCACTGTTCTCAATTGCATGTTGAAAATTTTGAAAAGTTTTTTTCTGGACTATGGCATTAAAATGAACCCCAAAACACTGAGGAAATTCTGTGAATTAGAATGGCCAGCCTTTGGGGTCGCCTGGCCCCTAGAAGGCTCTTTAGATGTAGGACTGGTCAAGGCGGTCTAGAATATAGTCACAGAAGACCCTGGACACCCAGATCAGTCCCCTTACATAGACAGCTGGTTAGGAATTGCTCAAACCTTGCTGCCTTGGGTCTGGTTCTGTGTGTGTAAGAAGGGACAGAGTAAGGTTTTAGTAGCAGGAGTGAAGAGGCAGGCAGGGCAGGAGAAAGAAAAGAAGCAGGGAGAAAAGAATCAGGTCCCTCAGAAGGTAACCAAACCCCCTATTCTGCCAGGATCCCCTGAGGAAGTCTCGCCAGTTTTACCAACTCCATATGTGCCACAGGCAGCACCAAGTGCTCTCCCTGCTGGTCTGGAAGGTCCGAAAAGTCTAGAAACACCACCCCCCTCTGTCTCTCTTCAACCAGGCTCTCCAGAGCCAGTTGGGCAGCACTTGCATTCAGCCAATCAAGGGCCCAAGCTACAACCAGCAGGTCAGATGCCTCTCAGGGAGATTCGGGGTGCCCAAGTGGTTGGCGAAGATGGGACCTTACAGGAAGGAAGGCTAGTGTATTATTATCATCCCTTTACCACAAGTGACATCCTGAATTGAAAACATCACACCCCAGCTTATTCTGAAAAACCTCAGGCCAATTTTCCAGACCTCCTAGAAACAATTTTCCAGACCCAGAAGCCCACCTAGGTGGACTTCAAGCAGCTCCTTTTCATGTTCTTTAACCCTGAGGAGTGCATGAGGGTAGTATCAGAGGCTTGGAAGTTGCTCCAGACCCAGGCCCCGGCAGGAATATTAGATACAGACAGATGGGCCAGGGATGCCTTCTCAGATGAGGAACCTGATTGGAACCTGAACTCAGAAGACAGAAGGGTAGGGTTAGAAAGATATCGGCTGGCCTTCCTCCAGGGGGTCAGGGCTGGAGCCAAGAAGCCCACCAATACGGCTAAAATCTCAGAGGTTTTCCAGAAGCCTGATGAAAGTCCAGCAGCTTTCTATGAGAGACTATGTGAGGCATTACCGGATCTACACCCCCTTTAAACCTAAGGCCCCGGAAAATCAAACCATGGTAAATGCTGCTTTTGTAGGCCAAGCCCAGCCTGATATCAGGAAAAAATTACAGAAGCTGCAAGGCTTTTCAGGAAAACATGCCATCGAACTGCTGGAGATAGCTAACAAATTTTTCATCAACTGAGACAGTGTGGCAAGGAGGG
>NW_006298293.1:0-1316 GCF_000327345.1 Myotis davidii
CCCTGAAGGGTGTCCCAGATCAGAGTGGGGATCTCACTGGTATGTCTAGCCAGCCTGGGTGAGGGTCTGTTAGTGTTTCAGGCAGGTAAAGGCCCCCCCCCCCCGCCCCCGTGGAGACCCTAACCCTAAGGAGGTTTGATCAGATTGGTTGAGGGACTGATGGATGTTTTTAGGCTGGCAACACCCGGTGCATGGTGGGGATCCCTACTGGGGTGCCTGGTCAGTCTGGATAAGGGCTATTTCAAGGCTGGCCAAGCCCCTGGTGATGGAAGCTCCCAGCCTCTCCTCCTCTTCTTTTTCTTTTTTTTTTTTTTAATTCTGGGATTTACTTACCTACTAAAATTGGAACTTTTATCCTTGAGTGGAGCTCAGAGTTGCCCAGGGCGGGTGGGAGGCTTGGCTTCCTCCATCACCAGGGGCAAATCAAGCGTCCTGCTCACTCGAGCTCCGTGGCCACAGCCGGCTTAAAGCAGGTATGTGGGATTTATTTATCTTCTATAATTGAAACTTTGTTAACTTGAGTGGAGCTCAGAGACAGTCACAGCATGCAGGAAGCTTGGCTTCCTCCATCACTAGGGCAACCAAGTCTCCTGCTCGCTTCAGCTCCACAGCTACCGGCTGCCATATTGGTTGGGTTAATTTGCATAGAGTTGCTTTGATTGGCTGGTGGGAGTGGCCTAAGGTGTAGTGAAGGTATGTTCAATTTTCAAGTTTATCCTTTATTAGTGTAGACTAGAAGCCAGGTGCACAAAAATTTGTTCACTTAGAGAGGTCCCTGAGCCCAGCCTGTGCCCTCTTGCAGTCTGGGATGCCCTCGGGGATGTCCACCTCCTGGCTTCGCATGTCCACCTCAGCTGGAAGTCAGACATCCTTCTGGCCACCCGGGAGCCCTCAGGGTTGTCCACTTTACATTGGGGAGCAGGCCTGAGCTGCAGTCAGACAATCTTAGTGCTGCTGAGAAGGCGGGAGAGGCTCCCAACACCACCACTGTGCTGATTCCCATCAGTCTGGCTTGTTACTGGACAGATCTCCCCGCTGTGGGAGTGCACTGACAACCATTGGTTAGCTCCTGCATTAGCTATCTTCTCCCTGGTGGTCAGTGTGTGTCATAAAGATCAGTCATTTCCAGTTGCTGTTCTGTTAGGGTCAATTTGCATATTACCCTTTTATTATATAGGACAGAGGCCTGATGCACCAGAAGGGATCCCCTCTGTTGTCCCAGGCGATGGAGGAAGCCAAGCTTCCCGTTTGCCCTGGCTGGCTATGGGCTCTGCTCAAGGCTACAATGTTTCCCATGTAGAAGATAAATAAATGCC
>NW_006298293.1:1430-2658 GCF_000327345.1 Myotis davidii
TTTTGTTGTCACATTATAATAGGAAGCCAAGTGCACCTCTCTCAGGGTTATGGACAAAGTGAAATGACTGTGCTATAAAACTCTCACAGGGGAGTGGGGGACTCCTGAAATATGTCAGCTGAGCCCTGCGGAGCCACACGTGACAGGTTGTCCCATAGTATCTGTGGGAGGCTGGACACTGCCAGGTTGAATGTGATTTCCAAAATTCCTTCCAATCCAAATCTCTGAAATGTGGAATGCAAAATTTTCTACATCAGTCCTGGCAATAGGTAAAAGCGAATCAGGAGCAATGTCCAGAAATGAAATGATCTCATTCAGTTCTGTGAATATCAGCCAAATTTTCACCGTGAGCTGGGGACCCTTTGAAGCAGTTAACGTGCAGGTTTATTTAGGACTCATGAGAACCCTATGGAGACTCTGTTTCACACATGGAGAAACTGAGGCACTGAGATGTTAAGTGACCATTCCAAAAGGTCGCATAGCTAATGAGCAGCATGCCTGAGGTTCAAACCCAGATTTGCATATTACCCTTTTCATATATAGTATAGAGGCCTGGTGCATGGGTAGGGGCTGGATGGTTTTCCCTGAAGCATGTGCCGGATCAGGGCAGGGGTCCCACTGGCATGCCTGGCAAGCCTTGGGTGAGGAGCTGAGGGCCATTTTTAGACTGGCCATGTCCCCAGTCTTCCCAAGCTCCTTGACTCTCGAGTGGAGGCCAGTGCTGGCTGGAAGCAGATATTTGGGATTTATTTATCTTCTACGGGTGAAACATTGTAGCCTTGAGAAGCCAGTCAGGGTAGATGGGAAGCTTGTCTTCCTTCATCACCTGGGGCAACCCAACCCTCCTGCTTGCTCCAGATCTGTGGCAGCTGCCATCTTTGTGACAGAGTGCTGGTTAATTTGCATATTGTTTTTTGTTAGATAGGATATACACAAGTGCACAACAAGAGCACGAGGCATTTTCTCTGTCCAAATGTTTTTGAAAGTACACCATGAAATGTTCTTAGGTAAGTGAGAAAGTTGATTTTGAAATTGAATGGGCATAACTTGGCATAATATGGACTTCTGGGAGCAATTGAAAGTGTTTTAACTGAGATGCTAATAATTCAATACTTGAATAGTGAAGGAATTATTAGTTAATAAGTGAAAGTGCATGGAGATTGGAGGTAGCAGGGCGATTAAGAAGCTTTCAGTGATGTCGACAAGAGATTGTGAGAAAGACAGTGCA
>NW_006298294.1:0-219 GCF_000327345.1 Myotis davidii
CCAGCTTTTTTTTCATTTCCATTTGCCTGATATACGTTTTTCCATCCCTTCACCATCAGTCTTTGTGCACCTTTTTTTCCGAGGTGGGTTTCCTGTAGACAGCAGATATTTGGGTCATGTTTTCTTTTTTTGTTTTTTTCAGAAAGGATATATTTACCCCTATCCTCATAGCAGCACAATTTACAACAGCCAAGGTTTTTTTTTTTTTTTTTTTTTTTT
>NW_006298295.1:0-2836 GCF_000327345.1 Myotis davidii
CACTCGGGGATGACCAGAAACGAGTGGGTTACTCGTCCCATTCCTAAATCTACTGTTTTTCGGGTAGTCCATGAGTACTGCTGATGCCCCGTGGCTCCTATGACCCACTATTTCTTGTGGGAGGCAGGTCCAGCCGGTTCGAGTAGGACCGAGTGTTGGGCCCCTGTGTCCACTAGGAACTCAACCGGCCTCCCCTCCACTTCTAGTGTTACCCTAGGCTAGGGGAGGGATTCCGAGCCCCGTCCCCGCTAATCATTGTCCTCCAGGGCTAACACTTTCTTGGAGGATCCGTTCTTCCTCTTTAGCTTAGGGCACTCTCTAGACCAGTGGCCTTTTTCCTTGCAGTATGCACACTGATCTTTATCTAATGGAGTGCGGTTGCCCAGGTTACCTGATCTCTTAGCCCTACTCTGAGTCTGTTCCTGCCCTTTCTCGTTTACTACAGCGGCCAAAATCCGTGTCAGGTTTTTCTCCCGCTTACGATCTCTCTTGTTTTCTCTCTCTTCTCTTTCTTTCTCTTTCCTCTGCTCTTTTTCTTCCTCAGTTTCCCTCTTATGATACACTTTCTCTGTCTCGTTGACTAAATCCTGTAAGGTATAATCCTGTAGCCCTTCTATTCTCTGCAATTTTCTCTTAATATCTAATGCTGATTGCCCTATGAAAGCCACAGACACTGACCTCTCTTATCTTAGCCAAATTGCTGAGGTGTCTCGCTGCCCCTCTGAGGCCGGCCACTAGAGTCTGGCAATAGCTGGTCAGTCGCTCCCTACCTTCTGCTGTGTTGAAATCCCAATCCGGCCGAAAGAGGTGAAAAGCAGTCTCGATGACGTTGGGGAACTGAGTGGGCCGACCATCTGCTCCTGGCACGTTCTTCCTCGCCTCCAACAGGATCCTCTCTCTCTCTTCAGTAGTGAAGAGAGTCTGCAGCAGTTGCTGACAGTCATCCCATGTAGGCTGATGAGAGAACATTAGAGACTCCACCAACCCAGTTAAGCACTGAGGATCCTCTAAAAAGGGAGGGTGATTAGTCTCCCAGTTATACAAGTCCGCGGAAGAAAAAGGCCAATACTGGAGGGGCTGAAGTGGCGCCGGTCTCCCTTCCGTCGCCACCGGAGGGGGCCCATAAGCTCTCAAGGGAAGGGCGACGGTGGTATTGGGAGACTGCCAGCGGTCGTGGCTCCTGGTGCCATGCGCCGGTCCTGACAGAGGCTCAGCCGCGGGAACGGGAGCGGGAGGGGCACTGGAACCGGGAAGGGCAGCTACAGGGGCTGGCAACACCTCAGGTTCCTCTCAACCCTTGACTGGGACTAAGGCAGGAGGATATGGAGGTGGTGGGTCGAGGAGGAGGAGGTCAGTCTGGATTTCAGGATAAATCTTCTTGGGGCGGTCCGAGGGGGCGCCGCTACTGTTCTCCTCCAGACTGCCGCTGCTATTCTCCCACGGGCTGGGAGATTGGATAGCTAAGACTTGAGTGTCCTGCTGGGGCTTGGGCTTTACAACCCAAGGTCGAACCCAGGAGGGTGGGTTTTGCACCAGGTCTTGCCAGACTACAATGTAGGGCTGCTGATCCGGGTGGGCTCCTGGTTCCTTCTGAAAAACAATCTCCTTAACAGCAAAAATAACAGATAGGTCAAAGATCCCTTCTTTTGGCCACACTACATTAAAAGTGGACCATTCCGAGGAGCAGAAAGTCCACCACGGTCCCTTCCTGATTCAACTGATAGGTCGCGACCTCTTCCTTTCACTTCAGTCCATGGTCTAATGTCAAACTAAGAGGAGTTGCCACAGTCTGTCCCATCATTCGTTCGTACATCGCTAACAACACAAATGACAAAAACGTTACAGACAGGGTGACCCACCTAATCCACCTCCTCCGCCACAAACTCGTAACAGAATCAACGGGATCAGATGGGCGCGATCTGGACAATTTCTGATCCAACAGCTGAACCTGGTCAGCTCCCTTACAATAGGAGAGTACCAGGCGTCCTTGGCTCTCCTCCACCCTTGGGGCGACCCCCAGGGCTACAACCTGTGGTCCTCCAGGCACGTCTACCGACCACTGTTCGGCCACTCTCACGAGTTGCCGAATGGCTGCCAAACCGAAAGCGAAAGCGCGCACTCAAATCCAGACTCCAGACCACTTGACAACCACAGGACAAAGACAAACAACTCAGGGTACCCCTTCTTACCTCCAAGGTCGGCTCTGCGGATGAGGGGTGGTCGGCTAATCCCGGATGAGCCTCCAAATGTGAGACCCCTGAAGCGGGACCCTCACTCTGTCCCACAGATCAACAGCGACCCCAATCAACCGCAGGAGACGTCACTTGATGCAAACACCAAGAGGCTTTATTCCAACGCGCTGGGGCTCAACTCGTAACTCTCGCAGGAGCAGAGGAGTTGGGCCCTGGACAAAGAGTCTTTCAGATATTTATAGGCAAAAATCACACATCAGGGAGGGGCTGCATGAGGAGGGAAGAGGGGAACAAAGAAATTCCAAAGGGGTCTGCTTTGTGTCTTGATAGGGTCTGAAATTCACTCCTTATTCCTGCCTGGTGTTTTTACAACCTGCTATCTCAACGGTTGATTGGAGCCCGGTTTACTCAGCCTGCTCTTTGTGTCCGGGGCTATCTCCGGGGACAGCTTCACGGCCTGCACTCCCTTTGTTCCTGTCTCTAGTGGAGGAAGCCTGGGAAGCCTGGGGAGGGGGAGCCCTGGGAAGTCTGGGGAGTTGAGATAAAACAGGCAGCTGGGCAGCTGGGTTTGTGTGGCCTGTAGCATTTTCTATTCTTCCAGGAGGAGCAGACCAACAAAGCTGAGGAGAGGGGGGGAGACACCC
>NW_006298295.1:3820-4680 GCF_000327345.1 Myotis davidii
ACCCAGCCTCTGCCCTGTCCAGCTGTGGGCTCAGGAGGTGTGCTGGGTGAGCTGAACTGCCACCAATTCCAGCACTGGACACAGCAGCCACTGGAATTTATAACCCTGCCTCCTGGGACCAACAATGTCTGTGAACCTCTCCCACACTCCTGATTGATGGTGACAAGGGAGGAGGGGTATCTAGCTAATAGACATCTGTTGAAGCCCTCTTGTTTACCATGTTTCACTCCAATCAGGCAAAGGCAACAACCTCCTGAAGAAGGTCTCTCCCTCTCTCTCTTTTTGGCCAGGAGGGTGCTGGGGTGCCCAAAGGTGCTCTCTGACACTTTGGCTACTTAGTAAACAGCTGAAAATCAATATCCCAAAAAGAAGTTTCAGGGTAGCAGAATCTTGGTTTCCTTTATTTCTTAACCATTTTCTAAGAGGGTTCATACTGGTGTCAGTCGGCTAGATCACCTGTGTCTCATGGTTTCTTAACTTTCATGACACGTGTGTTCTGTACTTGCTCAACTACCTGCAAATTGTCCATTCTCAATTCTGAAAAATAATTTCCCACCTTTCTCCTTTGTTCAATAGATAGAGTACATAGTCCAATCAGCCTGGCTCAGTGGTTGAGCATGGACCTATGAGCCAGGTGTCAGGATTCATTTTCCTGTCAAGGCACATGATAGGTTTCAGGCTGGATGCCCAGGGTGGTGCCCATGGAGGGCTGAGGATCAATGATTCCCCATCATCGTTAATGTTCCTACCTCTCTTTCCCACTCCTTCCTCTCTGAAATCAATAAAAAACTTGTTTTAAAAATTTTTTAAATGTCATATACCCAATATTCCTTCAGTGTGTTTGTAATTTTATGGCTACA
>NW_006298296.1:0-323 GCF_000327345.1 Myotis davidii
TTAAAGGGAACTCATACAACTTAATAAAAGGAATCCAATCAAAAACTGGGCAAAGGCCTGACCGATTTGGCTCAGTAGATAGAGCATCGGCCTTCAGACTGAGAGGTCGCAGGTTTGATTCCAGTCAAGGGCATGTACCTTGGTTGTGGGCACATCCCCGGTGGGGGATGTTTCTCTCTCATCCATGTGTCTAACTCTCTATCCCTATCCCTTCCCCTCTCAAAAAAAATCAATAAAAATACTTTAAAAAATGGGCAAAGGATCTAAATAGACACATTTTGAAAGAAGACATACAGAAGGGCAAGAGACCTATGAAAACATGC
>NW_006298297.1:0-697 GCF_000327345.1 Myotis davidii
GGGGAGGCCTGGAGCGCAGCCACCCAGACTGCAGCGGAGAAGTTCGGCAACTCGGCCTGCTGGGCAGCGTTCTTCAGCGAACCTTGTGCCCGGAGTTGGCGGTCATAGTGAGCCAAGTTCATGATCATCTTGGACACATCCTTTTGGTAAGAAGGCCGGCCAAAGATAAGGATCCCACTGGTTAATGTGAAACAGGGTCTGCGACACACACTCGACGTGCGGAATGTGCTCTCCGCCAGGGCCGAAGATCGATTCCACCAGCCACGCCTCGAGGTGAACCGTCTTTGGGCTCTTGAGGTACTCAATGTGGAACCAGTAGGGCTGCTTGGCGTTGTTGCCTAGCACCTGGAATGGTGCTCCTCCCGCTGCTCCAGCTGTATGAGCGTGGGAAAGCGCTTGGTGGTGGCCATGCTGCAGCGGGACACGCAGACAGAGCCGGGGCAGATGCAAGTGCGCCTGACTATGGCCGCAAGGCTATATATTTAAATAAAGAAGTTCAAATGTAAAGAGAAAAGAATGCAATTTCTTCATAAACATTCTGACTCCTATTACCAATCACATTCTTTTCTAAACATTGAAACACCTGTAAAGAAAATTTAAACATACACACACACACACACACACACACACACTGAGTGGCCAGATTATTATGACCACCTGACGTTTGTAGGCAAATTAGCTATAATTTCGCGCTGAA
>NW_006298297.1:1157-2588 GCF_000327345.1 Myotis davidii
TGTACTCGTATTGTGCAGGAGTGGTTTCAAAAACATGAGGGAGACTTTACCTTACTTAGGTGGTCCCCACAATCACCAGATCTCAATCCAATGGAGCATTTGTGGGACGAAGTTAAAAGAGCCATCAGGCAGCTGGTTCCACAGCCATCAAATCTCACAGAACTGCACAGTCCTATTCATCAGGCATGGTGTCAGATTCTTCGCATCACCTTTTAACATCTCGTGGCGTCAAGCCAGGAAGAATCAGAGCAGTACTGAAGGCAAAAGGTGGCCCAACAAAGTACTGATGGGGTGGTCATAATAATCTGGCCACTCAGTATATATATATATGCCATGTTCAAAGGCTGTTAAATCGAGTTGTTTACCCAATATTTTCAGAAAAAATCACTTCTACTGTCGTGGTAAACAACCTGCTTCCCTATTTATAATGGTCTGGCCCTCTAGCAACTTCAGTGCGAAATTATAGCTAATTTGTCTACAAATGTCAGGTGGTCATAATAATCTGGCCACTCATGTGTGTGTTTATATATATATATATTTCGTATATGTATATGTAGATGTGTGTGTAAATGCTAGCTGTTAATCAGAGTTAATAAATATTTTTGGTGGTGTTTTCCTTAATCATTTATATTAGTGTCCACAAATGAGCACAGATACATATTACTTTAGAATTAAATACATAATTGTGAAATTTAAACAAGCCAAGGGGGGAGGGGAACAAGAGGAAAATGCATAGGCAGACAGTGTATTTGGGGGTAAAGTACCAAAACATCTGTCTTTCCAAGTCAGCTGTCCGTCTTCCAAGTTGAATTCCAAGGAAATTCTTTATTGAAAACACAACCCCAAAGGCACTGGACAACTTCCTCACTACTGTCTCACTGGTGGCTCCAGTATTGCTACCAGCAAACTTGTTCACTCCCTGGATAGTCGCAGAGCCAAGTATGGGCAAAGGACCCCAACAAAGGCTGCTGGGACCAGGGACCTTCACCATGAAGGACACCTAGGTCACTTCACCAAGGGCAGCTTCAGTGCATCTCCATTGGCCCCACTATCAGGGGTGCTGACAGTATAACTGTTTGGAGAGTCTATGGCTGTTTCTAATTGAGAAGAATAAACTGGACAAACTTGCGCTCTTCCATCTTTCATTCTCTAAAACTGACCACAGTAGACAGGGGTGGCATTGAACCCTGGAATGGGGGCCTGGCATGGCAAGGGGGAGGCAGTTGGAAATAAAGAACTTGGACAGAAACATCAACCAGGCAAAGGAAGCCAGTAGGGCAGCGGTTCTCAATCTGTGGGTCGTGACCCCTTTGGGGGTCAAACAACCCTTTCACAGGGATCACCTAAGACCATCGCAGCAGTTTTCAATCTGTGGGTCGCGACCCCCTTTTGAGGTCAAACGACCCTTCCACAGGGGTCACCTAAAACCAT
>NW_006298298.1:0-375 GCF_000327345.1 Myotis davidii
TGCCTCTGCTGCTGTGCGACCCTCATTGTCACATTTTAAAAAATTTACAGTGTCAAGAGCATGATTTAAATGATTCTGTGGAGTAGGATAATGCCCATCTCCCCCTTTTTGTTTTTGTAACCAAGCCTTTAAGGTTTTATTGGCTCTTTCTACAATTGCCTGTCCCTGAGGATTATAGGGAATTCCTGTCTCATGTATTATTTGGTATTGCTTCCAAAACTGCTGAATGGAGGAGCTGGTATAGGCAGGTCCATTCATCTGTTTTTATTTCTAGGGGCCACCCTAGGACCGGAAAAGCCGCTAGGCAGTGGTTAATTACATGCTTTGCATTTTCCTTTACGAGAGAGAAAACAAACATTCAAGGTATTTCAGAGC
>NW_006298299.1:0-570 GCF_000327345.1 Myotis davidii
GCCCAGTGCATGAAATTCATGCAGGGGGTGGGGTTGGGGGTGTTGGGGTGGGTTTCTCAGCCTGATCTGCACCCTCTCCAATGTTTAGGGCCCTCAGGGTATGTCCTACTGACGGCTTAGGCCCAGTCCATGTGGTTCTCTGCTGTTTGCAGTGCCGCTTGGCTGCTCCTGAATTGCCGCGGTAACATCCAAGCAGGCCCGGCTCTCAGCGGCCGCCCCTGGGACTTTAGGACTCCAGCAGTGCTGAGAGGACTGGGCACCACCATCTTGTGGCTATGGGCATCACCATCTTTGTGTCGGAGTGAGGATGAATTTGCATATTACTCTTTTATAAGGATTCTTTTCAGAGAGAAAGGGAGAGGGAGAGAGAGAAACATCACTGATGACAGACAATGATGGATCGGCTGCCTCCTGCACTTCCCACGCTGGGGATGGAGCCCACAACCCGGGCATGTGTCCTGACCGGGAATCAAACCATGACCTTCTGGTTCCTAGTTACACACTCAACCACTGAGCCACATGTTTTTTGTTTTTTGTTGGGTTTTTTTTTATGTAGCTAGGAATGTCTCT
>NW_006298300.1:0-6692 GCF_000327345.1 Myotis davidii
TTTTGCTCACATTGTTGATCCTTACTTTATTTTGAAATCTTACGATTTCTTTCCTTATCAGGCTAAATCCTCCACATAAAGGTCTCCAGTTTTCCTTCCTTGTTTCTGACTCGGCATCCACAGCATCATCTGACGTGCCTTCTTAGATGCTTTTCAGGCTCCAAATTGCCTTAGGATGGCCTTTGCTCCAGAATCTAAAAAGACATGCAGGCCTGAAAGGACACAGTTCCACAGGGACCAAGCCATCAACAGTGTTCATATTCATTTCTATAGCACCTTCAAGGAACAAGATCACAGAGATTTTAACAAATATTCTGTCTTGAACCTTATAAACTCTAGTATACATGAGGTCCATGACATGTCAGCCACCCACAGGCTGTCACTAAAAGGTGCTGTTTTGTGTCACCCGTGACATGAAGCTTAGGCCAGACAGGTGCCCTCATACTTTGTTTTCTTCATTGTTTTTACAATCGCCAGGTGCAAGTTCTTAGAGAATCCACATCTAGAACCTGGGAAATGGAAGTAAATCTTTCCTGTGCCTTGTGGCCTCTGGGGAATGTAGTTATACTCTTTTGAGAGCTAGCCAGAGGTGGATTGTGGGTAAGCAGAAGTGGTCTCAGAGGGGAGTTGTTGAGTGATAGAATCTGTTCATAGCCAGGATGATAAATTGTAAAGGCTGGAGGGTTTGGAGATGTAAGGCATTATCTGAGGTTGAGTGGACCTAAAGTTGTCCTGCAGGTGGGCTCTTTTAGGGAGGGCTCTGGATGGGGCTGAGGGATATGTGTGTGGGGCTACTTTCTACATGTTGAGGGAGAACTCACTGGAGTTGGTGTAGTGAAGTGGGAATGCCGTTCTCTCAAAATTGGATAGGTGAAAGGGGTTAGACACAGGGTTAGGGGAAATAATAAGGTTCTTGAAGATTCATATTAGTGTCCTGACATTTGTGACAAGAAGGAGCACCAAATATAGTGGCTGGCTGGATTTAAAGCATAGACGTAAAAAAAGAAACAAGAAGGAAATGAAATTGAGCATCTTGTAGGAAGTTAAGAGTCTGAAAAGTGAGGAGGGATGGGGACACCTTGAATGCAGAAGATGAGCCTAGGGAATGTGGTATTTGAGCCAGGAAATTAGTTGAACTCCAGGGTAGTCAGACTAGAAAAGGGGTTGGCGTGGAGCTTAGGGAAAGTGGGGAGTGCAGGGCAGGCTTGAGGGTGAGGACCAAACTGAGGGCCAGAGGTGTCCATCCTCCAGCTCCAACCCAGGAAAGATGTGTGCAGTTTGCTCTCAAAGCAGTTTCCTCAAGGCCTGGGAGAGCCATGAAAGGCCAATCTCACCTCTATACACCAAGATGTGCCTCAACTGAGTAAACACATTAGTCATGTCCCTGGGGATTCCTGTGTCAGTGAGTAAGTCTGACTTGGAGCCTGGGGACATGCAAGGAAAACGCTGATGGTATGTGTGTTGGGGGAGAAGAAATTGAGGGCTGGCTTGAACTTGGATTGTGTGGAGCATTTTCATTCTTTGTTGACGAATGAGATAACTTTCTGATTCCATAGGTAAGAGCTCTGTGGTAGGTCACAGGGATGGAGTGGCAGGTACACACCTGAACATGTCTAATTCAGGATGTGTTACTTCCAGCTGTGATGGATGCTTCTCTCCTCACCTGAACTTATGTTGGTGGGTGTAGTAGAACCCAGGTTATGATGGGCAGTTCTGCCAAGCTGGTCACATTACACACCACGTTCAGACTCTCCATCTCTGCTCAGGCCTAGAAGCCTGTTGGGATCTGTTGTTTAATTGCTATAGAAGATATGGCCTCATTCACAAGGAGTCTGCCCAGAAGTAATTATTCAATTAGGTCTCACCAGAGGTTTCACAAAGCACCTTTCATTCTTCTAACATCAATTAGCAACTTGTCCTTTACTCTGGAGGGTACATCCAGCATGGCCCAGACTAGCGGAACCGTCTCTGGCACATTCTTGAATGGTCACAGATGTTGATGGCCCTATAGCTCATGCTCTCTTAAACTGCTGATCACAAGAGTTGATCCTGTCTCTAATGTCACTGTCATCACTGATGTCATTGTCTTAGAGCATCAACGTTAGCAGGCATCACGTCCACTTACTAAGGCATTCAGAAAGTTGCAGTTTTGTTCATCTTTAGCAGGAAAGCCTCTAGTTCTCGCTATTTTTATGAAGAGTTTGGCATTGAGTTAACTTGGAGAATGAAGACATCCATTTGCCCTGTTAGCGAGGACCGCTTCATGGGCTGATAATTTGTGCAGCCACTTAGAAGGAACTGTGGTAGGTTTAATAGTTTGCTTTTGTCATCCTGAAATTCTTAAATTGAACAAAGAACCCAGAACTTTCACGTTACTTTTCATAGTCCCGCCCCTAGACCTGACCATTGGTTAGGAAAATTCTGTAATATGACCAACAGAGAGCAGTGTAGCGGCAAGGAAACCTGGAGAAGCTGTGAAGGGATATAGAGAAGTATTTGGCTTTTTCTCCTCTGTTTATGGCATTGCAAGTGTCTATTGAGCAGGACCATCTCATGCACACCTCTGTTGCTCACAGAAGGAAGGTTCTCTGTCATGATGTTCTCTGGAGATTCAAATTTAAGGAAATCTCAGGTAGTTGGCTCAAATGTGAATGACATTAAACAGACACAATAAGTATACACTAAATATTGGTCATTAGAAAAATATTGGAGAGAAGAGAGAGAGAAGAGAAAGAGAAAGAGAGAGAGAGAGAGAGAGAGAGAGAATTGGTCATGAGAAAGAAAGCAGCTGAGTTTCCATATTCCACGAGGAAATACCTTGCAGTAGATAATGCAAAAAATTAGTAAATAAACTCAAAGAATGTCTTTTTAAGAACTTAGCTACCATCCTGCGGTGCTCTCATTGTTGGGGGCAGATATCCTCAATATGGCCCAAAGAAACCAGAAACTTCCTTTGATAACTTTTAACAGAACACAGAGAGACACAGGGCTTATCAGGCAACATTCAGTGTTGTCAAAAATACAAGAAAGAAAATCCAACAGGAGAGAGCTGCGACCTGGCTTTGCTTACAGTGTGAATATCAGACATGGAATAACTATTTCATGTTCCACCTGCAGAGGGAGTTAAAATCTCCTTGGGTTGTAGAGGGTCACCTCAAAACAATTTACCTTCTCTGGGTCTTACAAACTGATTAAGATCTGTCCTCAAAGCCCTAACGACTTGGCTCTTTGTCCAAATGATATATAATGGGCACTGGCATATTTTTTTGTATTTGTTTTATTTTTTTTTATTTCAGGAGGATAAAATTGAAATAAATGGTGATAGAAATAAAATAATATAAAATCAGAAAGAAAAAAATTACCATTGTCAGATCATTAACCAAACCATAAGTGTTCTGCTTTCCTTTTTAAGAAAAATATTACTTATTTAATTTAATTTTTATGTATTGGGAAGCAGACTAAAGTTGCAGTTTCCCGAATGATCTTTAAGGGCAGGACTGGAGACTTGATTTGCTAAAGTGTTGCTGTTACTTCCTGAATGAAAACCCTGGGAAATGGACATGCAGCATTGGTCTTGAGTAACGGTCCCTCGGCAGCCTCCAAATCCACAGTCCAGGACTCAACAGCTCCATGGCCCTGAGTGCGGGAGAGTCACAACTCACACTGCACAAAACCGCTTCCCTTCTCCAGAACTCACACATTTATTCTGTTGTCAGAGATTCCTGGAATTGCTATCTGCAGCTTCTGAATTGTTGGGTTTTTTTGTTTGTTTGTTTGGTGTGTGTGTGTGTGTGTGTGTGTGAAACCCCACAGCAAGTGTGTGTGTGCTTCCCAAAGGGTTTAGAAGAGAATTAGTTAAGCAGATGTGGGGAATCGTTCCTAGACATAATTGGGCACCTCTATTGTAACGTGTGAAAAACAAAGATCTTTATCCTCCCCACCTCCTAACCAGATCCTCCCCAAATTCTCCTCTTCTCAGTCAAGGTCAAACCCATTCTTCTAGGAATTCTTGGCATTATCCTTGCTGCCTCTCCTGCTCTCAGTGACCAACATTCTTTGTTTTTGTAAATTTCAATACTTGAGATACATATAAGTGGAACATACTGTTCCTGTTTTCTTGTGACTGGCTTGGTTAATGGAGCATACTATCCAGAATTACAATTTTTTTTATAAGGCTGAATAAGGTACCATTATATATGTATGTGCTACATGTTTTATGTTACTCTCTCTATGGAAAATAGAGTTGCTTCCACCTCCTGGCTATTGTGAATAATTCTGCAATGATAATGGATTTGTAAATATCTCCTCAAAGTCCTGCTTTCCATTCCTGTGGATATAAAAGCAGAAGTTAGGTTGCTGGACCGCATGGTACATGGTAAGTCTATTACTTATCTCCCTCCAAATTGTTTTCTATAGTAGCTCCACCATTTTGCGTTTTCACCTACAGTGGGCCTGGCTCCTATTTTCCCACTTTGTGCCAACACAGGTTATTTTCTATGTTTCCAATAGTGACCATCCTAATGGGTATACAAAGATATCTCATTGTTGTGTGGATTTGATTTCACCAAGGAACAGTGATGTTGAATATCTATTCACTAGAGGCCCTATGCACATCATCCCTGCAAGGGGCTTGGCCCTCGCAGCGTTGGTTGCCTCAGCCGCCTGCCTTGCGGCCTCACCCTCTGCCCACTAGTGATTCTGGAAGGTCATTTCTTTAATGTGTTTTATAGTTTTAGGTTTCACATTTAGAATTCAATCCCATTTTGACTTAATTGTTGTTTATTGTATACGGGATGGTCCACTCCATTATTTTGCATGTGGATCCTGCTGTTGAACACAATTTGTTGAAAAGACTGTCCTTTCTCCATTGAACAGTCTTAGCTCCTTTGTCAAAACCATTTGATTGTGCCTTTTGACAAATAGAAGTCTTTATGCTACTGTCACCATATTTTTGTTACTTCTGCTTTATAGTGAAATTTGAAATTAGTAAGTGTAAGAAGTCCAATTTCTTCTTTTTTTCTAAGATTATTGAAATAATTTGTGGGTCCATTGAAATTCGTTATGAATTTTAAAGTGGATTTTCCTATTTCTGAAAACAGTCATAGAGAATTAGATAAGGATCTTATCAAACAGGAAGATATTTGAGAGTCTTCCAACCCATGAACATGGATTTTTTTCAAGGTATTTTGTTTATTTTTTACTTTCTTTCAGAGACATTTAGTAGTTTTCAGTGTATATATCTTCATCTTATTAATTAACTTAATTCTAAGTATTCTAGTCTCTCTGATGCTATTTTAAATGGAACTGTTTTCTTAATTTTGTTTGGCAATGTTCATTTTTATTGCAAAAGGCATGTACCTAGGCTGCAGGTCAACCCCAGTAGGAGGTGTGCAGGAGGCAGCTAATTGATGTTTCCCTCTCATCCATGTATCTAACTCTCTATCCCTCTGCCTTTCCCTCTGAAAAAAAAACAACACAAAAAAAACAATAAATGATATTTTTAAAAAAAGAAAAACAGCATCCTTGTATTGTTCATGATGTTAGTAACATTTTCAAAGTTTCTCCATGGAATGTTGGGTTAGCTGTGGGTTTTCATGTGTAGCCTTTATCATATTGAGTAGTTTCCTTCTATTCCTACAGCTCCTGTCTTTTGTTAAAACTACAACCATTTCTCTCTAGAGAATTATTTTACCATGATATTCAATCTGCAGGCCAGGAAATAAAGTCCTTTTAGACTGAAAACTCATTTAGCTGAAGATTCTCCACTTCCAAGATCATGAAGTCTGGATTGGGCCATCTTTATTGCCTAATGAATTATTTAAAAAGAGATAAATGCGTTTTCACTTTCTGTAAAGTTCCCTTGGCCCCAGAGATGGACAGAAGAGGTAGCCTGCCTTCCATAACATACATCGAATTTTACATAACAGTGGGACCTCATGTTTTTTGAAGTTAATGACAGAAAGAATTAATAAAAGCTCATGAGAGGAAAATACTACCTGATGATGAGGTCATAAGATACATCAGCGGGGAAGGTATTCCCTACGCTGACATTACACAGATGTCTGGGGAACAAGCCAGGGGTCACCCAGTGGTTATGTGGGTTCAGAGAAGAAGTGCAGCCCTCTCCTTAGATATTGTCACCTGAACAATGACAATTGTCCTTCTGCAGAGGTCAGGACCATCCTCTGGTGACCTTTACAGAGCTCACTGGGGACTATGAGTGGCTGAGATATCTCAGAATGTAGCGGGATCCCAAGTCACAAGCCCACTCTCAATCAGTCCATGGTCTTTTGGCAGAGCCCACAACAGTGCCTTCGCTCCTAGAGAGCAACACCACAGTCACGGGGCATGAGAATGCTGTAGTCCTGGTCTGCTACTCAAACTGTGATCCTCACCTAGTTGTTCTTCAATAACATGAGTCTGTAAGAGCATGAAGCTGTCCTGGAGCAACAGAACCCTCACCATAGACCCTGTCAGGAGGGAGGATGCTGGGAACTACCAGTGTGAAGTGTCCAACCCCATCAGTTCTGCTGAAAGTGATGCGGTTGAGCTGGATGTAAAATATTAGTGAC
Source organism: Myotis davidii (assembly GCF_000327345.1). Taxonomy (NCBI): domain Eukaryota; kingdom Metazoa; phylum Chordata; class Mammalia; order Chiroptera; family Vespertilionidae; genus Myotis; species Myotis davidii. The sequence goes on from NW_006298300.1 coordinate 6,573, forward strand.
CCTGCTTTCCTCCTCTATGTCATTAAACCCTGAATAATTTTTTTCATCCTTGAAATAAATTTGTTGTGAAGGTGGAAAGTCCTTAGAAGACTTGAACTGAGTCAATAAATGCTCAAAGTA
>NW_006298300.1:7546-10524 GCF_000327345.1 Myotis davidii
GCAGTTAAAATTTAATCCTCGTGGTGTCCCTGTGTCCCACTCTCTGAGGGAGGGTAGCAGTCTAACTTGGGTGAGGACATTAATAGCCAAGAGGTAAAAGGAACTCCTGTCAGGATTTCGTGAGAAGTTTTACTTTTATTTTGTTGAAAGCCAACTAGCAAACACAGATGCCTATGATTCCTGCTTCCATTCTTAAAATCTCCCCACCCTTTTATTTTGAAGGTGGTGAGCTTAGTCTCACTGTCCTATTGCATGGTTGGTCTTCAATAAAGTGTTTCTTGCCTCTTTCAATTTGCCCAATGCATGTTTTCTTTTGATATCACCTACCTGTAATTAGCTGATCCTGTCATCTTGCTCATCTTACCTTACTTTGAAATTTTCCAATATTTCCTTATCTGGCTATAATCCTCCAAATAAATGATTCTTACTTTGCTCCCTCAGTTCTGACTTACCCTCCAAAACAGATGACCTGACTGCCCAGATCATTCCGTGGCCCCAGGTTGCCTTGGAGTGGCCTTTGTTCCAGAATCTGAGTGCACCTGCACAGCAGGCTAACCATTAAGAGTATTCTCATTCCACATGCATTTTAAATGCACTTTCAAGGGAAACATCACAGAAATTTTTAAAAATATTATGTCATAAAACTGAAGAACTCCAGTAAATATGCAGGAACTTTGTCATGTTAGTCATGAGCAGTCTTGCAATCAACAACCTTATTTTGGGACCTCTATGACCTGGAGCTCAGGCCAGACATCACTGTCCTCATTCTTTGTTGTTTTTACAAACTCCATGTGCCTGTTCTTAGAGTGTCCATAACCAGAACCTGAGAAATCAGAAATAAATGTCTCTTCTGGTTCTATTTCCTTTTCTGCTCCTTGTTGCCTCTGTGACATTTAGCTGAGATCCTTGGAGACTTGGCCAGAGAAGGATTGTGGATAAGAAAAGTTGGTTATGAGGGGGGACATAGAGGGATCGTGTCTTCTCAGAGTCAGGATGAGAAATTATAAAGCCTGGGAAGGTTTGGATATTACACATTATGTGGGTTCAAAGGGACCTAGGGTGCCATGGAACAGGGCTTTTGGGGGACTCAGAATGGAGGTTAGAATTTTGAGTGAGATGCTAACTTAGCTATTGAACAAGAAACCACTGGAGCTTGTGAATTGTAGGGTGTGGGGTCCCATTCCCTAGACTTGGATGGGCATGAAGGCTGAGACACATTGTAAGGGAAATGACAAGGTAGTTGAAGACTTCGTATAATGCCCTGACATTGGGACATGAGGGTGCACCAGGCTGGTAGAGGACATGTGATAGGGGCAAGGTGGAGAAAGGGATGATCATCCAGTTGGTGACTAGGAGTCTGAAGAGAAATGAGCAATTATAGAATAGGGACACTATGAACATAGAAGATGATTCCTGGGAGTTTGGGATTTGTATCAGGAAGGGAGTTGGAGTGAGGGTAGTCAGCCTAGAAAAGGGGTTGCATGGAACTGGAGTAAGGTGGGGAATGCAGGGTAGGCTTGGAGTTGAAGACAAACTTGGGGGCCTGAGGTGTCCATTCTCCAGTTTTGACCCAGTAGAAACATGTGCAGCTGAATCTCAAAGCATTGCCCAGAGGCAGCGGTTGATCTCTTACCCGCTCCCCACTTCTGCCTCCAACCCTCCCCAGACTTCCTGCTGTAGTTTGATAGTCTGTTTGCTGCTGTTCTGCCTCTGTATCTATTTTTGTTCATCAGTTTCTAATGGTCTTTATTATCCATAAATGAGTGAGATCATGTGGTATTTTTCTTTCATTGACTGGCTTATTTCACTTAGCATAATGCTCTCCACTTCAATCCATGCTGTTGCAAATGGTCAGAATTCCTTCTTTTTTACAGCAGTGTTGTATTCCATTTTGTAGATGTACCATGGTTTTCTAATCCATTCATCTGCTGATAGCCACTTAGCCTATTTCGAGATCTTCACTATGGTAAATTGTGCTGCTATGAACATAGGGATGCATATATCCTTTCTGATTGGTGTTTCTGTTTTCTTGGGATATATTCCTAGAAGTGGGATCACTGGGTAAAATGGGAGTTCCATTTTTAACTTTTTGAGGAAACTCCATATTGTCTTCCATAATGGCTTCACCAGTCTGCATGCCCAACAGCAGTGCACAAGTGTTGCCTTTTCTATTCATCATCTCCAGCACTTGTCATTTGTTGATGATAGCTATTCTGATAAGTTTGAGATGATACCTCATTGTTGTTTTGATTAGCATCTCTCGGATGATTAGTGCCTTTGAGCATGTTTTCATATGTCTCTTGGCTTTCTGAATATCCTCTTTTGAAAAGTGTCTATTTAGGTCCTTTGCCCATTTTTTGATTGGATTGTTTATCTTTCTTTTGTTAAGTTGTATGAGTTCCTTATAAATGTTGGAGATTAAACCCTTATCGCTGATAACATTGGCAAATATGTTCTCCCATGCAGTGGGCTTTCTTGTTGTTTTGTTGATGGTTTCTTTTGCTGTGCAGAAGCTTTTTATTTTGATGTAGCCCAACTTGTTTATTTTCTCTTTCTTTTCCAATGCCCAAGGAGCAGTTTCAGTGAAGAAATTGCTTCAGCATATGTCCGAGATTTTGTTACCTGTGGATTCCTCTAGTATTTTTATGGTTTCTCATCTTACATTTAAGTTCTTTATCCATTTTGAGTTTATTTTTGTGTATGGTGTAAGTTGGTAGTCTAATTTCATTTTTTTTGCATGTAACTGTCCAATTTTCCGAACACCATTTATTGAAGAGACTGTCTTGACTCCATTGTATGGTCTTGCCTCCTTTGTCAAATATTAATTGAGCATATTGGTTCTGGTCGATTTCTTGTCTCTCCATTCTATTTCATTGATATATATGTCTGTTCTTGTGCCAGTACGAGGCAGTTTTGAGAACAGTGGCTTTGTAATACATCTTGATATCTGGAATTGAGATACCACCTACTTTGTTCAT
>NW_006298300.1:13117-14237 GCF_000327345.1 Myotis davidii
TATCTTCCATATCTGACATTTGCATCCTGTTTCTTTCTCTCTGCATTTTTTTATCTTTCCTTGGTGCACCCCCTAATGGTCTTTGTGCGTAGTCTTGTTGTAGTTAAGCCTTGATTGTTGTCCGCAATACCGGGGGTGATTTGACCTCCAGGCCAATTGGCTGTGAGAATCAGCTGTGTCTTCAGTGGGAGAACTTCTAAGCTGAAGACACTCTTCTGGGGCAAGACCTGCTTCAGTGGGGCTTTGGTGCTCACTGAGTCTGCCCCCTGAGTGTGTCCATTATGGATCTGAGGAATTGTAATCTGGATGGTCCCACTCTGACCACTGGGTACACTGGCACTTGGATCTCTAAGGAGGTCCTAATTTAGCCTCTGCCTGAGGCTACACAGCAGGAGCAATGGAGAGATTACTCTTCTTTATTTGGGTTTGGAAGTGCCCATATGAGGCCCAGCTGTGAAGCAACGCATGCTGCTATGGGGCCTTGGACTTTCTTTTGGAAGCTCTGAGTCTCTCTGATTTAGCTGCAGTTCGTTAGATAATTTTCAGGTTGCAAAGGTCCAGGCCTTTCATATGCAAAAGCCTCTGTGCACAGCTTGGGTGGGGCGGGGTCTCAGGGGACCAAGAGGGCAGAGTAAGCAGCTATGGCTGCTCCCCAGTCCTACCCTAAGGGGCCTTGCATCTCAGTGTTCCAGTAATCGCTGCAAGCACCTCTGAGAGAAGCCGCCCTTGAGTTCTGCCTGATGCCAGACAGTCCAGTTTCTTCCCGTATGAGTCTGTGTCCCTAGAGACTCACCAGAAACTGGAGTTCAGAGCAGTTGGGAGCTTGATACTGCCTCCCGATTGAAAAAAACAACCATGTCCTCAGTTGCCAGCCCTTGCTGCATGCGCCTCTGTACCTCTGCGCTTAACTTCCGCAGCTCCTCTGAGTCTCAGTGCTTTTCTCTTTCTTTTTAGTTGCAGCATTTCCACTCAGCCAGCCTTCCTGTGGTTCTGGATAATGTCTGTTTTGTCTTTTAGTTGTATTTTTGAAGTGGTTGTGCGAGGCAGCAATTTCCAGTGTTTACATATGCCGCCATCCTGGTTTCTCCTGTAGTTTATTTCTAATATTATGCCATTGTGG
>NW_006298301.1:0-442 GCF_000327345.1 Myotis davidii
AGTTGCTATGACGTGCATTGACCACCAGGGGGCCATAGAATTGACCACCAGGGGGCAGACAATTGACTGGTTGACCAGTCGCTATGACGTGCACTGACCACGAGGGGGCAGATGATTGACTGGTCCACCAGTCGCTATGACGTGCACTGACCACCAGGGGGCAGACAGTCGACTGGTCAACCAGTCACTATGACGTGCACTGACCACTAGGGGGCAGACGTTCCAACCAGTATGTTAGCTTGCTTTTGGGGTCTGGCCTATCGAGATGGGCCGGACACATCCTGGAGCCCTCCCACGGTCCCTCCCTGGCCCGATCATGCACCAGTGGGGTCCCCCACCCTGGCCTGTTCCCTCTCACAGTCCAGGCTGAGGGACCCCCACTCCGCCCCATGTGCACGAATTTTGTGCCCCGGGCCTCTAGTGAAAAATAAAGAATTTAAAT
>NW_006298302.1:0-1100 GCF_000327345.1 Myotis davidii
GACTCTGAAGCCTGAGACAGGACAAGCCATTCACATGGAAAAGCTGCTGCAAACTGCTTGGGTGGGCTGCAATTTGGATGGGGTGAGTTCTCAGGGAATCACCAGGGCAGAGCAAACTGTGTGAGCCACACTGATGGAACCTCAGACATGACTTTGAGGCAGCTATGTAATGGGGGAGGTCCCAGCACAGAAACAAGGACTCCCTAGGAGCAGCCCTGTCTGGGAGAAAGCCACCCCAAGTTCCTGCCCTAAATGCCAGACAACCCAGTTCTTCCCTGTATGTCCCTCGATCCCCCAATTTTACCACCTACAGATGGAGCTCAGAGGAAGTTGGACCTTGTAGGTTCCTGTGCAGGTCCTTTAAGAGGAGCAGCCTGGGTCTCAAGCTGCCTCCATGTCACTCATTGATAATTGTTTCTGGTTTTTAATACCTGAAGTCCTGAGGACTTCTGTTTCCAGTTCTGGAACCTTTGGGTTGGGGTCTTGTTTTGGGCTGGGAAACTTTGCTTCTCACAAGAGACCCCCACAGCTGAGATATAACCCCCCTGATTAAGCACACACCACATGTGGACGTATGACTAGCTCATTCTCCACCTCTGCCCTTCTTACCAGTCTCCATGTGCTTTCTTCTTTACCTCCCTAGTCCAGAATTATGGTTGTTCTCTATTTTAGTTGTACACTTTATGTGATTGTGGGAGGCAGTGAGAACATGCATTTACCCAGAAAGTATTCTCAAGGGTGAGGAGGCCCTGATTTTAAGTGGACGCCAACTGTGTGTCTGTGGTTACCATGTGGTCCTTAGGATATGAGAAGTGTCTGCACAAAGGGTATGAGGTGAGGAGAAGTCCCGGCCACTGGGGCTTCTCTTGGAAGAAGGTGCTGACTGTGCCCTCAGAGAACCAGGCCCTCCTTGGGGTCCTGGTCATGGTGCCCAGGGACCTCTTCTTCCATAGCAGGAGATGTGCTGCAGGAGGTGGTCAGGAAGTAGGATGTGGGAAAAATCAGTGCATCCTTAGGGATCAAATCAATGTGCCTCTTCATGGAGGGATATTGATAGATAGATAGATAGAGAGAAAGATAGATAGATAGATAGATAGATA
>NW_006298303.1:0-280 GCF_000327345.1 Myotis davidii
TCTATAAGCCAAGGAGAGAGGCCTCAGAAGAAATCAGCCCTGAAGATACCTTGAATGGGACTTCTGGCCTCCAAATTGTGAGAAAATAAAATTCTGTCATTTAAGCCACCCAGTCTGTGGTGCTTTGTTATAGCAGCCCTAGAAAACTGATATACTTTACGACAGTCATAGTAAAGAGGGGAAAAAAAACAAAACAACTAGTTTTTTTTAACAGATTTGTATCTGAGACACCACATCTCAAAGACATTAATATGAGAAACCCCCTGCCATGTGCGCTTGA
>NW_006298304.1:0-572 GCF_000327345.1 Myotis davidii
AAGGCAGAAGCCGCCATGCCTGCGGCCTGTCTTGCCAATCAAGATCACAATCACGATCAAGATATGGGGTGCGGGCAAGGCAGCTTCTGGGTCTCAGAATGCCGCCTTGCTTGCAGCCCAGCTTTCAAAACATGATCACGTGTCGCAGGCAAGGCGATATTACGAGACCCAGAAGCCTCCATGCCTCCAGCAGTGATTCGTGATCATGATCGTGATCATGGTCGTGACCAGACAGCCCGGCCTCAGGATCCACCTTGCTGCAGCACATAATTGTGATCAGAAAACTGGCCCAAAACCAAGGAGACAGCCGGGACCCAGGAGTCGAATTGCCTGTGGCCAATGATTTTGATTTGAATGCTGGGTGGCCACCAAGGCGACATTCTGCGACCCAGAAACCGCCTTGCCTGCTACCTTGCTTTCTGATCGTGATCAGGATCACTATCAAAATCATGATCAAAATATGGTTTGGAGGCAACGCGGCTTCTGGGTCCCGGAATGCCACCTTGCCTGTGGTCCATGATCATGATTTGAAAGGTATGCCCCAGGCAAGGTGGCATTCTGAGACCCAGAGG
>NW_006298305.1:0-982 GCF_000327345.1 Myotis davidii
GGACCTGCGCTCCTGGACCGCGGCCAACACCGCAGCTCAGATCACCCGGCGCAAATGGGAGGAAACTGATGAGGCCGAAGAAAGGAGACACTACCTGCAGGAGGAGTGCCTGGAGTTGCTCATCAGATTCCTGGCAATGGGGAAGGAGGTGCTGCAGCGCAAAGGTACCCGGGGCCTGGGGCCTCCCTCCTCTCCCCTGGGGGCTGGGGGTCCTGCAAAGGGAAGGTAATGGGATCAGTGTCAGAACCCCCCTCCTTTTGGCCAGGATATTAAGTCCGCCTGGGTTTTCAGATCAAAACTCAGAAAGTGACGCCCACCCTTCTCTCAGGGACGCCTGGGGGGGCAGTCTCTCAGGGACAATTAGAGGGGAGACCAGCCTGAAGGAACTGAGCAGCGGTTCCCATTGGACCCTGCAGTGGCTCTGGGACCCATGGGGGACGTCCTCTCTCAGGCCCTGCTCCCTGCCCTTCACCCAATGTATCTGAGGTCTGACCCCGACTTTTCTGAGTCCTTTGGCCTCCACCCAGGACAGGGCCAGAAATCCCTTTCTCCCCCTGAGACCTGCCTCCTGCCCTGGGCTGTGTCACTCTGACTAGAACTTTCTAAAGAGGAAAGGTCATCCCCAGATGCTCTGTCCAGGCTGGTGGTGCCTGTATGCTCCCTCGCCCACCCCAGGTGCCCTGTCCACGATCAGGTGGTCACATGAGAGCTGCTGGAGGGTCCCCTGACAGTGCCAAGTCCCTGAATTTCCTCCCCCTTCTCCTCAGACCCTCCAAAGACACACGTGACCCACCACCCCATCTCTGACCTTGAGGTCACCCTGAGGTGCTGGGCCCTGGGCTTCTACCCTGCGGACATCAGCCTGAGCTGGCAGCGTGATGGGGAGGAGCAGACCCAGGACATGGAGCTTGTGGAGACCAGGCCTGCGGGGGATGGGACCTTCCAGAAGGGGGCGGCCCTGGGGGTGCCACCTGGAGAGGAG
>NW_006298305.1:1311-4600 GCF_000327345.1 Myotis davidii
GCTCTCCGAGGTCAGGGAGGAAGGTCCCTGCTGAGGACAGACCTCCAGGAGGGTGGTTGGTCCAGTCCCTAAACGTGTAGTTTCTTCAAGTTTCCTAATCCTGCCCTGGGTCTGTTGTCACAGATTTGGAAACTTCTCTGGGCTCCAGGACTAGGAGTTCCTTTAGGACCTCATGGCCCTGCCTCCTCCCTGTCTTCTCACGGGATGTTTTCTTCCCACAGGTGGAAAAGGAGGGAGCTATGCCCAGGCTGCCAGTGAGTATGGAGGGTGACCCCTGACATCCTGTGATAGTACAGTCTGGATCCCATAGGGGACCTCACCCCCATAGTTCCTCCCTTAGTCTCCTCTCCTGGGTACTCTGACCCCGTCCTGTTTTGTTCTACCCCAGGCAGCGATGGTGCCCGGGGCTCTGATGTATCTCTCACGGCTTCTAAAGGTGAGACCCTGATGATAGCAGGGATTGGGGCAAAAGGGACAGGACTGGGTGATGGGGATTCTGTGGCACATAGTGAATCTCCAGTTGGCTGTTGAGAATGTCACTGCCTACAGCCACTGAACTGAGTTTGTTCATGATCACTTTCTTCCACAGCCTGAGGCACTTGTCGTGGACCCAGTGAAGGGAGATTTGTTCACGCTCCCGCTTTGTGCTTCAAGAATCTCTGAGTTTCCCAGTCTTTTTGGTCCTGGTGGCGGCTGCAGGGCTGAGTCAGGGCTCCTCTGGGCGCCTCCACAAGAACTTCCTAGCCAGAGGCGTCACTGCCGCCATCTCCGAGACAGGCATGGCCTGGATGGAGCGGGTCAAGCTGCTGTAGCAGGTGCAGCATGCCAGCCAGCAGAGCACCGCCGACAAGCAGTACAAGGGCATCATGGACTGCATCGTGCGCATCCCCAAGGAGCAGGGCGTGCTGTCCTTCTGGGGGGGCAACATTGCCAGTGTCATCCGCTACTTCCCCACCCAAGCCCTCAACTTCACCTTCAAGGATAAGTATAAGCAGGTCTTCCCGGGAGGGCGCAGACAGCACACCCAGTTCTGGAGGCACTTCACGGGCAATCTGGCCTTGGCGGGGCCACTTCGCGCAGGCCTCGACCCGGCTGGCAGCCGACGTGGGGAAATCAGGTGAATCAGGCACTGAGCACCAGTTCAAGGGCCTGAGACCCTGCCTGGTGCAGATCACCAAGTCGGACGGCATCCGGGGCATGTACCAGGGTTTCAGCGTCTCTGTGCAAGGCATGATCATCTACCGGGCAGCCTACTTCAAGGTGTACGACACGGCCAAAGGCATGCTTCCTGAGCCCAAGAACACCCATATCTCATCAGCTGGATGATTGCCCAGTCGGTGACGGCCGTGGTGTCCTACCCTTTTGACACCGTACAGCGATGGGTGATGATGCAGTCGGGGCTCGAAGGAGCCGACATCCTGTACACGGGCACCATCCACTGCTGACAGAAGATCTTCAAGGACGAGGGCAGCAAGGCATTCTTCAAGGGCTCCTGGTCCAACGTCCTGAGGGGCATGGGCAGGGCCTTGGTGCTGGTCTTGTAGGAGGAGCTGAAGAAGGTCATCTAGGCGCCCCGCCTGCCCCGACACGGGACCCCAGGGCCACGGAGGCCTCTCACGGTTACCGACCATTGACCTTCCAGAAATTCCAGACACGGAGAAAAAAAAAAAAAGAACCTCTGATTTCTTTCTGCAAAGGGTATTTGAATGCGTGTGTTCCTATCAGCATAATGTGAGGAGGTGGGAGGCTGGGCTATCCCTGCCCGCCACATCCCCTCCCCAGCCTTTCCTGTCCAGTAGAGGTGGGGCAAGGCCCTCCCCATTCCTGTTTTTACTTCCTGGTGTGCTCAGCTGCAGCTTCTTACTGCCTGATTGAAATAAGAGTCTGGATATGCGTTCTTCTTCACTTGTTGCCATGAAGGGGTGATGGGTTCCTTAAAGGAGAACAGCCCGGCTGGTGTGCCTCAGTGGCTGAGTGTCCACCCAGGAACCAGGAGGTCATGGCTGGATTCCCTTTCAGGGCATATGCCCAGATTTCAGCTCAGTTCCCACCAGGGTCATGCCAGTGCAGCCAATGGATGATTCTCTGTCATCATTGATGTTTCCATCTGCCTCTCCCTCTTCTTTCCTCTCTCTCTGAAAATCAATAAAAACATATTTTGAAAAATGAATTAAAGGAGATCCTAAATTTGAGACGAAATAAAAGGAAGCACTGAGAATTGTTGAGTCCTGTGTGTTTGCTGTGCTGAGGCTGCTGCAGGGGGGACAGGAGAGGCTGTGAGGACCGAGTGTGGTCAGGGCTGTGCCCAGTTGGCTCCCTGGTCTCTTCCTGAGAACCGCTGGTGTAGAGGAATGTGCCTGTTTGTGTTCTTGTTTTGAGTTTTCGTCTCTTACTTCTTTTGAGTGTTTCCTATCCAACATCAGCCAGAGGTGAGTTGTCTGTCATTGTGCCCACAAGGCTCAGGGGTCCCTGCACACAAGAGTCCGTGGTATGGAGAGATGAATTTTCAGTCTCATCCTGCTCTTGGCTCCCTTTAGGAATTGATTGTTCTTTCCATCTTTTCCTAAACTCCCCAAGGAACCAGGTCCTGGAATTAGCAAGGAGGAGGGGTCCTGTAATTGGTCATCTTAGATAAGTTCCTGTTGGAATTCTGCTCTGCTCGCCCACCCTCTCTCCCTGCCCTTCCCTCTAGTGCTGGCTGCAGTGGGAACCCTGGGATTTCTGAAGCAGAGTCTCCTGTAGATTCAGGGAGAACCACTCTGTGGGAAGAGCAGGTGCCCTGATGACAATGTGAGAGCTTGCTGTGCTGTAGCTGCCACAGGACAGCTGTGGTTTGAGGCCACATTAATGAAGACGTGTCTCTAGCACAGGGAGGTGCTCTACACTGACCATTCATGAACCAATATTAGTTGTGTGACAGTGTGTCTGCATGTGGGGACCATTGAAGGAAAATCAGAAAAGCTGCTTTCCTGTGGGACATACGTTGTGTGGGAAGAAACAGAGTGAATGAAAAAGCACAGTAATCAAAGAAGGCGTCTGTGTGATAAGGGCTAAGTGTTCTGGGAAAAAACATCGTGGGGAAGGCAATCCCAAATGTAGCTGTGGGGGACACAGAACTTGGGTGTTTTTTGTTTGTTTTATATATATTAATAGCCAGGTGAACAAAATTCATGCACAGTGGTGCAGGAGGTGGGAAGGGGCCCTCAGTCTGGCCTGCACCCTCTCCAATCCGGGACCCCCTCGGGGAATGTCTGATTGCCTGTTTGTGCCCGCACTTTTAACAGGTGAC
>NW_006298305.1:5059-6094 GCF_000327345.1 Myotis davidii
TGTCACTGCACTGGTGTCTGCGGGAACAGGGCGTCACCACTTTGCCCTCTCACTGTCATCTCACAGGCACCCACCCTCAGCACCCAGAACACCCAGACACTCTCCAAAGGACATGAGCATGCCGGAGGGGATGTGTCCACATCCTCTGGGGGAGTTAGGCATGTTGGGGTTGATGTAAGTGCGGCGGAGGAGTGGGGGGAACTTGTGCGCGCCTTGGTCCGGGACTGTTGCAAGTGCACAAGGGTGACAGCATGCTGGGGGATGTTCACATGCCAGAGGGGAGGAGAGGATGTGTGCACCAGAGGCCTGTGGCTTCCCAGATCTGCAAACCCCTGTGGCGCGGCCAGGAGGACATCAATCTGGCCCACCAGGGTGGCTGTCCCTGAGATCCTGCACCTTCTGGGCCAGGAGGCGGGACTTGCACAGCCACTCCTCAGTGCTGATGGCCTGCAGTTACTACTTCAGCTCGGCCCCAAGGCTCTGCTTGGCACGCTCACAGCTGCCATCGAAGTCATGTAGGAAGTACAGACTGCCCTCCACTGGCCTGCCTCCCCTGCACAGAGGCTCTCCCCACGCTGCCCACAGGCCTGGAGCAGCCTGGGCAGGGCTGGATGCTGGTGCTTGTTGTTCACCTGCATCTTTGTCTGGTTAATTTGCATACTCAATCCAATTGGCTGGTGAGCATAGCCGAGGGGTGGATAATTTGCATGTTTCTCTTTTATTATATAGGACTAGTGGTCTGGTGCACGAAATTCGTGCACGGGGGCAGGGGGTGTCCCTCAGCCCAGCCTACACCCTCTCTAATCAGGGAACCTTTGGGGGATGTCTGACTGCTGGTTTGGGCTCGATCCCTGGGATCCCCCTAACTGGCAGCCAGACATCCCTCTTGCAATCTGGGACCACTGGCTCCTAACTGCTCACCTGCCTGCTGACCTGATCTCCCTAACTGCTCTCCCTGCTGGCCTGACCCCCCCTAACTTCTCTCCCCTGCCAGCCTGATTGTCCTAACTGCTCTCCCCTGCCCACTTGATCCCC
>NW_006298305.1:6540-7673 GCF_000327345.1 Myotis davidii
AGATATGGTGGTCCTAGTCACTCAGCAGCTGGCGGTACTGGGAAGACTGGTGAACGCTCCCAGAGGCCTTGATGGAGGTGGCGGGCATGTGCATGGTCAAGTTCAGTTTGTAAGACATCCCCCCACCCCTCCCGCTGCGGGGCGCAGGACCCATGAGATGGCATTGGCAGCAGTGGTGGTGAGACCAGGCAGTGGCGAGGTGGGCCTGGGATCTGTGTGCCTGTCTGTGCACCTGCCCAGCTCCCGCATACTTTTTGCTGTTGACAGCTTCCGGCGCACGACAAATATGGCTGTCCCCTCACCCTGACACTGCCGCAGTATCATGATCCTTCAGTTTCTTGATGTTCTGCTTGTGCTGCTCAATTTCTTTCTGCAGACGCTCAATCTCCTTTTTATGATGAGTGATCTCTTCTTCACGTTGTTTCTTCAAGGCTGCCAGCTGTTTTTTAATCCACTCTGGGAAGTATCCTTCCTCTTTAGCCTTCTCTTTTTTTGTGAAGGTCCCCATGGCTTCCCTGATTGCGCCTGCCTTGGAGCTGAAATTATCTGACCATTGCAGCCAAAGCCTCTGGCTTGCATGGCCCTCACCACCCACACTTCAAGCAGCAGATGTGCCACTGAGGCAGAGACTGCCCTGGTTGTCAGTGCCGCGCAGTTCCGGACCACCCCACTTAGTTTTAAATGCAAACCTTCCTTGGATAGCCCTTGAAGGTCTTTTTTCCATGGCGATCACGGGGTAGCAGGCCAGCCGGCACCCACAGCCCAGGGGGTCTGGGGGTGCTGGTTGGCCTGGCCGGGGCTCTCTCTGCCCCGGATCACCATGGCGATCACGGGGTAGCAGGTCAGTTGGCACCCACAGCCCAGGAGGGTCCAGGGGTGCTGGCTGGCCTGCGCAGTGGCTCTCTGCCCCTGATCGCCATGGTGATCACGGGGAAGCAGCTCTCTCTGCCTCCAATCCACAATGCAATCACTGATCACTGGCCCCCACCTCTTGCCTGCAGGCTGGGTTTCCCATCCCTTTTGCCTCCCAGCATTGCGGCTGTGTATGCAAATTAACCGCCATCTTTGTTGCCAGTTAACCGCCATCTTGGCTGGCAGTAAATTTTCATATCGCTCTGATTAGCCAATGGGAA
>NW_006298306.1:0-435 GCF_000327345.1 Myotis davidii
CTGGGATGATGTTTCAAAGGAGAGAAATTTGTTACACCAGAAAAGAAGGTAAGAAAGACATTAGTTGCACCGACATGTTTATTCAGAAAAAGGGTGTTAAAAATCGATGTTTTGTGTGCTCTGAATGTGGGAAATCTTTTACATCTAACTCTCACCTCCAATATCATCAGAGAGTTCACACAGGAGAAAAGCCTTATCAATGTAGTGTATGTGGGAAATCTTTTACCACTAACTCTCACCTTCTTGATCATCAGAGAGTTCACACTGGAGAAAAGCCTTATAAATGCAGTGTGTGTGAGAAAGCTTTTATCAATAACACTCACCTTCGTAGTCATCAAAGGGTTCATACAGGAGAAAAGCCTTATAAATGCAGGGAATGTGGAAAGTCTTTTACCAGAGCTGTTGGTCTCCAGTATCATCAGAGAGTTCACACTG
>NW_006298307.1:0-876 GCF_000327345.1 Myotis davidii
GAGAGGGTGCAGGCTGGGCTGAGAGACACCCCCTTCACCCCCACCCCCTGCATGAATTTTGTGCACCGGGCCTCTACTAAATCATAAGGTTCTATCTTCCCTAACTAAGGACACATAGGAGCAGGTGTCCTTGGTTAGGGAAGGACACCTAACCAACCAGAGAGTGAGTAGCTAAAATCACCCTATTCAGGGAGACAGATAACAGAGACCCAATGGTGCCGTTAGTGCCAAACCCAAGAACAAATGAAGTCAGAGGAATAAATAACAAAAAACCCAATTAGAGCCAGACAAATCCAAGATAGAGCCAAAGATGACCAGAGAATGATCCCAAACCCCACGCTACGCTCATTGGATACAAAAGCATGTTAAAATACATGCCTAAACAGCTGATGAATATTCTGATGGAGACCTCCCCTAAAATTTTCTTCCATAGGAAACAGATGAAATCCTCAAGACATGCTCTCCCCTGAGCACACCTATGCCACCCTTTCCTCAGGTGTGTGATTTTTCTTTCTTTCTCCTAAGTTTCCAGGGTCCTCCTCTTGTCTAACTTTTCAGTGAGCCAAAAGCAGCCCCCACTTGGCTCACTTTTATCTCTGACACTTTTACTTCTCAGTGATCTAGCAGCCCAGCCTAGGCTCACATCTGTTGCTGTGACTCCCTTTTCTGAGTTTCACAGCACAGTGTAGGTCACTTCTATTACTGTGATCTTGCTTCTTCTACCCAATGCTCTTCCTTTGTGTCACTGTCCCAACCTTTAAAAAACATACATACTCAATCTTCTGGGCTTGTGACTTGAATTCTTTCCTGCAGAAGTCAAAAACCCACACATCGCAGACCTGCTGACATGGGCAGGTGACATGGGCAGCATGGAGA
>NW_006298308.1:0-416 GCF_000327345.1 Myotis davidii
CCTCTCCCTTCCTCTCTGAAATCAAAAATAAATGTTCCAAGAAACGGACAAATGAGTTCCTGATGGGCACAAGCCGGAAGAGTGGAATGTAGAAAAGAAAGGAATGGCAATAAAAAGAGAACAAAGGGCCAGTTGCTGTATTTGACAAGCTAGGAAGCTGCTGACACCCAGCAGAGAGCAGCAAGCACATGAGTGGCTGGCACTGAATGAGAGGCAGTAGGAGAAAGAGCAGGACTGACTTCCTCACAGTTAGGGAGACATACAGGCAAAAGGAGCCCTGCCCCTGGGCCTGGATGTGTGGCCTTCTCCCCAGGTGCTCCTCTGGCAGGCCACTTAGTGAGCAAACTGAGACAGCCTAAGGCCAGAATGCAGTGGCAGGTAGTCAGGGAGCCTGTTCCTTGCTGGCCAGCTAACTG
>NW_006298309.1:0-481 GCF_000327345.1 Myotis davidii
AGAGGAGGCCTGGAGGAAGGACACATGCAGGCACCAGAGAAAAAAGAGATACAATTTTGGGGGAAGATACTCAGTTTCACTCAATAAAAAGGTAAAGTATAATCTCTATGAGAATTATTCTCATCTGTAACTTCGGAAAAGATAAAGAGCTCCGGTACCTGTAAGACCAGTAACACCTGTAATGTCTGACATAGTGACCCACCTGGCAAGCTCACATGTGCTCTGGTGGAAGTGCATACTGGTGACTATTTCAGAACGTTTTCAAGAAAATAAAATAGCGCATAACCTTGATCAACGGTTCTACCCATATGAATATTTCCTGCCTATGTACTCACAGGTTTGCTTAAAAACAGGTATGAGGTACGATATGTTTGTAGCAGCATTACTCTCATCAACCAAAGACAGGATTGCAAAAACGAATGTGCATCAGTAAGATTTCTGCTGTTTAGCAGGTAATATTGCAAGGAAATTTTATCTTTTA
>NW_006298309.1:800-1753 GCF_000327345.1 Myotis davidii
ATTTGAGCTAAACTGAGGGCATATGCTGGGGAGCAAGATCTTCAAATGCTCGGAGAATAGCAGCTTCACAGCTTCTCTTGTGCTCTTGAAATTAAGGAGGGGACATAGGAAGATTGCATGAAGGTGTGAGAAAACAAGGCGAGGACTCCATAACAGGGTAGTTAATGTGCTCTTTTGTAGGTGTTTACAGCTTATTTCAAAGGTGTGTTAACCTAGATGCAGAGAAACAATGGACATTGCTTACTTAAGGCGAAGATACACTTTTTGTTTTCATCTTCACCCTAGTATATTTTTTCCACTGATTTTTTTTTTTTTAAGAGAGAGTGGAGGGGAGGGAGGAGGAGAGACAGAGAGAGCAAGAAACATCCATGTGAGAAGGTTGCCTCCTGCAAGCACCCAGGTTGGGGGCTGAGGATCAAGCCTGCAAAGGAAGTACATGCCATTGACCAGGAATGAAACCAGGGACCCTTCAGTCCTCTGGCCAATGCTCTAACCACTGAGAGAAACTGGCCAGGGCAAAGATAAACAATTTAACTAAAAGTTATATACCAGAGATGTGATTACCAACTGTGACCAGCCCAGTTAGGAATTTATGATAATATCACTGTGAGGTAACTTTTCATAGAACACCTTCCTTTTTTTTTATCCACACTAGCATAATTCCAGACACATAGCCAATACCTAGTTATTGAAAGAATGACTGAATTTCCTTTCTTTCCTTTTTTTTCTACCTTCCTTCCTCCCTCCCTCCCTCCCTCTCTCCATACCACTTCCTTCCTTCTCTAGGCCATGTGAGCCACAGAAGGAAAAGATTCCTTATAAGAAACTAAACCCTACTGTGCACCTTGATCTTGGACTTTCCAGCCTCTAGAACTATGACAAAATTATTTTTTCTGTTTAAACCATGCATCTCTGGCATATTGCTATGGCAGCCCAAGCAGGTGTCAACCATA
>NW_006298309.1:1789-5005 GCF_000327345.1 Myotis davidii
AAAGGCAGAGAGAGACATCATATCAATGTGAGAGAAGCACATAAATTGGTTGCCTCCTGCATGAGCCCTGACCAGGGCCTGGGCTGGAGAGAAGCCTACAACCAAGGTACATGCCCTTGACTGGAATCGAATCTGAGACCCTTTGGTCTGCAGGCTGATGCTCTATCCACTGAGCCAAACCAGCTAGCGTTGAATTTTCTTGTTAGCATGAAAGATCTTCATGCTATCAGATTTTACTTCTAGAAAAGTACATGATATTGATCTTCTATTGCTCTTCCATTTTCATTTCTGGGGATGTTGGGGGTGAAATCTTGAATCATGACTGTCAAAGCTTTGACATTAACAAAGGGGGTGGGAGAAGCATGAAGGTTTTGTGATGCCTGTGGGGGAGGAAGGAAATTCCAGGCAGTTCCCAGGAGCCATCTGCTTTGCCAAAGTAGATGCTCTCCCCAGGTGGCCACCTTGGTTCTGGGAATTGAATCTTAATGAATGGATGATAAATAGATACACAGACACACCCCTAAAGCCCTACAGGAGCTGGCACTCTTCACTAGCACGATTCTCTTCCTTCTCATGGGGTCCCAGCCAGGATGTTTTCTCTGTAAATCTCTTTTCAAACCAATTGTGGCTTAAAACCTGATTGGTGGAGTTAGACAAACCTAAATTTCAGTGCCCACTCAGCTACTTAACAGCTGTGACTTCAAAACAATTATCTAAACCTCTTTAATCAGCACCTTGTGATTGGTATAGGAACCACTGCAGTGGTATTTTTACAGTGGGAGAGAGAGACTGGGCTCAACTCCAAAGGCAGCATGGACAAGTAAGAATTTATAGCCAAGGAGCAGGGTGGATATCAGTCCATGGAAAATTACTAAGAAGAAACATCAGGAGTATGGGGGTTCCTGGCCAACCTGACAGTATTCTTTGCTGAAGACATGTCTGGGTGATTAGACATCATATGGGGATGATGGAGGAAGTCACTGGTCAGACATTGAGGGTGATCAGATATTGCAGGTGGGAGATTCCAGTTAAACTGACTTAGCGGAGTTTTTGCTAAAACTGGATTTTTATAAGGAAGTGCACAATGGGCATAGGAGAAGTTTCAAGGCCCTGAATAAATTTTGATCAAGCAAAGAATCTTTGTCAGTACCAATAGGCAACATCTCTGTCAATAACTTTGGGGAACAAGCACTTGCAATTTAACTACTAACTTTTTAAAAAGAACTTTATTGAAGTACAATTGATATATAAAGAACATATTTAATGTGTACAATCTGATGAGTTTTGGCAAATGCAAAAGCTGTGATACTGTAATGATAATCAAGGTAACAACATGGCCAATACTCACCAGAGTTTCGTCCTGCCCCCTCCATTTTTTGTTGTGTGTGTGTGTGTGTGTGTGTTTATGTGTGTGTATTTTGGGGTAAAAACACTTAACATGAGACCTACCCTTTTAACAAATTTTGAGGTGCATGATTGTACATTGTTAACTATAGGCACTATTTTGTACAGTAGAGCTCTAGAATTTATTTATTTAGCATAACTTAAACACATTGAATAAACTCCTTATTTCTCCAACCTCTTTCCAAGTAACCCCTGGCAACCACTATGCATTCTCTGCTTCTGTCAGTTAAACGATTTTAGACCCCTCCTGTAAGAGGAGTCATGAAGTATTTGTACTTGCATGACTACCTTCATTCACTTAGTATAATGTCCTCCAGATTCATCCATGTTATTGCAAATGGCAGCATTTCCATAAAGGTTGTGGAGAAATTTAAATCTTTGTACGCTATTGGCAAGAATGTTAAATGTTGCAGCAACTATGAAAACCAATATGGATATCCCACAAAACATTAACAATAGAACAATCTATGATTCACCAATATGATTTCTGGGTCTATATCTAAAAGAACTGAAGTCGGGACTCTAAAGAGATGTCTGAAGTCCTGTGTTCATTGCAGCATTATTCACAATAACCAAGTATGTAAAATCCCAAGTATTCATCAACAGAAAAATGAATAAAGACAGTGTGGTATATACATACAATGGAATATTAGTAACTCTTTAACTGTATTATGTGGGTGGAACTTTGTGTAATCATCTTCTTGTATTGCCATGTTTTTCTATTACCAGGAATTGTGCATCTTTATCCATTGCCCTAGTTTCTTAAGAAAATATTTCACTTTTATGCACATAGAGGCTTGGCTGAACAGTTGCTATCTATATCCCTACTCAAAAGATAATGAAACAGACTCAAAGATTTTATGTTTTATTCCTGATCACATGGTGGGATTCCAAAGCAGATCCTCAGTCTCTAAGCGCTGTACTCTTTCTCTTGTTCTGTAAATACCTTAGATTTACCCTTACACCTGTTTGTTATGCTGTTCATTGTGAATGACACTGTGTATACTTTTGTGCCGATAGGTTTTTTTAATTTAAATTCTTTATTGTTTACAGTATTACATAAGTCTCCTTTTCCCCCCATTGACCTCTCCCCAGTCGCCTCCACCCCCAGTACTTGCCCTCCCTCTCCCCTGCCGCCTTTGTCCATTGGTTATGCTCACATGCATGCATACAAGTTCTTTAACTGATCTCTTACCCCCTCATCCTCCACCTTCCCTCATAGGTTGGACAGTCTGTTTGATGCTTCTATGACTTTTTGTTCATCAGTTTATGTTGTTCATTATATTCCACAAATGAGTAAGATCATGTGGTATTTATCTTTTTCTGACTGGCTTATTTCGCTTAGCATAATGCTCTCCAGTTCCATCCATGCTGTTGCAAATGGTAAGAATTCCTTCTTTTTTACAGCAGCGTAGTGTTCAATTTTGTATATTTACCACAGTTTTCTAATCCACTCATCTGCTGATGGGCACTTAGGCTGTTTCCAAATCTTAGCTATGGTGAATTGTGCTGCTACGAACATAGAGGTGCATATATCCTTTCTGGTTACTGTTTCTGTTTTCTTGGGATATATTCCTAGAGCTGGGGTCACTACATCAAATGGGAGTTCCATTTTTAATTTTTTGAGGAAACCCATACTTTATTCCACAGTGGCTACGCCAGTTTGCATTCCCACCAGCAGTGCACAAGGGTTTCTTTTTCTCCGCATCCTTTCCAGAACTTGTCGTTTGTTGATTTGTTGATGATAGCTATTCTAACAGGTGTGAGATGGTAGCTCATTGTTGTTTTAATTTGCATCTCTCAGCCAAGGAG
>NW_006298309.1:5096-14115 GCF_000327345.1 Myotis davidii
AGGAACACCTTCTGTCTGTCCATTTTTGAATGGTGTCTATTTTTTGAAAAGTGTCCATTTTTTATTGGATTGTTTATCTTCCTTTTTTAAAGTTGTATGAGTTCCCTACAAATTTTGGAGATTAAACCCTTATCGGAGATAACATTGACAAATATGTTCTCCCATGCAGTGGGCTTTCTTATTGTTTTGTTGATGGTTTCTTTTACTGCGAAGAAGCTTTTTATTTTGTTGTAGTCCCATTTGTTTATTTTCTTCTTAGTTTCCTTTGCCCTAGGAGCCATATGTTCTAGGCCTTTGAAGTATGCCGTTGGTATTTTAATGAGGATTGCATTGAATCTATAGATTGCTTTGGGTAGTATGGACATTTTGATGATGTTGATTCTACCAATCCATTCTTCCATTCATAAATGACAGCATCCTGTCATTTTCTGAGTACAGGTCCTTTAACTCCTTGGTTAAATTTATTCTTAGGTATCTTAATTTTTTTGTTGCAGTGGAAATGGGTTTTGTTTGTTTGTTTGCTTGTTTTTAGTTTCTCTTTCTGTGAGTTCATTATTGGTATAAAAAAAGCCATAGATTTCTGGGTGTTAATTTTGTATCCTGCTACATTGCCAAATTCATCTATTATAGTAGTTTTTTGATGGAGTCTTTAGGGTTTTTTGTGTACAATATCATGTCTTCTGTGAATAATTACAATTTTACTTCTTCTTTTCCAATTTGGATGCCTTTTATTTCTTCTTCTTGTCTGATAGCTATGGCTAGCACTTCCAGTACTATGTTGAACAGGAGTGATGAAAGTGGGCATCCCTGTCTTGTTCCTTTTCTTAGGGGGAATGGTTTTAGTTTTTACCCATTGAGTATGATGCTGATTGTAGGTTTTTCATATAAGTGTGCCAATAGGTTTTGCAACTGTGGATTTATAGCCTGTTCAATGAGATGTATTTTTCCTCAGGTGCTGGGTTGGTTCATTAAAATGAAGAGTGCATTCCTCTTCTCCTCAGTAAATAAATAGTCTGAGGTCTCAGTTTCAAAGGAAACTCCTACACAAAAGTCATACATACTAAGTGAGAAAACATGTGCTGAATGTTGTGCATATGTTATCCATGATTACTGATTGTTGGAGGATAGAAAATGAAAAGGTACGTAAACCATGTGGAAAATATATGCAACTTATGGAGAATCAGGGGAAATATATTTAAGTATGATTTTTTTAAAAGTGGAAGACAAGGACTGTGAAATTAGCACATATTTGAGAGTCACACAAGTCTTGTATTTTAATCTTGAGTCTACTGTATACTGGCTGTGGGACCTTGGACATAATACCTGGCAAATATGAGACACTTAGTATTTGTTAGATATTACTATTTTTATTTTTTCAAATATTTTGTAGGATATTTGCAAAATAAGTATACCATCAACTCTTGTATAATTTGCATGTACAACAACTTCTCAATTATATTACAATAACTATCACCTAAAACAATCTCTCTGACTAAAAGTTTTCAATCCCATCATCTAATCCAATGTCTACCACAGTGGCAAGTGAACTCTTATCTAAAATTCAGAATGATTACAGTTAACATTTATTGAGTACTGACTCCATTTCTGATTCTTTGTTAACACAGGAATAACAACTTTACTAAATTCTCTGAAGGTGAAGTGGTGAAGAATAGATTGACTTATCAAATGCCATAAAAAAGAAATTGTTAACAAAAATACAAATAGTTAAATATCTCCCCCTCCCTATCTCTCTCTCCTACACTACCTTCCATTCTTTCTAAAACTAAAACTAAAAAAAATAAAATAAAATAAACAGAAAAAATATCCTCTGGTGAAGATTAACAACAACAAAATACAAATAGACAAATCATAGAACTTGGGAAATTTAAAGAAAAAATTGTCAAGCCTTTTCTATTCAAATCTTGATCTGAAGAGAAAATATATCAAATAAAAAATTAGAAATACCAAATGCCAAAGACTACTAGTAACATATTAGAATTTATGTGATAAATAGGAGACTAATGAGGATGAGAACAAGATGAAAGCATAAAAGGAATGGGAGGATTACATTTATCTGAACATAACTTTATGTGATTTTAGAACTCTTTATCATAAAATTTTATTTATTCAACTAGAATTCTAATTTTACTATGATGAACAAACTAACTTTTGTTGAGCTAAAATTCAAATTGTCATATCATTCCACACACTGAATTAATTTAGGCTAGTCTGAAGTCTTTAGTCTTTTCCCCCCGATTTTAAAACTTATGTAAAATACATGTAACAAAATGTACCATGTTAACCATTTTTAAGCGTACAGTTTAATGATGAAATACATTCATTATTTTTGTGGAACCATCATCACCATCTATCCCCAGAACTTTTTTCATCTTACAAAAGTGAGACTCTATATCCATTAAACAACTAGGGGCCCAGTGCACACATTCATGCAAATTGAAAGGAACTGTGGGCCATGAGGCATAGGGGCGGGTCTCAGCCCATCCTCCGCACCCCCCGCCCAGCCCCTCCCGATGCTGCTGCTGCTCCCACGTGCTGACAGTGCTGGCCCTGCTTGCACTTGCTGAAGGCACAGAGCAATGGGGGCCTGCACCAGCAGCAGGTGTGAGTGGCAGCTGCTGCCCTGATTGCCACTCAAGAGCAGGGGGAGGTGGAGAAGCCCTCAGGGACAATCAGGGTTGGCAGCCACCACTTGCATGCACTGATGACACCAAGCAATCCGGAGATGGAGAAGCCCTGAGGAGCGATCAGGGGCAGCCCCACTCACACCCACTGACAGTGCTGAGAGATTGGGGCCAGTGCTGGGTACCAGCAGTGGGTGTGAGCGCCAGGCAGGACCCTGGCATGTTGGAGCAAAATATTTTCAGTAACCACCAGAGGCTCTCCCCGATGACAGCAACCCTGCCCCACCTTGGCCTGGTACCCCTGCTCACCTGCTTCACCAGCCTGCCACAGTTGATGCCTGCCATGTTCGGCATATACCCTTTGGTGGTCAGCACACATCATAGCAACTGGTTGTTCGGTTGTTCTGGTTATTCTGCCTTTCAGTCTATTTGCATATTAGCCTTTTATTATATAGGATAAATCCCATTCCCCTCTCCCACCAGCCCCTGGCATTCATATTTCTATGTGTGTCTCCATGAACTTGACTACTCTCAGTACTTCAAGTAAGTGGAATCATACAGTATTTATTTTTTCACACTGATTATTTCACCTAACATAATGTCCTCCATGTCATAACATACTTCAGAATTAAGCTAAAAATATTGCATTGAATGTAGATACCATATTTTGCTTTCTCTGTGAGCATTTGGGTTACTTTTACAGATGGTTGCCAACTTAGATGATTTGAGTTATGATTTTTTTGATGGTGCAAAAGTAAAATGCATTCAGTAGAAACCGTACTTCAAATTTTGAATTTTGATCTTTTTCTGGTCTGGTGATATGCAATATGATACCTTCTCTTTTTTTTTTTAATATATTTTTATTGATTTTTTACAGAGATGAGGGAGAGAGATAGAGAGTTAGAAACATCGATGAGAGAGAAACATCGATCAGCTGCCTCCTGCACATCTCCTACTGGGGATGTGCCCGTAACCCAGGTACATGCCCTTGACCGGAATCGAACCCGGGACCTTTCAGTCCGCAGGCTGATGCTCTATCCACTGAGCCAAACCGGTTTCGGCTGATACCTTCTCTTGATACTGGGCATTATCGATAGGATTTGTGTTAGATGATTTTGCCCAATTGTAGGCGAATATAAGTGTTCTGAGCACATTTAAGGTGGGCTAAGCTAAATTATGATGTTTGGGTTTAGTTTTTTATTTTTTAATTGAGTGTTAGAGAGAGAGAAAAACACCAATGTGAGATTGAAACACCCATCAGCTGTCTCTTGCATGTCCCTAACCAGGGATTGACCTCGAAACCTAGGCATGTGCCAGACCAGGAATCGAACCGGGATCCTTTTGGTGCATGGGATGATGCCCAACCAACTGAGCTACACCAGCCAGGGAAGTTATGATGTTTGGTAAGTTAGGTGCATTAAATGCATCTTCAACTTAATGATATATTCAACTTAAGATGTATTTATTGGGACATGATCCCATCCTAAGGGGAAGAATATCTATATATTAGCTACTATGAATAATACAGTTATCAACAAACACAGGTGTATGACATTTCTTTGAAATCATGCTTTAATTCTATTCTTTTCTTTTTTTCAAAATATTCCCAGAAATGAAAATTTTGGATCCTATGGTAATTCTATTTTTAAGTTTCTTAGGGGCTTCCATACTGTTATTTATAGAGGCTGTGCCATTTTTGTTCCCACCACAATGCACAAGAGTTTTAATTTCTCCACATCATTGCCAACACTTATTTTATGTTTTGTTTTTTGATAGTAGCTATCCTAATGGGTAAGAAATGGTGTTTTTTTTTTATTTGTATTTCTCTACTGATGAATGATGTTGAACATCCTTGCATGTACCTACTGGCTGTTGGTATATCTTCCTTGAAGAAATGTCTATTCAATTTTTTGCCAATTTTTTAACAATTTTCTGCTATTTTGGGAATTTTTTATATACTCTGGATGTTAATCTTTATCAGTATGTGATTTGCAAATACTTTTTTCCATTCCATGGGTTGCCTTTCACTCTGTTAATTTTGTCCTTCAATGCACAGTTTAATTTTGATGTGGCAAAACATATCATTTTTTTCTTTTGTTGCCTGTATTTTTGGCATCATAACCAAAAAATCACTATCAAGTTTAATATCATGAAATTTCCCCTATGTTTTCATCTGAGAGTCATATAATTTTAGCTTTCATAGGTCTGTAATCCATTTTGTTGATTTTTGTATATGCAAAGCTAAAGTCCAACGTCATTCTTTTGCATGTGGATATCTGGTTTTCCCAGCACTAATAGTTCAAAAGACTCTCCTTTCATCATTGAATGATCTTAGCACTCTTTTCTGTCATCATTTGATCATGTATATGAGTGTTTGTTTCTAGGCTCTGTATTCTCTTCCACTGGTCTTGATGCCAGTTTCACATTGTTTTGATTACTATAGATTTGAAATCATGAAGTGTGATTCTTCCAATTTTGTTCTTCTTTTTGCATAGTGTTTTGGCTATTTGAGGTACCTTGAGATTCCATATAACTTTTGAATAGGTTTACCTATTTCTGGAAAAAAAATTCATTGGTATTTTTATAGAAATTGCATTGAGTCTATAGATCGCCTTGGGTAGTACTAATATCTTAACAATATTAAGTCTTCCAATCCATGATCTCAGAGAATGCATTTCCATGTAGTTATGTCTTTAACTTCTTTCAGAAATGTTTTTAGTTTTTATTGTACAAGTTTTTCACTTCCTTGATTAATTCCTGAGTATTTTATTGTCTTCGATGCTGTTGTAAATGGAATGTGTGTGTTTTTCAAATTTTTTTTAAAATATATTTTATTGATTTTTTACAGAGAAGAAGGGAGAAGGATAGAGAGTTAGAAACATTGATGAGAGAGAAACATCGACCAGCTGCCTCCTGCACGCCCCCCAGTGGGGATGTGCCCGCAACCAAGGTACATGCCCTTGATCGGAATCGAACCTGGGACCCTTGAGTCCGCAGGCCGATGCTCTATCCACTGAGCCAAACCGGTTCGGCTCAAAATTTTTTTTCATATTGTTCAGAGATAGCATGTAGAAATGTAACTGATTTTTGTGTGCTGATTTTGCATCTACTACTTTGCTAAATTCATATATTATTTCAAACAGTTTTTTGGTGGATCTTTAGGGTTTTCTACATTTATAATCATATAATCTATGACCAGAGATAATTTTACTTCTTTACAATATGAATGCCTTTTACTTATTTTTATAGCCTAATTCCTCTGGTTAAGACTTCCAGTGCTATGTTTAATAGAAATGGCAAAAGTTGTCATCCGTACCTTGTTCCTGATTTTGATGGAAAGACTTTTCATCTTTCACTAGTGAATATAATGTTTACTGTAGTTTTTTCAGAGATGGCTTTTATTATCTCGAGGTAGTTCCCTTTTATTCCTAGTTACTGAGTACTTTTATCATGCAAGAAGATTGAATTTTGTCAAATGATTTTTCTCCATCAATTGAGATGATCATATGTTTTTTTCCCTTTCATTTTGTAAATGTGTTATATTGCTTTGATCAATCGTATCTTTATGTTGAACCATCCTTGTAATCCAGGTACAACTTCCACTTGATCATGATGTATAATCCTTTTACTATACTATTAAATTCTCTTTGCTAGTATTTTTTGAAGAATTTTTGTATGAATGTTCATAGGGGATATTAGTCTGTAGTTTTCTTGTTTTGTCTTTGTCTGGTGCTTGCATTAAGGCAATGCTGTTCATTCTTTGCCTAGTTTTCATATGTACTATTGAATAGTCAGACATTTTTCAAAGGGCTTTATTTGAAGAGGTCTGGAACTATTTTTATTCATAGCTGTTTTCTTTCTGAAAGTCAGCCTTACATCTTCCTGCCATCTTAGCCTCCCTGAGACACAGCATGTCTTCTCAATTCAGTCAGGCCTATTGGGGTTTTGTTTGTGTTCCCTGTTCCTTTGCCCACAATAAAAAATCACCTCCAGAAAGCTGAGGCAATTTTAGGACTTGACTCACTGATTTTCTTGTGTTTGTTTTCTAAAATTTAAAAACAGATTATTTCTCAAATTTTTCTTGCTTTATTATTGTTTAATGACATTAGCTCCCACCTTTGTTACTCATCATAGCTGGAATCAAAAGTTCTACAAAGTGTTTGGGCTTCTGATGTTAAGAGGAAAGCAGTTAAGGAAAGTTGGTAGTTACGCCAGTATCTTGGTAGGGGTAATTTATGCTCATCATCAGAAAGAGGTAGAGCTAATGTTACAGATGGAAGGTAGGAAAGAATGTGTTTATTTATAGCATTTGGTCAATTTCAGTTGGTCTGGATCGACTGAATGCTTATCTTCAGACTTATTATCCTTGGTAAATGGTGTAGAATCTATTAACTAAAGATATCTGATGTTATAAAACCATGGCTCTGTGAGTTGTCACAGACAAGAAGTATCAGCCTATCTTCATTGCTTATTAATGATGATTTTATCTAAGAGTAGCATCAAATTTTGGTGGAAACTCTGAGTAGGAAATTTTAGGTTCAAAGGCTAAGTCTAGTTACATAGCTAGAATAGATTTATATGAACAATTCTATATGAGACCCCTACCGTAGGAAGATTTGGGGCTTCCTGGTACTGAGGTGCTTCACAAAACCCTGGTTGTGGTTTGAGATCTGGAGACAATGTATATCAGCTTGTAAATTATGTCCTCCATAGCCTCATTTTACACCTATACTTTGTGGTACTAGTGGCCTATGTTCAGGCCCCCTTTAAAATATTTGTTTGTTTGTTTGTTTGTTTGTTTATTTATGTATTTGGTTAATCCTCACTTGAGGATATTTTTCCCCCATTGATTTTTAGAGAGAGTGCAAGGGAGAGGGAGAGATACAAAGAGAGAAACATCAACATGAGAGAGACACATTGATTGGTTGTTTCCCTCATGCACCCTGATCTGGCCTGGAGATTGAACCTGCAACCCAGGTACTTACCCTTGACTAGATTCAAACCTATGACCTTTCAGTCCCTAGGATGATGATCTAACCCAGTGGTTCTCAACCTTCCTAATGCCACGACCCTTTAATACAATTCCTCATGTTGTGGTGACCCCCAACCATAAAATTATTTTTGTTGCTACTTCATAACTGTAATTTTGCTACTGTTATGAATCATAATGTAAATATCTGATATGCAGGATGTATTTTCATTGTTACAAATTGAACATAATCAAAGCATAGTGATTAATCACAAAAACAATATGTAATTATATATGTGTTTTCCGATGGTCTTAGGCGACCCCTGTGAAAGGGTCGTTCAATCCCCAAAGGGGTCACGACCCACAGGTTGAGAACTACTGCTCTAACCACTGAGCTAAACCGGTCAGGGCTCCAGCCCCTTTTTAGAACACATTCCTTAAAAGTCCCCTATGGGCCAGATAATTTCCAGCAGAAGGCTGCCTAAGCCTCATCCAGGAGGCTTAATTTAAAAAATCCATTGTTTGGTTAATTTAAAAAAAGCTTGTAATATTATTTTCCAGGTGCTTGTCTTTGCTCTTCTCAAAATTGCATGTAATATGGTTTTCAGGAAGAAAACAGCACTGGTATCGAGAAGTAGAAAGAAGTGTTCAGTAGGGGTGGATGAATAGGGGGAAACTCTAAATTGTGTCTACAGAGATAACATAAAGGACATGTAATTTAATAAGAACAAAATTCCCCTTAGGTTCGTCCCAGCATTCTCATGATGGCAAGGAAAGAACCAAGAGAAAACACATGCAGAAAGTCTCCTGAGCTCAGATGTCATCTCAGCCTAAGGCATGTCGTGTTGGGACCTGTCTCTTGCAAATATAACATGGAGTTTTCTTGGCTGATGCAATGTTTAGCCGCAAATAGATTTGAGATTTCATAATATGTGAAACAGACACATTGCATGTTTTCCTATGAAAGGTCTTTGATTTCAGATTGTCAGAAAAAAAAGTTCCTCCAGCAGGCAATAGGTGGAATCTCTGGCAAACAGAGTACCTGCTTGACTGAAGTGTAGCTGTTACTGACAGTTGGTGGAGGAGCACGGCCGAATCACCTTGAGAGATTGAGGTGACTTTCTGAAGGACCAGGAAAGAAACTTCTTCTGGATCCTGGAGCTCAGGTATGTGATCAGATTGTGAATGACATTAAGGACAAGGCATGGTGTTAGAGGTCTCACTGCCAATCTTTTCATCACAGAACAGTGGTATCAGGGCTTTAGAAAGTTAACAGGCAGTGAGGTGTTTCAAAAGAGAAGATCTGCTTTCTTTTTCTTTTTTAAAAATTTATTGATTGATTAAATTATTACATATGTGTCCTTCTCCCCACATTACCCTGCCATCACCCCCCACTCATGCCCACCCC
>NW_006298309.1:15233-16813 GCF_000327345.1 Myotis davidii
CGGCCTCCCCTACCCCCCAGTGTCTTGTGTCCATTGGTTATGCTTATATGCATGCATACAAGTCCTTCGGTTGATCTCTTACCCCCCCTCTCATACCCTCCCTGGCCTTCCCGCTGTAGTTTGACAGTACGTTCGATGCTGCTCTGCCTCTGTATCTATTTTTGTTCATCAGTTTATAATGGTCTTTATTATCCATAAATGAGTGAGATCATGTGGTATTTTTCTTTCATTGACTGGCTTATTTCACTTAGCATAATGCTCATCCATGCTGTTGGAAATGGTAAGAATTCCTTCTTTTTTACAGCAGTATAGTATTCCATTGTGTAAATGTACCAGTTTTCTAATCCATTCATCTGCTGGTGGGCCAACACCATTTATTGAAGAGGCTGTCTTGACTCCGTTGTATGTTCATGCCTCCTTTGTCAAATATTAATTGAGCATAGTGTTTTGTATTTATTTCTGGGTTCTCTATTCTATTATTGATCTATATGTCTGTTCTTTTTTATCTTTATTGTTCAGATTATTACAGTTGTTCCTCTTTTTTCAACCCATAGCTCCCTTCCACCCGGATCCAACCCCATCCTCTGCCCTTACCCCTCCCCCACTGTCCTCATCGATAGGTGTACGATTTTTGTCCAGTTTCTTCCCTCACCCCCCACACTCCTTTCCCCCTGAGAATTGTCAGTCCACTCCCTTTCTATGCCCCTGATTCTATTATATTCACCAGTTTATTCTGTTCATCAGACTTTTTATTCACTTGGTGTTTAGATTCACTTGTTGATAGATATATATTGTATCTCTCTCCTGATTGAAAAAACAACAACAGCACACCCAGTTGTTCTTGGCACTCCCTCCTGGCCTGCATAGTTTCTGTTGAGAAATCAGCAGACAGTCGTGTGGATACGCACTTGTAGGTAACTAACTGTTTTTCTCTTGCTGCTTTTAAGATTCTCTCTTTGTCTTCTTTTGCTCTTAGCATTTTAATTATGATGTGTCTTGGTGTGGTCCTCTTTGGATTCCTCTTGTTTGGAGTTCTCTGTGCTTCCTGGACTTGTAAGTCTATTTCTTTCACCAGGTAGGGGAAGTTTTCTGTCATTGTTTCTTCAAATAGGTTTTCAATATCTTGCTCTCTCTCTCTTCTTCTGGCACTGCCATAATTCGGATGTTGGTACATTTGCAGTTGTCCCAGAGGCTCCTTACACTATCTTCATATTTTTGGATTCTTTTTTCTTTTTGCTTTTCTGATTGGGTGTTCTTTACTTATTTGTATTTCAAATCTTTGACTTGATTCTTATGATCCTCTAGTCTGTTGTTGGATCTCTATATAATATTCATTATTTCAGTCAATGTATGCTTAATTCTTAGTTGGTCCTTTTTCATATCCTCGAGGGTCTCACTAGATTTATTGAGGGTCTCACTAAATTTATTTGCGCTTTCTAGAAAATTCTTGAAAAACCTTATAACCGTGGTTTTGAACTCTATATCCAGTAGTTTGCTTTCCTCCATTTCTGTCATTTGTGTCCTTTTTCTTTGTCTCCTCATTTTTTATGCTTCCCTGTGTTGATAAAGTGGTTTTCTGT
>NW_006298309.1:17766-18449 GCF_000327345.1 Myotis davidii
TCTTCCGCAGCTCCTCTGAGTCTCATTATGCTTTTCTCTTTCCTTCTAGTTGTAGAATTTCCACTCAGCCAGCCTTCCTGTGGTTTTGGATGATGTACGTTTTGTCTTTTAGTTGTATTTTTGAAATGGTGGTGCGAGGCAGCAATTTTAGGTGTTTACCTATGCTGCCATCTTGTTTTCTCCTATATGTCTGTTCTTGTGCCAGTATCAGGCTGTTTTGAGAACAGTGGCTTTGTAATACAGCTTGATATATGGTATTGAGATCTCACCTACTTTGTGTTCCCCTTCCTCAGGATTGCTGCAGCTATTAGGGGTCTTTTTTTTTTTGTTTATTCTAGATGTATTTTTGGAAAGTTCATTCTAGGTCTGTGAAATATGTGGTTGGTATTTTAATGGGGAGTACATTGAATCTATAGATTGCTTTGGCTAGTATGGACATTTTGATGATCTTGATTCTACCAATCCATGATCACGGTATGTTCGTCCATCTGTTTGTCTTCCTCTATCACTTTTTCCAGTGTCCTGTAGTTTTCTGCGTATAGGTATTTTACCTCCTTAGGTAAGTTTATCCCTAGGTATCTTAATTAAGAATCAAGATGAAATGAAGAGTAATATAACTGCAATAAAATAACACCATGGAAAATTTCAAAAGTAGACTAGAAGAAGCAGAGGACCGAATTAGC
>NW_006298310.1:0-250 GCF_000327345.1 Myotis davidii
ATCTCACCAATGGTATTCTTGTCCCTGACACACAACGAGAGACCCGTCCTGTCCCGCCCAGTCCTCCACCAGCTCTTTCTGCACTAATACACTGCAAAGCATGTCTGCTGCAGCCTCCTACCTCTCCTCCCCAGCACTGCCCCACCATACCCGTCTGAAATGCACTGGTTCTCCACACTGCCAAGCACCCAGACAACTTGGTC
Source organism: Myotis davidii (assembly GCF_000327345.1). NCBI lineage: Eukaryota > Metazoa > Chordata > Mammalia > Chiroptera > Vespertilionidae > Myotis > Myotis davidii. The sequence continues at coordinate 204 of NW_006298310.1, forward strand.
TGGCATGAGGTGTGAAAACCAGTCACTTTCCATGCTTTGTGCCTCCC
>NW_006298311.1:0-5566 GCF_000327345.1 Myotis davidii
ACTCAGCACCAAATCCCCTGAAGGAATAGGACCCGGGATCTCTCTCTGTGTCTCTATAGCTCATGCTTCTGGTTCCCAGGGACGCACATAGATGTTCCTCTCTCCACCCAACACTTGGTCCACTGGCTCCAGGCTCGCACTATGGTCTTAATTTATCCTCTGATCACTTTATAGAGGAAATGGTGCCAGATGGAACTTCCTGTCTCTTGAACATGAACCAATTGCACTTGTACTTGTTTCCCAGATTGGAGAGTTAATTTCTCTTGGTTGTCATTACTGGTGACTGTCAAAGTCATCTCTGATTTTCAATCTTTTTTTTTTTCATTTTATGACAATTATCTCTATGGAATGTTTGTACAGGTCTCTTAGAGCAGTTGGGTCCAGGGAAACTAGCACAGACCCAGATGTGGGGAATTATTTTAACATACATACACCCTTGGACATGTCACACTCTGGGATGGGGCCATTTGTATCATATTCTAAGTGGGAGCTCCCTATATAACAAAAGGACATGCAAATATGGCTCCCTATGCTCATAAAAAGCAGCCCAGCCCTGACCCTGCAGCTCTGGGACAGGAGCCCAGCCCTGGGATCCCCAGGTGTTCCCATTCCCAGATCAGGACTGAACACAGACCACTCACCATGGGGTTTGGGCTCATTTCCTTGCGGCTCTTTTAAGAGGTAATTCATGGAGAACAGGAGACACTGAGTATGTTAGTGGATGTGAGTGAGAGAAACAGTGGACGTGTGAGTGTTTCCTGACCAGGACGTCTTTGTGTTTGCAGGTGTCCAGTGTGAAGTGCAGCTGGTGGAGTCTGGGGGAGGCTTGGTGCAGCCTGAGGGGTCTCTTAGGCTCATCTGTACAGCCTCTGGATTCACCTTCAGTAGTTACCATATGACCTGGGTTGGCCAGGCTCCAGGGAAGGGGCTGGAGTGGGTGGCAATTATATGGAATGATGGAAGTCAGAAATACTATGCAGACTCTGTGAAAGGCCGCTTCACCATCTCCAGAGACAATGCCAAGAACACGCTGTATCTTCAAATGAACAGCCTGAAAGCCGAGGACACAGCCGTGTATTACTGTGCAAGATACACAGTAAGGGGAAGTCAGTGTGAGCCCAGAAACAAACCTCCCTGCAGCAGAGTCTGTGACCAGAAGGGGGCGTTCAGGGTCCCTGAACACAAGGACCATCCAGCAGCTGGTGCAGTTGGAGGTTTAGTCTGGTTTTCCTGTGTGGTTTCATCTTCATGTCACAGTTCCCCTCAGGGAACCTCTGGATTCCTGACTCTACGCTTACCTCTGCCGTCTCTGATTTAGGAAGTATGTTGTAAACAGAGACAAGTTTCTATCATGGACCAAAGGTAGAATCTTGTGCCCAAATGACAATCAATGATATAATATTCTGACCCAGGTCACCTAAATCTAACGCAGGCTCTGCTGACTCAACAGTGCAGCTCAGCCCCACACAGCTCAGGTCCCAGCCAGCCAGCACCAGGAGACCTGTGTGCTGGACAGTGGAAACCAGAGGAGTGTGACTCCAAAGCTAGAGAAGAAGGACCCTGGTGGTGAAATTCATTCACTTGTCATCACTCTCATAGCACCAATAGCTGGTGATGCCATCAGGAGGAAGTAGAGGGACCCACCGTACCTTGGAATGGATATGCAGACTGACGATGTTCTCACAAAGAGGGACCTTGAAAGGTTTATCACTTTATGGAGGTGTCTGTTGGGATCAGGGCAGGCATTTCAACAACTAAATCATAATGGGGTTCCTCAGGTAAGGACGCTCATTCAGAGATGTGACCACCAGGGGGCTCTTAGGACACACAGACTTTGTGTTCCAGCCCCAGGAGTACTAGAAGGTGGTGTTTATGGCTGTTTCCTCTGAGGATTCTGGGTTTCCTCTCCACATAACAATTTCTCCAACAGTCACTCTAGACCTATGCCTCTGTGACTACCACTGATGGTTCTGTGTTTATTATATTAGTAGGTCCTGTCTCACATGCAGCAGAGATGAAGTTTCATGTTTGCAGGAAGAGAAATGCAGAGGGTGAGACTGCAGGGTGGCTTGGATGTAGATGGATCTCACTCTCACCTCCTTCCAGAACCAACTGGAAATTACAACTAAGTTGGGGATCATTCACCCTGAATCACCAACTAAAGACTATTTGAAGAGGAGACATTTAACCAAGGAGCTGGGAGAAGGCATCTGTAGACTGGAAGGAAGGGGGACACTGGAAAGGCGCTGGCCCCTCTCCCCTGGTTGGCAGGCCAAGGTGATGGAGGTAAAGCTCAGCTGCAGAGGTTCCTCCTGAGAGTTGTGAAGCCCAGACCAAGACCAGGAACCACCTGAGTGCAAGATAAGTGAATAGGCACCCACATAGCACTCAGCTGTGAAATTTGGGGGGGTGGTTTCTGTGTGCCAAGGAGAGGCAGAGTCAGCTGGAGACAAAGCCACCACTTTAAAGGGACAACAAGTAATATGTGTGTTAGCAACTGCTCATGCTGTGTTCTAAGGGAAGGAGGGCGGTCAGACTGCAGCTACCTGAGGAGAGTCAGGATGGGTGGCTTTGTGGAGGGACATGGTAAAGAGCCACAAGGACCCTGTACTGTACCCACCTCCATTCCTCAGCAGCCATCTTTCTTGGGAGGAGCAATCCCCATTCAATGGGCATCAGCCTGGAGAAAGCAATCCCCTCACCTCTGGAACCGTCACCCTACCCTGCATCTTAGGCCCTGCTGAGGAGTCATGGGTAAAGGTCTGGATGTAGATTTCTGGGCATCTCAGGAGGTGTTAGAGACTGGCTTTGGTGAGGGCATTAACCCACTTCCCCATTAAACTTAATGGTGCCTGCTCTTCACAGGAGATCTAGTAGAAATGATCTCTAGTCTTCTGAGAGCCTCAAACTCTGATATCTGCAGAGCCCACCCATCTGACCACGAGGGGTCCAAATGTACTGAGTTCAGGGTAAAATCAGGGACAGACTCAAACGGGTGGCTCTGGAGCAGGGGAACACACCCACAATCTTCCAGGAAGTATAATCTCATCCTCCTTAGGGGAGATCTTAGAGCCCTTTCCTCCTGATTCCTCCAGAGGCTCTTTCAGAGTCTGAGCTTTTCCAGTGTTTGAGGCTAACAGCCAGCCGGCAGGCAGAGGAGGATTCAGGGGTGCCTCGGCACATTTGCTGACCCAACTCTGGGTCCTGTGGTGGGAGACACAGGCCTTGCAGCTCAGCATGTTTCTTTGTGTGCACAGCCAAGCCCAGCAGGGGTAGCCACAAACTGTGGGTCAGTTGTATCTTCAAACATTTTGCCAAGTGCTAGGCATAGACAGCCTAAGATTGCCCTTCACCAGAGAACCTTTCACGACACCCTAAACCAGCACACCCACTGGCCATCTTCAGACAAAACTGAAACTGCATCCAACAAGCTTCACACACAGCATATCCAAAGGGAGATCGCAGCAGGCACTGTGTCCTCTGCTGATGTGAGCCCCAATTTTTCCTGTTTCTTCTTTTCATTATACTATGTTTTCTACTTTTTCCTTCTGCCTTCTATATTTATTTTTTTCTCTTTCCTTTTCTATTTTCATATGTTCCCATTTACATTCCTTATTCCTCATTTTTCCCTTTTTCCTTTCATGTTGTTTACTTTTCTATTTTTTCTTCTTATACTCCTTTCTTTTCTTATTCTTTTTTAATTTTTCTTTACGTGTTATTTTTAGTTGTTTTTTTGTGTTGGCAATGGTTTTTTGTTCTGCATTGTATTGAACTGTATTGTCAGCATCTGCATATCGATTCCATGATCTTGTCTGGTTTCAGCCTCACAGTCAGTCAGTCTGAAGGTCTATACCATCCATGAATGGACCAACAGAAGCCAACACCCAATTACAACAGGAGGATTCACATAACCCACAATAGGGACATTCCAGAGCATCCAGCTCAAGACATCAAGGAGACTGCACAAATGGGGCTCATAGGAAAGCTTCTACATAAGGCCTCCCACAAAGACTGGAAGTCATAGCAGGTCTATCTAATAGATAGAAAGAAACACAAATAGACAGCCATATTGGGGAGACAAAGAAACAGGCCCCAGAACAAACAAGAGGAACCTCCAGAAAATGAACTAAATCAAATGAAGGCAAGCAATTTCTCAGATATAGAGTTCTAAGTAATGGTTATAAGGATGCTCAATGAACTTAGTGGGAACTACAATGTCATGAAAAATTATGTAAGGACTCTGAATAAGAACCATTTGGAAATGAAGAACACCATATCTGCCATCAAGAATACACTGGAGCCCTAGCTGGTTTGGCTCAGCGGATAGAGCATTGGCCTGCGGACTGAAGGGTCCTAGGTTCGATTCCAGTCAAGCGCATATACCTGGGAGTGGGCACATCACAAGTAGGGGGCGTGCAAGAGGCAACTGAATCGATGTTTCTCTCTCATCGATGTTTCTAACTCTCTATTCCTCTCCCTCTCCCTTCTTCTCTGTAAAAAAATCAATAAAATGTATTTTTTTAAAAAATAAAAAAGAATACACTGGAAGGAATTAAAAGTAGGTTTGATGCAGAGGAGATCAAATCAGTGATTTGGCAGAAAAAGTAGGTGGAAAGTGGACAATCAGAGAAGAAAAGAATAATGAAAAAGAATGAGGATAGTTTTATGAAAATTTGGGACAACATGGAATAAAACAATATCTGAATCATAGCAGAATCATATTTAGGAGACAATGAGAAAATGATCAAGAACCTTTTTCATGAAATAATGACTGAAAATTTCCCTAAACTGGTAAAGGAAAAAGACACACAAATATAAAAAGCACAGAGAGTCCCAAATAAGATAAACCCAAAAAGGATGACAGCAAGATACATCATCATTTAAATGACAAATATGAAAGACAACAAGGGGATCTTAAAAGTAGCGAGAGAGAGGTAGTTAATTGCCTACAAGGCAAATCTCATAAGACTGTCAGCTGGTTTCTCAACAGAAACATTTCATGTCAGAGGGGAAGAAATATTCAAAGTTATCCATCAAACTAGTATTAAAATTAACTTTAAAGGGTCTGTTGGAAGAAAAAGGTGGAAGAGGAGGAAGAGGAAAAGAAAACAAAAATACAGAGGTAAAATCATAAAATGGCAATCAATATATACCAATCAATAATCACATTAAAAGTAAGTGGCTTAAATGCTAAAAACAAAAGACATAGGGTAGCTGATTAGATAAGAAAGCAAGACTCAAGACATAAACAGATGGAAGAACATACCGTGTTCATGGATTGGTAGAATCAACATCATTAAAATGTCCATACCACCCAAAGCAATCTATAAATTCAACGCACTTCCCATTAAAATACCAATGGCATACTTCACAGATCTAGAACGAACTCTCCAAAAATTCATCTGGAATAAAAAAAGACCCTGAATAGCTGCAGCAATCCTGAAAAAGAACAAAGTCGGTGGGATGTCAATACCAGATGTCAAGATTATTACAAAGCCATTGTTCTCAAAACTGCCTGGTACTGGCACAAGAATAGACATATAGATCAATGGAATAGCATAGAGAC
>NW_006298311.1:6515-9737 GCF_000327345.1 Myotis davidii
GCAACAGCATGCATGGTACTGGAGAGCATTATGCTAAGTGAAATAAGCCAGTCAGAGAAAGATAAATATCACATGATCTCACTCATTTGTGGAATATAATGAACAATGTAAACTGAGGAACCAAAATAGAACCAGAGTCATAGAAGCATCGGACAGATTGTCCAACCTATGAGCGAAGGCAGAGGTTGAGTGGTTAAGAGATCAACCAAAGGACTTGTATGCATACATATAAGCAAAACCAATGGACATAAGACACTGGGGGATAGGGGAGGCTAGGGGACTGTCTAGGGCAGGGGAAAAAATGGACACATATGTAATACCCTTTGTAATACTTTAAGCAAAAAAAGAAAAAGAGAAAGATAGACAAAAAAAAAAAGAAAGCAAGACTCACGTATATACTGTCCACAACTGACATACTCCAGAATGAAAGATACACACAGAGAAAAGTTAAGGGGTGAAAAATAAATTTCATGGAAATGGAAATGAAAACACCTGGGATAGCAATGCTTATATCTGACACAATAGACTTTGAAACAAAGACTATAGTAAGAGACAAAGAAAGACACCACATAATAATAAAAGAAGCAATCCAACAAGACAATATAACTCTGGTAAACATGTATAAGCCCAAAAATGGAGTACTTAAATAGATAAAGGAGATCTTGAGCCCAACCAGTAGTGTTGTTCAGTGGTTGAGCACTGACCTATGAACCAGGAAGTCACAGCTGCTTTGGCACTCAGGGCACCAGCGCAGGTTTCAGGCTCTATCCCCAGGAGTGGATATGTAGGAGGCAGGCAATTAATGATTCTCTCTCATCACTGAAGTTTCTATCTCTCTCTCGCTCTTCCTTCCTCTCTGAAATGAATAAAACTACATTTAAAAAAAACAAATCTTGAAATAAATAAAATAAATTTGTAGGACATAAAAAGAGGGATTGACAGTAATTATAGATTTTAGGGTACTTTAACACCTCATTGACATCGATGGATAGATCTTCTGGACAGAAAATCAATAAGAAAACACAGATCTGCAATGACAAACTAATGCAGATGGGTTTAATTGAAGTCTTCAGAGAATTCCAGCCCAACACAGCAGATATTTATTCTTTCCAAGCACACATGAAATGTTTTCTAGGATAGACCACATGTTAGTACACAAAACATATCTCAATAAGGTTAAGAAGATTGAAATGATATCAAGCATCTTCTCTGACTATAATGGTATGAAATTAGAAGGAAAAAAATTGAGAAACACATAATGTCATTGAGGCTAAGGAACATGATACTGAACAATGGATGGGTTATACATGAGATCAAGGAAGAAATCATAAGTTACATTAAAACAAATGAAAATGAGAGCACAACAACCCCAATCTATGGGACACAGCACAAGCAGTTATAAGAAAGAAACTGAACCATCAAGAAATGAGAACAAAGATAAACAATCTAACTCTATACCTGAAGGAACTGGGATGAGAAACGTAGAGAGAGTACAAAGAAGGAAATAATAAAGATCATAGAAGAAACAAACAAAGCATCCAGGAAGTGGGTTAATGCCCTCATCTTTGTGTGCACAGCCAAGCCCAGCAGGGGTAGCCACAAACTGTGGGTCAGTTGTATCTTCAAACATTTTGCCAAGCGCTAGGCATAGACAGCCTAAGAAATTAATGAAACCAAGAGCTGGTTCTTTCAAAGAGAGAGTAGATAGAAAAACTTAAACAGGCTTTTCAAGAAATAAAGACAGATGACACAAATAAATAAAATAAACAATGAAAGGGAAGTAACAACTAACACCATAGAAGTAGAAAGGGTTGAGTCCCAGCAACGACAACAACAACAACAACAAATCACAGACATTCCAGATAACTGGAATCTTAAGCCAGCCAAAGGAATGGCTTAATTTTTCATTTTATTTCATTTTATTCATTTCAATTTTTCATTTTATTTATTATTATTATTTTGTTAGCTTTTTTATTTTTATTTTTTATTTGTTATCCTTTTTTTTTGTTTGTTCCTTTATTTCCTACTTCTTTTCACATTATTTTTTCAACCACATGAGCATTAGACACGTGAGTGGCGCGCTCTTGTCCAGGGAGCATCAGCCCCGTGAGCACCTGCCTCAAGCCTAAGAGCAGCAGCCTAATGTGGCCTGCCCCTGTCCAAGGAGCAGCAGCTGTGTGAGTGGCCCACTTCCCCATCTGAGGAGGAGCAACCAGGCGAGCAGTCTGAACTGTCAGAGGAGCAACAGCCCATTAGCAGTCTTCCTACGTCTGAGGAGCAGCAGCCCTGTGCAGCCTACCCCCATCTGAGGAGCAGCAGCTGCACAAGTATCTTGCCCTTGTCCAAGCAGCAGCAGCCGCATGAGCAGCCTGCCCAATTTGAGGAGCAGCAGTTCTGCGAGCGGCCAGGCCCCATTCGAGGAGCAGCAGCAGCCCACCCCGGTCCGAGGAGCAGCAGCTTCAGAAGCAGACCACCCACATCTGAGGAGTGGTAGCCCTGTGCAGCACTCACTGGTCTGAGGAGCACAGCCACAACAGCCTTCATCTGTCCGACGAGCAGCAGCAGGGTGAGTGGCATGTCCCCATCTGAGGAGGAGCAGCCATGCGTGTAGCTCATTCTCGTCCAAGGAGCAGCAGATTTGCAATCAACCTCTCTGAGTCCTATGAGCAGTAGCCCCGCAAGCAGCCCATCACATCAGAGGAACAACAGCAGCGAGCAGCCAGCCCCCATTCAAAGAACAGCAGCCATGTGAGCAGTCCACCCCAGTTCAAAGAGTAGCATCTGCATGTGTAGCCCGCCCCCATCCAAGGAACAGCAGCCTCGTGATCAGCACACGTTCTGTCTGAGGAAAAGAAGCTGTGTGTGAAGCTTCCCCTCACCAGCCAGAGGAGCCACCACAGCTGTGAACAGCACCCACCAGAGGAGCTGCTGCCAACTGAGGAGCCTCTCTCCCCCCTTCCTCTGTGAAATCAATACCAGCCCGAGATGCCACTGCCACCCAATGAGCAGCCCCTGAACAACTCAACATCTAGATATGTCGGTGAGATCAAACATGGGTAGACAAAGAAAGCCCCAAAGGAAAGAAAAGGAGGACTCGCCAGAAAAGCAGCTAAGTGAAACAGAGGCATTCAGCATGACAGAAAAAGAATGCAGATTAAGGGTCCTAGAATGCATAAACCGGATGGAGGACAAAATATCAACTTATGTAAGAATCAGAAAGAC
>NW_006298311.1:11601-12978 GCF_000327345.1 Myotis davidii
GTGGCTGCAGGCACAGCGGGGCTGAAATGAGTGGGAGTGGAGCAGCCGGGCTCGGGCTCCTCCCTGGCTGCCTGCTGTGTAGCAAACTACTATATCCCTCGGGGGATGTTGTCCTGCTGGTTATCCCCTAAGGGGACCCAGATTGCAAGAAGGAGCAGGCCAACAACAGACCCCACAGAAATAACAAAGGATTGTTAAAAAAATACTATGGACAACTCTACTCCGACAAACTAGACAACCTGGAGGAAATGAACATATTCCTAGAAAAATACAACATTCCAAAACTCAATCAGGAAAAATCTAAAAATCTCAACAGGCCAATAACTATGGAAGAAATTGAAGCAGTCATCAAAAAGCTTCCAGCAAACATGCCCTAACCAGTTTGGCTCAGTGGATAGAGCGTCAGCCTGCAGACTCAAAGGCCCCAGGTTCAATTCTGGTCAAGGGCATGCATGCCTGGGTTGCTGGCTCGATCCCCTTTGGGGAACATGCATAATGTGGCTGATAAGTGATTCTCTGTTATCATTGATGTTTCTCTCTCTCTCTCCCCCCTTCCTCTGTGAAATCAATAAAATATATGAACAAAATAATAGCAATACATACATATCTATCTACAATTGAATCTAAGAACGAAAATAAATGAATAAAGTATCTAATGAACAAAATAAACCAATGAATAAAATAGAACTGGAGGCATGGAAATATATGGCAGACTGATGAGTCTCGGAGAGAAGAGGGAGGAGAGTGTGCAAAGAGATTAACCAAATAACTTATATGCATATGCATTACCTATGGACACAAATAGGAGGGTGATGAAAGCCTGGGATTGGGCAGGAACGGGGTGGAGGGGTGATATGGGCGGAAAAGGGGGAATATTAGTAATACCCTCAACAGTAAAGATTTTTTTTAAAGAAATTAGAAAAGGAAGATCAAAATCACCTAAAATCAAGCAAAAGGAAAGAATAATAAAAATGAATAGAGATTAAAGAAATCAAAACAGAAAAAATGGTAGAGAAAAATGAATGGTGCCAACAGCTGAATCTTTGAAAAAAATCAATAAAACTAACTCAATGCTAACAAGACTGGCAAAGAGACAAATGGCCAATATCAGAAATTAATGAGGAGATATGAACACATCCCCCAGTGCATTCTTATGAGACCGACATTCTTTGTGCACTCAGTACAAAGAAATAGTAAACTACTGACCAAAATCTCTTGTTAACATATTTACTAAAATCCTCAACAGAATATTAGCCAACCCTGCCAGCAATATAAGAAAATCATACTACATCATGACAAAGTAGGAATTATCCCAACAACTCAAAGCTAATTCAATATTTTTAAATTAACTAATTTAATCCAGCACGTCAACTGTGT
>NW_006298311.1:13231-23163 GCF_000327345.1 Myotis davidii
AAGGAGGTACTTGGCAGCACCACTTGTCACCCACAGTTCACTTTAAATCCCCTGGTGACTGGAGGGGCCTCATGTGTTTGCTCATTGCCCTGATCCCAGGGAACATGAGACCTCCACCTCTTTAGGACAGGCAGCAGATTTGCACCTGGGACCCAGGAGCCCCCTGAAGTCTGGCTGCCCCCTTCTTCCTACAGAAGCCGGGAGAGGGTGCCCCCTAGTAGTTACACTTCAGGGTAGGTTCAAGGTCCCCAGAAAACACTCTGGGGAGTAAAGATGAGGAGGCCTCAGTGAGCATTTAAACTGACATTGAAACTTACATGCATGTTGAAGGTGCTCTATCCTGGCACCTGAGAAAACTGACTTTTCCCTAATGTAGGTTTGTGTTTCCCTCAGCCTTCATGGTGCCTGACCACCTGACTTCAGGCGGGTCCTCCACAGTGAGGCCCAGCATCAGCCTGCAGGAGAGGGGTCTGGGTGGTTCTTCCTCATTAAGTCTCTGGAGAGAGGTTCCGGTCCAGCCCCCCATGTACCCCTATACCCTGGCACCTGGGGCTGCCCTTCCAGGGGCCTCTCCATCCTCCCAACAACACAGACAACCCCCAGGTCTGTTGGTCCACCTGGCAGGACCCTGGCTCCCTGCATACTGTGCTGGGGCCTTACAGTGTTAACTAGACATGGTGGGAGGGCCCCTAGCCCGTGGGGCTCAGTACATAGAGCATGAGCCCTGGTTCAATTCCTATCAAGGGCACGGGCCTCAGTTGCAACCTGGATCCATGCCTGTAGGAGGAAACTACTCAATGTGTCCCAATAACTCTGCCTCAACAATTCACTTCCACTTTGTCTAAAAATAAGTGGAAAAATATCTTTGGGTGAAGATGAAGAAAACTAAATACATAAATAAAGGAATCTTGTTTATTTAAAAAAGAAATCATAAGAGGAAACCCTGTCTTAGTACCAAGCCCATGCAGGACCGTGTGCATGTTCCCCTAGGAATGATGATGGAGCTCAGACCCAGCTCAGTTTTTGAATAAAGAATGACAGCGGCCTCACATGGTGGGTGTGGACATGGTGTGAAGCCTTTTCTTGAAAAAGCGCGTTGGTTTCCCTGGGCCACACCTGGGTCAGGGCTCCTGATCACGTGTTATCACTTTCCGTGGGCAGAGCCTGGGCATCAGGCTTTAGGTTGATCCTTAGGTGCTTTCTCTCTGTGTTTATGCCACGCAGCGGGTGGTTGTTGTTGTTTTTCTCTCCAGATGCATTTGGTGCTTATACATGAGGTCGTGTCCGGGTCTCTTTTCCAGATTCTTTAGGATTTTCCATGTGAATAATCACATCATCTCTGAATAGAAAAGGTGCCTCCTCTCTGCGAACCCCTGCACCTCGAGGAGAAGCCAGGAGGAGCTGGGGCGGCCCCTGTGGGTCACATCCTGGTCCCCTGCCCACCAGGATCCACATCCAGCTCCCAAAGCTGCCCCTGGCCCCTGGGAACCCCTAGGGCAGGTCTTCAGGCCACACTCCCTGTGCCCAGTGTGAGGCACCTCATCGGGAGGCAAAACGCAAGCCCAGGCCTATGTCCTTCCCCTGGGGGTCCCCTGGTCTGAGGACGCTCACCTGTGCCCTCTCCTCCCAGGATCCCCAGCTGCCCAGCTCTGGGGGCACATGGTGTGTGTCATACCCACAAGCACCTGGCGTTTGACCTCAGAACACGGGGGCAGAGCCTCTGTCTGTTCACTGATTTGTCCTTGTTGCCTAGAGACGCTGGTGTGTCTCTGGCTCTCAGTGCTGGTGGAATGAATGAATGAATGAATGAATGAATGAAATCCAATCCATTAATATTGGTAATAGGCACTGGAATTAGTATAACGTCCACAATGCCCACACCCACAGGCCTGTGTATGAGCATCCTGTCTGTGGACCTGCCTTGGACCCAGGTTGGGAGAAAACTGGCTGCAGAACTGGGGTCTGTGCCTCAGTGAGCAGTGTGTACCTGGGGCCTTATATCAGTGAGTGATGCTCAGGCAAATGCCAGGCTTGGCTTCCTGTGTAAATACAGCCCCCACTGGGGCCCCAGAGCCTGCTGAGTCTGGCTGACCCAGAGACATGGCTGTCTCCTTCCTCATCTTCTTTCCTTTGTTGGGGCTCCCCTGGGGTCAGTGTCTGGGGACCTGGGGGTTCACAGCTGTGCTCACAGAGACATGGACTGATTAACCTTGTTGCTTCCTTCTGTCCCAGGTATCCTGTCCTTGGTGCAGCTGCAGGAGTCGGGCTCCACGGTGGTGCAGCCCTTGCAGACCCTGTCCCTCACCTGTGCCATCTCTGGGGGCAGTGTCTACAGCAACACTGCCACTTGGGACTGGATCAGGCAGACCCCAGGGAAAGGGCTCCAGTGGCTGGGAAGGATCTACTTCTGTTTTCAGTGGTACAGAGAGTGCGTGCCATTTCTCCAAAGTTGGTTAGCATCGACCCAGACACATCCAAGAACCAGTTCTCCCTGAAGCTGAGCTCAGTGACCACCGAGGACACGGCCGTGTATTACTGTGCAAGACAGAGTGAGGAGAAGTCAGTGTGAGCCCAAGCACAAACCTCCCTGAGGGAGGCAGCAGGGCTGGGATGCAGGGAGTGTTGAGAACACCAGGGGGCGCTGAGGACCAGCACAGGCCCAGGAGCAGGTGCAGAGCTAAGCAAAGATAACATTTCCTGTTCTGTCTTAAAATAGTTTTGCTCCAATGCTCAGCCACAGAGCTCACAGAAAGCCTTCTCCTATGTGTAGGTTTAGGGATTGTATTTATGATCATAAAAGGGGCTCTGTCTTTATTCTGACATAATCCAGGGACTGAAAGGAACCTCCCAGGGGGCTCTGATCACACATTCCTACCTGGGCAGCCCTGGGGATGGGCCCGCCCCAGGTCTATCACTTCTTTACTCAAACGCTCATCTGTCCCTTGAGCAACCGCGTTCATTGTTCCTGTGCATCTGGGTTGACACACCTGTGACATCAGCATGACCACCCTCAGGAGAGCACCTCCTGGTAACTGCCCTGTCACCCAGTCCCTGCCTCGGTCTCTCCCTCCTTCATGTCACCTTCCTCACCTTCCCACCTTAACTTCAAATGCACAAACACAGCTGCACCTAGTTATTCTCCAGGCATTTGAGGTCTTACTCCCCAACAGTTGTCATTCTGGCTCCAATAAAAGCTTGTAAAACATTCTCTCCATGTTTGGACATTTCTTACATCAATATGTCGTCTTTTCTTCATTTAGAACATACGTTCATACCTGCTTCTTCCCCGTGTGGAGAGGGAAGTGCACACAGTTATTAAAAACCTGCAGCCGCGCCAGGAGAGGTCTAAAGAGTTCCCGTGTGTTGAAGGGAAAACAAGTTTGCTGTAGGTTGTCATGGACGTCAGGTTCCCTTCCTTATGAACGAGGCCTCCCCAGCTGTGCCCATCTCCCCTGTCACATTTCCAGGTTCTCCTTGGTGGTTGAATTGGCATAAAACTCACAACATAAGTGAACCACATTGACGTAGTTGACATACGTCCAGACCTTTAGAGAGTTTTTAAGAGTTGATCTGAGCCAAACCTAGGAGAGTGGCAAGGAAGCAGATGCCCGTGAGAATGCCAGTGTCAGAGTTGCTCTCACAGCTTCTCTAACAAGTTTGGGATTGAGAAAGGAGGAAGGAAGGCTGCTTGTAGGTGGGAGAGAGCCCACTGGGGTTGGATCGCAGGCACTTAACAAGAGTGCTCTCCTGAGGGTGGTTAGGGCTTGTTTTAAAGGAGTGTTGACCTCCATGCTCAAGAACTATGGGCAGGACTGGCTTTAGACAAAGAGAAGCCTTTTACTAAAAAGTTAAGACCTGGGGGTGACTCCCCCCATATGGCCCAGTTAGGGAATTCTGAACAGATCACCCTGAAAGGTGACGGTCAATCCCTGGGCTCATGTCTATCTTGTTTCATCCACAAAGTGAACAGTCTGTGGTGTGTGGCACTTTTGCTGTGCTGCGCGGCCATCACCTCCTGTGTCCACTTCCACAGCATTTTGATTGCAGCCTAGAGAAGCCCGGCCCCCATTGCACACTGACTCCCACCCCCTCCTCATCTCAGGCCTGAAAACCCCTCATCTCTGCGTTTCTTTTAAACCAGGACCCAGTGTCTCTGAACCAGCAGCCTTGGGAGGTGCGAGCTGGGTCTGAGGCTGAGCAGAGAGCAGGGCTTTGGGACTAGGCAGCCGCGCTGCACATGTCATCCATCAGCACAGTGTGGGAGGCTGATGTAGTTCATGGCTGAGCCTTGCTTAGTGCAGCTGTGAAATGGGCTCATAATGTGTCCACAGGGCAGGTCTCCCTTCTCCACACCAGGGCCATGGTTTCCCTTGGGAACTGGCAGTGGCACCTGGCTTTGGGGTAGGTGACCTCTCTCAGACCTGGGGTGGGCATGGTCTCCTCTTGGGGCAAGGCAAGTGGGGGAAGTGTGGGCCTCACCCCCAGCGAGTCCAGCTGAGCGGGCCGGGGCCTGTGCTGCATGGGGCAGAGGGAGAGGCTGTGGGACGGGGCTGCCCCCAGAAGAAGTGCTGAGGACTGACCTGCAGGTGGCCCCTCTGATGGAAGAGAGGAGCGGGGGGGAGGGGGTGGGGGGGCGAGGAGGAGAGAAACATTGAAGTGAGAGAGGCACATGGATTGGTTATTTCCTCAATGACCCTGACTCAGGCCAGGAGTGAACCGGCAACCTTGACTGGGAATTGAACCCCAGACCATGTGATGCCCGGGCCAGTGTATAAACCACTGGGAAACACCAGCCAGGGCTCCGTTTGTAACGATGGAACTTGTTCCAATTTGAGAGGCTGGGAAAACAGGACCTTTGCACATGGATAGCAGGGAAGTTAAATGAGATCTCTTGGGAAGACAGTTACAAGCTGTGACAGGGACAGCAGTTTACAGACTGAGGCTGTGGCCACAGCATCCCCCGAGCCTCTCCTGCTATGTCACATGTACACCCTCAAGTTTTGTGCAAGATTTGAATGGGGAAAACAACAAAGAGAATCTTTCAGTCTCAAAATGAAAGCATCATCCAGTGCAAGTTCTTATTCCCAACACCAAAAAAAGCAACATGGCTCACTGCGGGTTGGCTCAGGAGAGGGAGAGGAAGCCCCATCCAGGTGCCCCTGGGCCCTCATCAAAACCTCAAGGATGGAGGACTGTCAATCCTGGAGGCTGCCCCCAAAGTAATAGGGTCAGGGTGACCGAGTCTCAGGAAAGGAGGGAGGGCGGTTGGGTCAGACGGGACTCCTTGAGTCCAGCATCCTTGAGTCTTTTCCATCTGGGGTTGCCCCTAGGATGACAAGGTCAGGCATGCAGCCCAGGATCCCAGCTGCACCCTTATATCCAGACTCCATGCAAATGGGGCTCTCCTCCTGCTCATTAAAGAGGGCCTTGACCGGCATGTTGGGGAGACACCCAGAACCAAAGTGCCTGAGACAGGGCCCCAGCGGCTCCACCATGGACTTGGTGCCAAGGTGTTTTTTCCTCCTGATCATTCTTCAAGGTCATTCTCAGGAGAAGGGGAGCACTGAGACCTGTGTCTGTGCATGTTTTTGTTTCCATGTGATTCTAAGTTTACCTTGTGTCTCTGTGTTTGCAGGTGTCCAGTGTGAGGTGCAGCTGGTGGAGTCTGGGGGAGGCTTAGTGCAGCCTGGAGGGTCTCTGACACTCTCCTGTGCAGCCTCTGGATTCACCTTCAGTAGCTACTGGATGGGCTGGGTCCGCCAGGCTCCTCTGCAAATCTTAGAGTGGGTCTCATTCATTACTGATTATGGTGGTAGCATATACTATGCCAACACTGCCAAGGGCCGACTCAGCATCTCCAGGGACAATGCCAAGAACATGCTGTATCTGCAAATGA
Organism: Myotis davidii; assembly: GCF_000327345.1. Taxonomy (NCBI): domain Eukaryota; kingdom Metazoa; phylum Chordata; class Mammalia; order Chiroptera; family Vespertilionidae; genus Myotis; species Myotis davidii. The sequence continues at coordinate 19,128 of NW_006298311.1, forward strand.
ACAGCCAGACATCTGAGGACACGGCCATGTATTACTGTGCAAGACACACAGTGAGGGGAAGTTAGTGTGAGCTCAGACACAAACCTCCCTCAGGAAGGTAGCAGGGCTGGGCTGCAGGGGGGGCGCTCATGACACCAAGGTGTGCTCAGGGCCAGCAGGGGCCACCCAGAACTACTGGACTGACTAAACTCAGGACTCACTAAACTCAAGAATGAAGCCCCAAAGGCATGTGAAGGGATAGGCCAAAGAGGGGTTTCCTTTACAAGTTTGTTTCCTCTTCATCATAAAAAATAAAATAGCCTGGGCCGGTTTGCTCAGTGGATAGAGCGTCGGCCTGCAAACTGAAGGGTCTCACATTTGATTATGGTCAAGGGCATGTCCTTTTGTTGCAAGGCCTCCCCTAGTGATGATTTAAAAAATTTATATTGATAAAAGGTCCGTGGTCGTCACACCACACCATCATGACCAAACAAGCCGCGGCTCTCACGGTGGGCATGGCAGGGCAGCGAGCTACTTTGGGCATAGGGCTATAAGGGGTGGAGGGCAGGGTGATGGGTGGGGAAGCCAGCTGAGGCAAGCAGAAGTGAGCTACTCATGCACGATTTTGTGCGCACTGGGCCTCTAGTAAATAAATAAAAATAAATTAATGAATCTTTTGGAGCTCTGTTTAACCTGTTGCCACTGACATGAAGTTCCTTGGATCCAGGCCTCAAAGAGCAGGGTTTTTCCACTTTACAGTGCCAGGCATGGCCAGGAGGTCACTTAGTGCAGAACCAGCAGACCCACTGTGACCTCACCCACTGCGTCCTCACCCACTGTGTCCTCACCCACTGTGACCTCCTCCGCTGTGTCCTCACCCACTGTGTCCTCACCCGCTGTGTTCTCACACACTGTGTCCACACCAGCTGTGTCCTCACACACCGTGTTCACACCCACTGTGTCCTCACACGCTGTGTTCACACCACTGTGACCTCACCCACTGTGACCTCACCTGCTCTGTCCTCACCCACTGTGTCCTCACCTGCTGTGACCATGGTGTCCTCATCACTGGCTGGCGGGCCCCTGCATCATCATCCTCTTTCTCTCAGTCTTACTCTCTTGTCCCCATGCCCACTGTGGGGATCCCTTTGATCCCAGCCTGTGGTTTCCCAGGAGGGACAGGGAGGTCTGGGCACTTACGGTTCCCTCCAGTTATGTCTCCAGAGCCCTGGTCAAGCCTGAGAGGAAGACAGCTCCACACTTGGCCAGGAAGGAGGCATAAAGGAGCCAAGGGGGTCCTCTCAATAAGAATTCATCAGAGGGAAGGAAGCAGAGATCTCCTCTTAGTCACCCACTCTCAAGGGTCCTTCTGGGGCTTGGACACAGTGGGTGAGGACACAGCAGATGAGGTCACAGTGGGTGAGGACACAGTGAGTGAGGTCACAGTGGGTCTGCTGGTTCTGCACTAAGTGACCTCCTGGCCATGCCTGACACTGCAAAGTGGAAACACCCTGCTCTTTGAGGCCTGGATCCAAGGAACTTCATGTCAGTGGCAACAGGTTAAACAGAGCTCCAAAAGATTCATTAATTTATTTTTATTTATTTACTAGAGGCCCAGTGCACACAAAATCGTGCATGAGTAGCTCACTTCTGCTTGCCTCAGCTGGCTTTCCCGCCCATTACCCAAAATTCAGCTCAAGACCCCCCAACGGTCTGGAGAATTCTATTTTTTTTTAAAAGAAATCCTGTTTCTTTTTAAAATTTTTATTTGAGAGGGGGGGAGGGAGAGAGAGAGAAACGTCAATCTGTTTTCTATTTATTATGCATGCATTAGTTGATTCTTGTATGTCCTCTGACGAGATCAAACCCGAAACCTTGCTGTATCAGGAAGATGCTGTAACCAACTGAACTGCCCAGCCAGTGCCAATTCTATTTTTTTAAAATATATTTTGATTGATTTCAGAGAGAAAGGGAGGAGGGAGGGAGAGATAGAAACATCAATGATGAGAAAGAATCATTGATCTGCTATTACCTACACACTCCCTACTGGGATCAGGCCCACAACCTGGGCAAGTGAACTTGACCAAAATCTAACCTGGGACTCTTTAGTCCCCAGGCCAATGCTCTAGCCACTGAACAAAACTGGCCAGGGCTCAGACTACCTCTTGCTTGTCTCCAGTCACTTGGCTTTACCCCTCAGCAGAGAGATGCTAGGAACACTGAGCTCAGCATGGCAATGTGGAGGGCTGGCCCAGCAGCCCACCTGGCCTGTGTCACCTGAGGGAGGGACATCTATGCAATCTTCGGGTCTGAGTCCCTGTAGCACTTTTCATAGGATGTTTTCATTCAGGAAAGCATGGCTTGTCCCTAGAAGGATGAATGACAGTGGATCAACGGGTCAATTTCCAAATTATATACCAGGATGAGCTTCCAAAGCTGTAATAAGCAAAATACATCTTAGGTGGCATGCATGTTCTTGTTGATGTAAGTGTCATAAGTGACATGCCCGTTCTGTGCTGATGACTGTCATAGCTGACACACGTCATAAATGACGGGCATGTCCTATGTGGCCGATATTGGAAACAACATATATGCCAGGGTATGTTTTATCATGTTACAAACAATGCTCTAAGGACAGTGCTGGCAAACCTTTTGAGTGTCAGTATTTTGAAAAACCCTAACTTAACTCTGGTGCCGTGTCACATAGAAATTTTTTGATATTTGCAAACATAGTAAAACAAAGATTTACATTTTTGATATTTATTTTATATATTTAAATGCCATTAAACAAAGAAAAAATCAACCAAAAAAATGAGTTCGCATGTCACCTCTGATAGGCTCACCATCACTGCTGTAGGAGCAAATTGTTCCTGCCTTAGCAGGACCACATGTAAGTAATCTTGCTATGTTAGTGTGTGTTAGACACAGAGCTTCCTGTGCTGCTCTGCTTTGGAGTTGCTCACTGTGTGAGCTGCCAGAAGACAAGGTCCTATTCCCGCCTCTTTCTAGGAGGGAAAGGGATGCTCTCAGCATCTGTGGGAATTACCAAGCCCACCGTCCAATGTTCTCATAGAGGTGCCTCTCCACCCAAAGTGTATGAAGGCTCTTAATGTCCAACATCATCGCTGGTACTGGGCCTTTCGCTTATCTGTGTCTCCTTTTTGTTCTTTTGATTCTAGGTCATCCAGGAGGACATTTGTCATGACCTTCCCAAGAGGAGGTAATGGGCAGAGAGAGATGGGACCCAGCAAGAAAGCTTCCAGCCCAGCCTCTCCTGCCTTGTCACATGTTGATGTTCCAGTTTCATGGAAGACCAAAGAGAATATTTCAGTCTCAAAATAAAACCATCATTCCAAGGCAAATCTTATTCCAAAACCCCAGAAAGGCAACATGGACCAAGGCGGGTGAAGGAGAGGGAGAGGAAGCCCCATGAACCTGTCTCTGAGGGCAGCACCCATGGGTCCTCATCAAAACCCAAGGATGAAGGACTCACAATCCTGGAAGCTGCCCCCAAAGGAATTGGAGTCAGGGTGATAGGTCTCAGGAAAGGAGGGAGGGAGGGTGGGTCAGGAGAGGACCCCTTGAGGCCAGCATCCTTGAGTCCTTTCCCATCTGGGGTCGCCCTTAGTATGACAAGGTCAGGCATGCAGCCCAGGGTCCCAGCTTCACCCTTATATCCAGACTCCATGCAAATGGGGCTCTCCTCCTGCTCATTAAAGAGGGCCCTTCCTGGCATGTTGGGGAGACACCCAGAACCCAAGTGCCTGAGACAGGACCCCAGGGGCTCCACCATGGACTTGGTGCCAAGCTGCGTTTTCCTCCTCATCATTTTTAAAGGTCATTCTCAGGATTGTGGAGCACTGGGACCTTTGCCTGTGCCTGTTTTTGCTTCCATGTGACTCTAAGTCCACCTTGTGTCTCTGTGTTTGCAGGTGTCCAGTGTGAGGTACAGCTGGTGGAATCTGGGGGAGGCTTGGTGCGGCCTGGGGAGTCTCGGAGACTCTCCTGTGCAGCCTCTGGATTCACTTTCAGTAGCCACTGGATGGGCTGGTTTGGG